>NC_135783.1:102042696-102403946 GCF_051106095.1 Pogona vitticeps | reverse complement strand
GTAGAAATAATAGTAATTTAGAATAGTAATGATCTTGTCTTCTTGAGATTTGTTATACTGAGGAAGAGGAAAGCTGAGACCATAACATACATCCTGGATTTTGAAAAGACTGAATTCAAGAAGGGTAGTTAAGATTGCCGGAAGAAACCTCAACAACCTCCTCGTCACTTTCTGGCGGCAGAAAGTGACGAGGAATTAAAGAACCCCTTAATGAGGGTGAAAGAGGAGAGCGCCAAAAATGGTCTGAAGCTCAATATCAAAAAAACTAAGATCATGGCCACTGGTCCCATCACCTCCTGGCAAATAGAAGGGGAAGATATGGAGGCAGTGACAGAGTTTACTTTCTTGGGCTCAATGATCACTGCAGATGGAGACAGCAGCCACGAAATTAAAAGACACCTGCTTCTTGGGAGGAAAGCGATGATAAACCTTGACAGCATCTTAAAAAGCAGAGACATCACCTTGCCAACAAAAGTCCGAATAGTGAAAGCTATGGTTTTTCCTGTAGTGATGTATGGAAGCGAGAGCTGGACCATAAAGAAAGCTTACCACCGAAGAATTGATGCCTTTGAACTGTGGTGCCAGAGGAGGCTCTTGAGAGTCCCCTGGACTGCAAGGAGAACAAACCTATCAATTCTAAAGGAAATCAAATCAGAGTGCTCACTGGAAGGACAGGTCCTGAAGCTGAGGCTCCAGTATGTTGGCCATCTCATGAGAAGAGAAGACTCCTTGGAAAAGACCTTGATGTTGGGAAAGTGTGAAGGCAGGAGGAGAAGGGGACGACAGAGGATGAGATGGTTGGACAGCATCATCAAAGCAACCAATATGAATTTGACACAACTCCGGGAGGCAGTGGAAGATAAGAGGGCCTGGCGTTCTCTGGTCCATGGGGTCACGAAGAGTCAGACACGACTAAACGACTATGAAAGTAATATAAGGTGGGATACTACGGTCGAAAATACTCAAATAGAAGAAAGTTTGTGGAGGATGGATGTTTCCTATAGGTAAGATACTGAAGGCACAAACAATTCTATGAGGATAAAAACTGGGAAACATCTACGAAAGCAATGGTAGCTGCATAAAAAGCTACTAGAAGAGCTAAGATTTAAAAGGGGCATCCAAACAGCAACCTAGGCTAGGATGTACAGAGAACAGCCCATGGTACATAGCCTCTCTTCCAACATCTTGCTGCTCTTCCCAACTTCTACCACCTGAATTGACTGCCTCACTTTTCCTAATGGTACCAACAGCTCAAGCTAATCACTTTCTGAAATTTCTCCCAAATGAGCCATCAGTATGTGTTTCCAATGAATGGTGGAGATACTAGGTTATGTATACTCACAACACTGAGCCCCATTCTTCATTACATGGCATAATGAGAGAAAACATCAAGCCCTTTTGAAGGAAACACATCTCTTGGAGGGAACGGGTTATTTGAGTGTCACTGAATTTGTTCTGGAAAAAGCTTATTTTCTTCACCACATGGACAAGCACTTCCTCGCATGAGAAATACCAGCTGATTGCTACAGGGCTATTCTCCAAGATTAATTGTTCTAAATGAGGATTAACATAGCGAGGGAGAGAGTTACAGAAAGCTACATAGAAAGAGATAGCAAGGGAGACTTCTAACACACACTTATCAGAAGGATGGAGAGTACTCCAGCTGACAGGTTCGTGCATCAGGAAGCTAAAGGAAGTCAATGGTGGAATAATAAAAGCAGTCACCAAGAGCTTCCATTATCAGGGAAATAGCTGGATCTGGCCTTGTCTGCAGCGACTCAGCCTCTCTGGTTGTTGTTTCTTGACATCCCTTCCCCCGCATGTGGAAATGGCACATGGAGGAGACAATCTGCATAATGTGTTGAAGAAAGAAAAATAGCCTATATTATAGCTCATCATGCGTTGATCTATACGTGCCCTTACTCTCTGCAGATGATACCATGACTTTCTGCTCTGATGAGTGATTTCTTTTCAATTGGTAAAGCACTGTGTAAATTTTCAGAGCAGGCATATCTGCTGGCAGTGGATGCTCAACGTTCCTATAGCCCCCACCCTGTTTTACCCCTCCCCACTGCAGCCTTGTTTCTTTCAACGCAGGGCAAGGGAAAGAAAAGGCATCCATTGTGAGCAGTTTCCGAAAAGTGCCTTGCTGTTTGTTTCAATCCATGTTTACTTAGATGTCAGACTCTTTGGATCTGGGCTTGGAAAACAGCTCTGATCAAATGGATCTTACATCTAAGCACAGATGGTTCTAAGAATTATAGTTAAATGAAAATAATGTTCCTAAATTCTGCTGTTGATTTCAATAAGACTGGCTTCCAGGTAAGTCTGTTTAAGACTGTTGCCTTTCAATTATTCTCTGGAAAATTTTCCAAGATCATATTACCATATTGTTCCGTATATAAAATGACACTTTTTTCTAAAATAATTAGAAAAAAAAATGTGAGGGTTGTTTTATACATGGAAGGCAGCAGCAGGAGGCAGAGACTGAGGTAAAGAAGCAGACGGGCTTGGCCACATCTTGCGGCTGCACATTGACTGCTGCCGCCTGTGATGGACAGGTCAGTGACCACCCCTGTCCATCACAATGGAACTCTGATGTAGCCACCAATGGTTGATCACAAGAGGCGGGGACTAAGGAAATATAAGAAGAATGGAAGATAGAGTTTCAGTTAGGTATCAGTTAGGGATGAGTTAGGGATATGAGTTAAAGTTAGAGATGTCAATTAGAGAGAAGCAGTTTAGGCAGTTAGGACCAGCCTGGTGTTAGAGAAGAATAGAGAGATAGAGAACAAGATATGAAATGAATAAATACTTGGATTAACATGATTCTACCTAAGCAAATATAAATGTTACCAAAGCACCGTTGATTGAATAAACAAAATAAGACCATCCATGATTAACTTTTTATGATTTACCAATGAACACTTAAATAAACATTGTTTTATTGAATAACACTGATTTAAGAGTCATATGTAATAGAGTGAGGAATAAATCCTCTGGTGGCAGCGGAAAAGGGTTGAAAAATAAATGTCATACCTGAAAGTGAACCTGGGTTGTGTGGAAGAACAAACAGGGGAACTGGGGGGGGGGGTGACACCGCCAATGCCCAATCGCCCCCTCCAGCAATCATCTCCTTGCAATTTGGCAGCGGCTTGGCAAAAGGAAGAGAAAAGCAGGGATCAAATTTTCAAATTTGGGGTTAGAAAAGGGGGGGTTGTCTGATACATCGGGTCATTTTATAAATGGAAAAATATGGTATTTTATTCTGGATGGATTTTGCTGAGCCAGAATTGAAAACAATTGAGAATAATTATTAACAATTACTTAGCAATGCAGAAAGAAATTCAGAAAAATCTGAAAGATTGGAGCAAACTGCAACTCACATTTATGGGAAGAATATCAGCAATAAAAATGATGATCTTACCTAAACTCCTATTTCTGTTTCAAAATCTCCCAGTACTACTGAATTTTAAATACTTCAAGGATTTGGACAGATTAACATCAAATTTTCTCTGGAAATCTAAGAAGCCAAGAATAAAACTTAAACTGCTACAAGATCTGAAAGAAAGGGGGGGAGTGGGCTTGCCGAATTGGTTATTATATTACAAGGCCTTCACGATGACCTGGATTAAAGAATGGATAACTTTAGAAAATCAAAGACTTATGAAACTAGAGGGACACGATTTAAAGATGGGATGGCACGCATATGTATGGTACAGGAAATATAGGGAACACTCACAGTTTGGAGAACACATTATTAGGAAGGCCCTAGGGATGGTATGGCAAAAATTTCAAGCACGAACTTATGAGAAAATCCCATTGTGGGTGGCACCCATAGAAGCATTTACATTAAAAACCCTGAACCAGAAAGGAATGCTGACTACATATGAAAATCTGTTAACTAATGAGCAGAAGATAAAGGGCAAACAAGAGCTTGAAAAAATGGGCGTAGCTGTTGATTGGTGGTCGATGGTAAAATTAGAATCAAAATACAAAAAAGATAGGATGGTGGGTTTCTTTGAGGGCAAAGTACAAGTGGATAGATTGTGGATATATACGGATGAAAGAATAATTAAAAATGTACACATACTTAGTAGAATATGATTTAGAGGATGAGAGGGTGAAAGAGAATGGTAAAATGGGCAAAAATTTTGGATACAGTGTGGATCTTAATGATTGGACTAAGATGTGGAAAGAAAGCTATAAGATGCTTAAACCAGCAAATCTTAGAGCAAATATCCTTAAAATGTTCTACAGATGGCATTACACACCTGTAAGATTAGCAAAAATATCAGAGGGTAACAGCAATATATGCTGGAAGTGTAAAAAGAATGCAGGAACTTATTATCATATGTGGTGGACATGCAAAAAGGTCAAAATTATTGGACACAGGTATGGGACGTAGCAAAAGAAATTACCCAACAGAAATTAGATATAAAACCTGAAATGGCATTATTGAATGTCATATCAGGCATTAATGATAATAAATTGAAGCATTGAAGCAGTTAGACTACTCTGGGCCCAAAAATGGAAAACCGAAGAGGTTCCAACGATAGAAGAGCTGTTAAAGAAGTTATGGGATACAGCAGAACTGGACACTATCAGAAGCACTACGGGAACAACCAAGAGACTATGTAAAACAAAGCTGGGAACTAATATATTCTTCGGCCCAGAAGAAGACAGGAGTGTAGGACAAAGCTTATGATGCATGTATATCTACTTAGCACATTCTGGAAATGAAATTGGGGGAGCAGATGGGTTAACGAAGCTGGAGTCTCGGACTCCAAAGAGGGGAGGGGTTAGTTTTAGGGGTTAGGTTTTTTTCCCCTTTTTTCTTTTCTTTTTTCCTTGTTCCTATTTGTCTTGTTTTTTGTTTATGTGTGAATAAAAAAATGTGGAGAAAAAAAAATCCTCACCATTCCCTAAGCTACCAGGCATTTCTTCGGAACATTTTTTTTTCTTAATCTTTTATTAATGCCAGAAAAGGAAATGCCAAAGTTGTGGAAAGATAATGAAATAGAAAATGCAACAATTTCTATATGGCCATACCAGCCAGAGTATTCTGGAAACTGTCGTGAGCACTGCACCCTAGAGTTGGACACAATTGGACTAAATGTCAAGAGGAACCTTTACCTTTAACCTATAAAGAAAGAAGAATGAATAAAACTGTGCACTGCATGGTTGATGGTTTCAGGGAGGGAGAGATTTGGGTGCATTGTCTCAGGCTGCAATTTTTCCTAAATTAACGTATTTAGAGAAAAGAAGAGAGGCGGGACAGCTCTTAGGGAGCTTACCTACCAACATTCCTGCTGCCCTGGAAACCAGCAATTCTAAATTATTAGGAACCTTGCTACAGGTCGGACATGACAAAACACTTAAGTTTCCATTATGCTTTGGATAAACATACACTCAGCAAAATCAGAGCACAAATATTTTGGGTTGAATTTTCCAGAAATGTCTTCAAAGATGATGATGATGTGTCATGTGAACAAATCCCACAGCATGTGGCAAAATTGTATCCCCAGATGATCTTTCAGCTGTATTTACAGAGCACTCAGATGTCTGTATTTTTTGTGGGCCACTTGCAACCCCAGTCCATGGTCTATGATGTACATGCAACATAATCTTATACATACCAATTCAAAAGCTTATTTGGCCTCTGCTAGTCTTAATGAATATGTTGAAGCTGAACACCAAGTGTTAGAAAGCTGCATCACAGTAATATTGACTATCCACCAAATAGTGGCTCTAGAAGGTGTAATAAAAATGATATTAGTCCCTCAGTAACCCTTCTGTGTAGAATTGAGATACGTTGAAGCTGAACACCAAGTGTTAGAAAGCTGCATCACAGTAATTCCTGTGGTTAATGTGTTACATGGTTTTTATAGAAGTGCTGTTTTGCTGTTACTCCTTATGGTCAGCAGTATGTTGTAAGAATTGGAAAATAATAAGGAAGAAACAACAGAAAAACCTAAATAGTGGACACAATTGCCATGTGGAAATATTAAAGAATTGCAGCTTTTTGTTCATAAATTCCTTACAAAATTCCAACATAATTCAATGGCAACAAAATACATTCACATGCAACCCTACAATAAAGTCAGATTAAATCTTAACTGAATTTAGCAAAATCGTCACCTTTGGATAAAAACTGTTTTTAAATCAATTTGTCCTTGTTTTAATACATATATATCGTCTTCCTAATGGCAGTAGTTCAAGCAAACAGTGTCCAAGATTGGAGGCGCTCTTTATAGTATTTTGTGCTTTTTTAAGACAGCAGGACCTGTACAGTTCCTCCAATGTGGGGAGGAAACACCCAACAATCTTCTGTGCTGTATTAATCAATCTCCGGAATAATTTTCTCTGAGCCACTGTACAACCCGCGTACCATGTGCACATACAGCATGACAAGAATCTCAACTCCAAGTCATGTTCTTCTCACAGAAAGTACAATCTCTGTTGAGCCTTTTTCAGTACCTCTGGTGTATTTACGCTCCAAGTCATGTTCTCCTCAATACGGACAGCCCAAAACAAAAAACTCTCACCCTTTATACCCAGCCTGCACTGATGAATAATGGTGGAATATCCATCCCCTTCTTCCTATAATCTATTACAAGTTCCTTAGTTTTTGAAGTATTTAGAAGAAAATTATTTTCGCTACACCATTTAATCAATCGTTCCACCTCATCAATATAAGCAGACTCATTCTCTTCTGAAATGAGCACCACTACTGTGGTATCATCTGTGAACTTAACAATGGTATGGCTGTTATAAGCAGAAATACAATCATATGTATAGAGGGCATGGAGAAGGGGACTCAACAAACATCCTTGTGGTGAACCAATATTAAGGTTGAGAACCGTAGATGTATATTGACCTACTCTAACCCTCTGACTGCGTTCAGACAAAATACTGTATCCACATACAAGCGGAATGTGGGAGTCCCAGTCCCTTAGTTTAACCATCAGCCTCTGAGGGCGGATGGTATTAAATACTGAGCTGAATTCCACAAAAAGCAGCTGTACATAGTTCCCCTACTGCTCCACATGTGACAATGCAGTATAAAGGACTATAGCTGCAGCACCCACCGTTGATCTATTTGCTCTATATGCAAGCTGGTTGGTATCAAAACCCTGAGGGAGAGATGATGTAATATAACTCTGAACCAGTTTTTCAAAACATTTCATCACTACATCAATATTAGCCTGTGGAATTCGTGAAACTGCCAGAGCCTTAGACAAGCGAGTGCTGGCTCTTACTTTTATGAGTGCCACTAGGTTAAAGCTATCCTATGTAGCCTTTTGTTTGCTTTACATGTGCAGTTGTTGGAGTTTCACTTATACTAAATGTGAATCTACAAAGAAATAAACTCTTCTTTTCCCTTTCTGTGTTGCAGGAAAATGGACTGACTATGCTGGACAGGGAGGACATGATCAGCAATCTCAACACTTTTGACTTTCTTAACACTTTTTTCAACACTGAGAATTTTGGTTAGTCAAATATTGAAACTGAGTACAATCAGCTCTCCCTCACAATTCTCTCTAGAGCCCAATTTGGCAGTTCAGTTTTGGACTTATTTGGTCCCGAGATGACCTGTTTGTAATTTGCAGAATGAGAAACAGAGGTTAAAAATTGGTTAAAGTGATGATGTAGAAATATTACTTGGTAAATCTTCAAAAATCTTCAAACACCCATCAGTGTGGAATCAATACAATACAAGGTGGAAAAACAACTTAACACTCTCAAAAAGCACTGACTCTTTTGATAGTGGCACATTGTCTTTAAAGCAAAAGCAAAGCGTGCTGCTTATATACCGCCCCATAGCGCTTCAAGCACTCTCTGGGCGGTTTACAATTTAATTATGCAGGCTACACATTGCCCCCCCAGCGAGCTGGGTACTCATTTTACCGACCTCGGAAGGATAAAAGGCTGAGTCAACCTTGAGCCGGCTACCTGGGATTTGAACCCCAGGCCGTGAGCACAGTTTTAGCTGCAGTACAGCGGTTTAACCACTGTGCCACGAGGCTCTTTAAGTTGCACGCTTTTTTCAAAAGTCTATAGGCCTTATGAGAGCTGTCTGTTTTGTTGATTATTATTAAAGTCTGATCAACCTCTATCTGAAGAATATTGCTTAAAACTCTATGGGGTGATTCCTGGAAAATCAAAATGAGTTTACACACACACACACACACACAGAGAGAGAGATTCTAGGAAAAGGCCTTGGGTATAAAAATGTTGAAAAATCTTTTTACTTTGAATAGTATTAAATCAATTTTACTAAAATGTGGGGTTTTTGTACTGTTCAACGCATTGTTCCTTTCTACTTCAAACCTACTTAGCAAACCTAATATTGAAATTAGCTCAAGAAATTAGCAGAAAATTAGCACAAGAATTGAGTTCAGAAATGAAACTGGGTATGATTAGCTCTCCCTCACAATTCTTTCTGGAGCCCAATTTGGCAGTTTGGTTTTGGACCTATTTGGTCCTGATCTGACCTGATTCTGATGTGAGTTAAAACGACTGAAATCTCAGTGATCATGCTGTCCACTGATTTTCACTGGGAAACAGGAATGACTTTTTTTTTTCACCTTACTGCAAATCTGTGCTGAATCCTTGCAATAAATAATTCTTTTAACCTATTATAAATGCATACTGCTGAGTGGGTGTTTTATTTTTGTAAATTGCAAAATGAGCAACAGAGGTTGAAAATTAGTTAAAGTGATGATGTAGATATATTACTTGGTAAATTTTCAATATCTTCAAGCACACATCAGTGTGGAATCAAATATAAAACAAGGTGGAGTTACAACTTAACAGTCTCTAAAAGCACTGATGCTTTTGAGAGTGGCACATTGTCTTTAAGTTACAACCTTTGTTATTGCACATTCTCAAGTGAAAGCCGAGGGGAATATTTGACTTTCTGCATTGAGAAAGCCTAATTTCTCTATATAACATAAGACTGAACTGAAAAGTGGAAATCATGAGTAAGGTTTATACATCTATATCATAACAGAAGAGGTTTTTTTAGCCATTGCTTTAAAATTGTCTCCTATTTAGAATGTCTAATTATTTAATTTATTGTTACAATATACAACAGTATATTCCACAAATAATGTTGGTGGAATATTCTCAAGCTCAAGATCCTCCTCATCACCTCACATCAAGGTGCAGGCCAGCTTTCTTGCGCTTTTTTGCTTCTGCTTTGGCTTTGCGGTAAATACGAATATGTCTTCTGCAGACCTGCATTTTCTTCTTAGATTTTCTGGGTCTTCTTGCAACATCCCCCTGATACTTGCAGGGGGTCCTAAGGGGCACAGGGGCTTGGAAAAACCCACAAGCCTCTGGTAGTAACTTTGGGGGTGCAAGCACCTTTTGGCTTTCACCAGGGCCTTTTGGCTTGTCCCAGGGAGCTGGTTTTCCTTGTCCTCCAACTTCTCCAAGCCACACCGGTCTCTGCAAAGAGCGGCAAGCACATGCAGAAGGCCCCCAAAATCACTGCTGTGGTGTTTCAGCAACTGTTGTAGAGTTTCAGCCCCTACGGCCACCCCTTTTCTAGCCCAACCCCTCCAATCTCTCCCCATTTACCTACAGGGCAAGACATCACTTTGAGGGCCAATCCTGAGACCGCACTCTGGTCACGGGAGACACCGGCATCTATGAACCCTTCCTATAGGTCCATGGCAGCCTCACCAACCTCCTACATCATCCTAAAGCCCCACCCCCCAGGAAGAGGGTCCTGGGTCGATTTTTGACCATTTGTCCCGCATTGCAGGGGCAGCGCACCTGTCAAAAGTGATTTTGATTAATGCTAGGTAGTATTACTACTAATATAATCCAAAGATCAGTGGCTGTGCAAGGATGCTGTTCCATAAGAGTAACACAGAGAATAGCAGGACTTTAGTCAAAGTGATGCCATAACTGTTATAGGGTAATCCTATGCATGTCCAATCAAAAGTCCCTAAGACTTTAATCAAATTTATAACAGGTAATTGTGTACAGGGCTGCAACCTTACTTCCCTATAACAATGCATTATAAATTTTGGCATCAAATTCACATATTCTTACATTGCTACATCTTTTACGTTCCTCATCTCTAATTAATTTCCAGGTATTGCAACTGTTTATTTGTTTATTGGTCCCTGTTGCCTTTACTTAAGCTGCTGTTTTAGTCTGTGCTTTTAATAGCATTTAATTACGCTTTTAATTACACTGTAAACTATCTCATAAACCAAGATGATACAGAGGTTTTTAAAAGGAATAAAATAAACATCTGAGTAGTTCACCCTCCCTAGCTTTCATTTCTATCTACTTGAAAATAAGGGCTCCAATTCAATCATGCATGTGTATAGAGCTGTCAGGTTTACATACGTGTAGACCTTCAACAAATTCTTTCATTACATCCATCTGTAATGTAAGTGATCACATCCACCTCCTTTAAACTCCAAAACAGCTAGTCAGTACTAGTGAGGTGTTCTAAACCAGCACAATCTTGTGGTATCTTAAAGAAGGCATGTGGAAAATACTGGAAAATATTCTTGTTTGGAGCGATTTTTCAAGTCTCACTATGCCAAGTTTCACTCCTCACCAAGACTTCCTCCTGGGCCCTTAAGATTTTCCAGTTTTCTTCAAAAATGAGATACACATACATGGCTAATTCCTCTTCACTTTGATTATTTATTTATTTATTTGTTCATTCGTTCATTTAGCCATTACCAATTATCTCTGAGCAGTGTACAACAATATTAAAACTTTTCAAAACATTAAAAATAGGCAATATTATAATAATTGTTGCTGTTGTTTAGTCGTCGTGTCTGACTCTTCATGACACCATGGACCAGAGCGCACCAGGCCCTCCTGTCTTCCACTGCCTCCTGGAGTTTGGTCAAATTTATGTTGGTAGCTTTGATGATGATGTCCAGTCATCTCGTCCTCTGTCATCCCCTTCTCCTCTTGCCTTCACTCTTTCCCAACATCAGGGTCTTTTCCAGGGAGATTTCTCTTCTCATGAGATGGCCAAAGTATTGAGGCCTCAGCTTCAGGATCTGTCCTTCCAGTGAGCACTCAGGGATGATTTCCTTCAGAATTGATAGATTTGATCTCCTTGCAGCCCAGGGGACTTTCAAGAGTCTCCTCTAGCACCACAATTTAAAAGCATCAATTCTTCGGTGGTCAACCTTCTTTATGGTCCAGCTCTCACTTCCATACATCACTACTGGAAAAACCATAGCTTTCACTATGCAGACCTTTGTCTCTGCTTTTTAAGATGTTGTCTAGATTTGTCATCGCTTTCCTCCCATATTATAATTATAATACCTTATATTAAAACAGTAAATTTATCATTAATAATTCCTGCTGCTCATATGGCCAACTAAAGAATACTTTTAATTAAAATGCTGGCTAAACAGAAAGGTCTTTGCCTGATATCAAAAAGCCAAAGGTGTTGGAGCCAGGTGGATCTCTATAGCGAGAGCATTCCAAAGTTGGGGGTCAGCAGCTGAGAAGGCCCTATTTCAACATGCCATCCCCCTCACCTCTTTCAGGAATGGCACCTTGAGAAGGGCCTCTTGGCCTGATCTTAGAGTATGGGCAGGCTCATATGGAAGAAGGTGGTCCTTTAGCTAACCAGATTGTGTCTGTCTCTTTTCTTTCCTTTGTTTTTTTACCTGTTCTTTTGTGCAGCAAATGACACAATCCAATGTTCATTTTGGGGAATCTTGTACAGGAAGAATGCCATTTTGCACTGGAGTTATAATAATTCTATAAAGATCCGTGTTTTTCTGGAGAAAAAAATGACCACAAAACATTGGTGAAATCCCATGCAGAAATTTATTTTTATTTATTTATTTAGTATTAGATTTTTATCCCACCTTCTAGACTTCATCTACTCAGGACCGCTCACATCAAAAGTTTGTGATCATTTCCTGTTAGATGTATTTGCAAAGGCTTTCACGGCCAGGATCTAATCCTATCCTCTGAAGATGCTGGCCACAAGAGACTGGTGAAACGTTAGAAAGAACAGCTTTCAGAATATGGTTAAAGAACCCGAAAAACCCACAACAACCATTTCCTGTTAGATTTCTCAACATGAAACCAAGCAACAAACCAACTGTCACACAGAGAACTCTATGAGAAGAAAAGAGGGATTTCTCTCTGTGTGTTTTTCACTAAGGCTGCAAGATTCACATTTCTACTTTAAACAGTAACTAGTTTGGCAGAAAAAATATAATGAAGTGGGGTACATTCCAGAGATGTTGGCCCATATGGAATTTTCTAGTCTTTAAGGTGCCACAGGACTCTTTTGCTGTTTTGTTGCAATAAACAACAGTGGCTACCTCCTCCCCCAGAAATCTTAAAAGAGCTATCTGCAGTCCTAACATCCAACAAAGAAAGCAACGGCACATACACAACTATCTATTTGCGTATACAAGTTCCACCTCCATCACGGACGGATACTATCATGGAATCTTGCTGTGGCCACAGCCGTGTCAGTGATGGTTGATGCTCCTTGGTACTGATAGGGCAGAGGGTAGGTCAGTAAATGGCACGAGGAACCTGGATAGGTGGAAGCTGGAGTCAAAACTGATGGAGGTAATGACAGGTGAAACCAGAGGTCACAACAGAGAGAATCATTTCAAGAGGGACATAACTTTTAACATCATGATTGCCCATCAGAAGGGCACAGGGTCTGATCTGTACAGTAATACAAAAATGGAGCCTATTGCCATGGTTTTTCAGTTTTGCACCCATTTTAAAAATCTGTTTTATTACGTAGTTCTTAGAAGCTCAGCTAACATAAGCCTGACAGTGCAGCATTTTCAGGAGTACAGTATCTGACAAATGTGCACATACATATGTTAATGTAATATGCATTAGACAAATGTCTTTACATTATGAATACATGAGGACGAAAGACCTATCCAAGTACTGCAACATGCCAGGTTATATTTTATGGCTGCACAAACATGTTAGAGAAGGCAATAGTAGTAACATGGACAAAGCTTGAGGTTGTGACGGGGAGCTAAATTCATCCCTGAGGACTTGAATTCATTCCTGACAACTCCACGTGCATCAAATGTAGCCTAGACAGCTGTCAACTACAATGTATGGCAGGAAACAGAGGGCAGACCGTCCTGCATAGTGCATCTCTAAACCATGTTTGCTTGGAAGTTCATTCCACTGAGTTCTATGATACTAACTCTGAAATAAGGGTGGGTAGATTCAAAATGTGAGAGAATCTGCTTTGTTAGTTTGTTTCTACTATCAGCAGTTCCTTTCTATGTACCATGTGCAGTCTTTGTCTTCCTGAAAAAGGCTATATTCGTACAGCTCCAGCCTATTAATGTCAATGTACCAAGAAATGCAGAATATACATCGAAATAAGTAAATAAAATGTTTCTTAGCTAAACCATAGCTAAGTACAGATAGGAGACTACATAACAAAATGTTCTCCCATGAAAATTATTTCCTGCATGTGTAAAGAACTCCCCTCTTGAAATTTGGTAGTCTATAATAATCTTTATTCATGTGAAAAGGGAAGTTTGCACACCCTTAAAGCTGCCTCCTTCTTCTTTTTCTTCTTTTGTTATTTCATATATTCTGGTGTATGGCTCTGGCAAATGGAATGACATCCCATACCAACCCCTGAACTGCAGGGTTTCTATCTACAATTTAGCACTTATCTACAACTGCATTGGTTTCATAAACACCAAGTCCTTTAATTTCTGATCTGCTGATATGATTCCCAGAATTAAGATGCTGCCTTTTATTCATCAATCAAGACAAACAGTTAATTAACAATAATTAGGCCAACTGTCGTTATATCATAGATATAGATATAGATACAGACATAGATATAAAGATATACATTCTTCTATCGCCGCTTAACTTTTCAAGCAATCTTTTTTAATATATTTATTGGCTTTGACATAGGGCAAATTTTTACCCATTAGCTATCTGGAATTTCCTCTTCAATTTGTCCATGTTTCTGGTAAGTCTCTATCCTGTTGTCTCCTCCTCCCACCCCAACCCCTTAAATTTCTCTTTTGTGGTCCCCAGATAGAAAATGAAATATTAGATTTGTCAAGCGTATATCATTGTTTAAATGCCCAGAGATGATGGGTTAAAGAGACCAATCAATGATACAAATCTCTAGTGCATTGCAGCTACTGCTAGGGATGTTCCCTCTGGCTGTTTAAGGCCTAGCAAGTCAATAACCTATTAATATCATCGTCTGCCAGGGTCAGCTATGAACAAGTCACACATGTCTTTTTAAGACTCTGAATGCAGCTCCTTGGTGAATTAAACAGAACATTTCAAGTGCTTGGTTTTCTTCTGTGCTTTATTTTAATCTCCCCCTCTTTTTTAAAAGATTATTTTGTAATGGGAAATAGAGTTATAAAAATAAAAAGTAATCAGGTGGTAATACCTTACAGATGCAAACAAAACAAATGTATAATTTAAAAAGCAACACAAAACATATTTGTTGTTTAGTCATTAAGTCGTGTCCGACTCTTCGTGACCCCATGGACCAGGCTTTTTAAGATGCTGTCTAGGTTTGTCATCACTTTCCTCCCAAGAAGCAGGCGGCTTTTAATTTCGTGGCTGCTGTCACCATCTGCAGTGATCATGGAGCCCAGGAAAGTAAAATCTGTCACTACCTCCATATCTTCCCCTTCTATGGGGAAGGAAAATGGTTAACATTAGAGATGGGCACAAATCACCAAAATGGTGGTTTGTCTTGGTTTGTGAAAGTCCCCAAACCACAAATTTACAATTTTTCCCGATTGATTCACAAATTGGGTCATCAGATAATTCGGGGTTTTTTTTTAAAGACAGCCCATCGGCTTTCTTGAAGAAGAAGAAAAACCCAGCTGTCTCCCCACCCCCACAGCCTGTCCTGTGCCTCCCTACCTCATTTGCCTCCCTACCTTTTCCTGTCACTGGCTCCTTTGCTGCTGCCACCGCCATCTTGAGATACCGTCAGCTCCCACAGGCCGGTGGCCTCTACACATGTCCTCTCAATTGAGAGGTGGGGACACATGGGCTAGGGTCAAACATTATTTTTGTTGTATCTTATAAATGGGGAAAAAATTAAGCATGTTTAGAAACAATTTTCCCATCAGCTTTTCCTCAAATAGAACATGGCCACAATGACAGAAAAACCCTTGGTAAAGGTAAAGGTTCCCCTTGACATTTAGTCCTGTCGTGTCCGACTCCAGGGTGTGGTGCTGAACCCCGTTTCCAAGCCGTAGAGCCAGTGTTTGTCCAAAAACAGTTTCCATGTCACATGGCCAGCATGACTTCGACACAGAAAACCCCTTACACCCGTGCATACACACATACTTGCCACGAAAAATGGATAGTGACCCCACCCACCCAGCCAGATTTCTCTGTAGAGCTGATTCTTCCTAAATGCATGGTTCTGAGGAGAGAGGAACCTCGTATTTTTCTGTGTATATGACCCCCCCTTTTTTTAAACCAAAAACTAAGATCTTAACTTTGAGTATTCAGCCTTTGGGCTCAGAATGCTTGAACATTATGAGTCCCTGTTGCGTCTGAGCAATGCCTACAGCTCCACCTCCAAGGAGGTGTGTTTCAATTGTTTTGTTCACCATCAGCTGACATCAGCTCCATAAGACTCGTGATTGGAGAAAGCTAAGTCTCCTGACTGTAGGAAGCTAAGCCTCATGACTGAAGGAATCCTGTTTACAGAGGCAAGGTATGCGCCATTTTGTTCTCTCCTCAGCTTACTTCCGTGTATAAGAGAACCCTCAATTTTTAGTTTAAAGATTTTAGGAAAAACTAGTGTCTTGTACATGGAAAAATACAGTAACTAGCTTTAGAGAGTTATGTAATGATTGATTGCCAGGGGGCCAAAGACCTTGGGGGACGACGAATTTCCCACCCTGGCCCTTAGGTGCATTCAGTAAGTCAAAGGAAAACCTCTCTTCGTTCATTTCTCCCACACTATGCATAATTTTATAAACGTCTGTAATGTCATGATCTTAAGCCACTTTTTCAAAACCATAGAAGTTCCAAAGAGTTTAGCTTTTCCCTACAGAGAAGGCATTCTCTCCATCTCCACCATCTGAATGGCTCGATTCTTGGAACAATTATTATAAATAATCTTATATTGAATAAGCAAAGTATTACATAAAATGAGATGAATTCAACACCAACTATTTATTTATTTATTTATTTATTTACTTATTTCCTTAGTTAGTTAGTTAGTTAGTTAGTTAGTTAGTTAGTTAGTTAGTTAGTTAGTTAGTTAGTTAGTTAGTTAGTTAGTTAGTTAGTTAGTTAGTTAGTTAGTTAGTTATGTATTTATTTATTTGAACTGTGGCTCTATAAGGATGAGCAGAAGTAATTTTTAGACATTGATGTGGCAAACTCAATCATCAACAACAAGGCAAACAAGATAGAAATGGCCATAGCTTAGTGGAAAGCTAAACATCATTATTGCATGCAAAAGCTGCAGGTTCCATCCTGGGCCTCTCCAGGTAGGGCTGGGAAGCCCTATGGGGCCACTACCAATCAGTGTTGACAATCGTGGAATGGATGGCCCAATGAGCTGTCCCAGTATCAGGCAGCTTCCAAAGCACTTGACAACAACAGCAGCCAGCAGACTTATTTTTTAAAAATGACTGGATTTTCTTCTCACGCTATTGCCACTATGAAGTTTGAAAAGCTTGAGCTCAAATTAAGTGGGAAAGCCTTACCTGCATTATCTCTGCTTATAAAAGAACAACTTCAGGGCCTCTCCTTCAAGCTTTCTGGCAGCAAAAAACTTCAAAATCTCTCTTTTTTTCCCCCTCTTCCCCTGTAACTGAGAACCCCCTTTGAAGTGTACTGAAGAGCATTCTGGCTGTCCCCAGAAGCCTTGTGCACTGCCGCTAGCCAGAGCTTCCCACCACTTCAGAATTAGCATCCTACTGATGCTGAAGAGCCCCATGCTTAAGCCTCATGATGGATAACATATTCTGAACACAAGGCTGTGTCACCCACTGGTTGGGAAAGAATGTGTGGTACTTCGTGGGTATTATCTCTGTTCCCCAAAGAGAAAAAAAAAGCAACTAAGAAACATCAAGTAGCAGAGATTAAAAACATACTGTAATTTGCACAGCTCTATAATAGAGGCAGTTCTTCCCATGGACTGTTTCTTTTTCTACACACTGCCTCAAGTACTATAGAAGTAACAACAATGTAGATCTAAATTGGCTGGGTTGCCAGAGAATAATAACCCTGAATATAGCAAGTATATAATGGCTGTGGCTGCATAAGGACTTCCTGTGCACCACTATCAGCTCTGAGCAGCACAAAAGGGGTCATTATACCACCTGTACACTGATGGGAGGGTGTCAATGTGCTTTGTACAATTAAGGATTTAGTAGTTCTGGAGTGTCCGCCCAACATGCCTCGTGAGACATTCTGGTGGCCCTAGCTCTCCAGCTACTTGAGGTACAAGGAGAACCGTTGCCATCCCATCATCACTCCCACCCTTCGTGGAAAGCAATATCAACGGCACCAAACAGCCCAAATTTATTTCTCTGTAGGTTCCTTCCTCAGAAAAAGGCATTGTGGGCAGGCTAGCAACAGAGCCTGCCTTTTGTTGGACTAGTTCTGTCTACTGCCAACTCTCCCAGGGTCATTGTGTTCTTTTTGTTTTTGAGCTGCACCAGGTTTAAGGATGGCTTTAACTTTGAAACGACGTGCTCCAATCCCTTGGCTGGAGCCTGGAACATTACTCTTCCAAAGCACCTTATTGCATTAATTGTTGCCCTCATCAATAGGTATCTTGTTACCACTACTCTTGCCTGGGTTTCAGAAGCAACTGGTTACACAGCAGAAGGTAAATTGTTGTCATTACTGAAAGTCAACGTAAGATGTGCAAAAGTCCAGTGCTTGTAGCAGCAATGTGAAACCCTGTCATTTTGTTCTCTTCCAGCTACCCAGTCTAAGAAAGGTGGGACGCAGCTACCCACAACTTGAATGCCTGGAGCACCCTGTTAATGAAATGTTTTAAAAAATGGAGAGACGTTGAGATGTTTTTAGCATTCTGTCATGTGGGGTATTTTCCCCCAACCTTGTTCCCATGGAGTTGTTTGGAACACAATGTTCAGTCTGTATGCAATGTTTGTTATGTGTAAAATATATTACAGAGACATCATTCGAGTTGCATCTTTACAGTGTTGTTAAAAATGCTTTGCACATCACAGGGCAAAAGTGTGTGTCTTCTGTGTGTTCCTTTTTTTTGCGACTTGTGCAATAACAAGTTTTGGCTATGATGCCCTTTTTTAATTAAAAAGGGAGCAGTTATATTTAACTTGTGTAATGGCACAATTTTCATTGAAATGCAGAATCTGTCGCTTCAAGTGTTTGTTCCACTCGAGCCGGCCTTTTTCAAATTGAAAATAGACAGAAGGCCATTCTGAATGCAACCTTCAAGGGTCCACCAATCTTGCTGCTGGCACCTTTACAAACTGTTAAGCATTCTCCAAAATTGAGGAAATTCAAAACAGAATTGCATTTGGGTGCTTCACTTGCTAAAAATAATATCCAAGTGGCTGAAATTTTCCAGCCTGCAAATTCTGCTAAAGCAAAAGATTGTATCTCTCGAGTGTCCAGGGAAGGGAGAAATATTTCACCAGCAGAAGTTTTGATTATTCCTTTGCTGCATCTTTCTGTAAGAAGCAACTGATTAGAAATGTTTCACTTACTGAGAAGTAAGGTTCTTTGGGAACATACCTCCCATGTAAGGTGTGTTTTTAGTTAACAATTGGCTTAGAGCAAAAGTGGCCAAAATACAGCTCATAGCCCACATGTGGCTCTTAAGGCCACTGTGGTGGCTTCAAAGTCCTCAAAGGGCCCCTCTACTGACTTCAGCACCAAACAAAAAACAAAAGTTACTTCTTCTTTTTTAAGTTCCACATTATCAACATATATTTTCCAGACAGCTCTAGATTTCAGAGGAGCTGAGTAACCTGCCTTCAGTGGTTCTCACAATGCTGATTGTGCTACCAGGTTGAGGCTCCAGAAGGGGCATCATTAGAGCAGTATGACAGTGGAACCAGTTACCTCAGGAGCTGGTGAGTGCTCCAACCCTGGAGGCATTCAAGAAAAACTTAGATACTCACCTGACAGATATGCTTTGATTGTATTCCTGCATTGAGCAGGGGGTTGGATTGGATGGCCTTGTAGGCCCCATCCAACTTCACTTTTCTATGATTCTATGATTGCCACTGACATCCTCCTTTTCCTCAGGCTTCATGTGACTCAGTTCCTGGCCCATTGCCATGACACCATGAAAGTAAATCCATGAGGACAAGGAGTCTGGGCAGCTGCCAGCCTCTTCCATACATTCCCATTTAAAGGTTCACCTGTCAGGGGTGCCATAATGGGCCACAGTGAAACAGATGAAAAGGTGTGGGAAGGAATTCAGCTTTGGTAGGCCCTGTTTGCCTTGTGGGTCCTGGAAGATACCTCAAGCCTGCAGGAAGGAGAGTTTAAACTCCTTCAACAGCCAGGATCCCAACAAAAATGTTTTCTGTCATGTCAAATAGTGTTAGCAGAGGAAGCTCCTCTTGCCATGCTAATAGCCATGTGAATGAAATTTTCCTCAGGAACCTCATGTGCAGTGGTGGTGATAAAAATTCAAGGAGATTATTGTTTAAGGTGGGGAGGACCAAGCATTGATGCAAATCACAATGCAGAATAACATCAGATTTGGTCCTTGGTTGACCGTTGGTTACTAGTAAGAGCCACAGAGCTCTCACTTTAAAAAAGAACCGGGCTTGCAGTGGTCTGAATGGCTTTAAAGCCAATGGAGGAGTCATAATTAGGAATCCCTTCCTTCACCTTAAATAGTTGACTGGGGCCTGGAGGGGGCACCCTAGTGACCCCAGGAGCCTCCTCCGTCCTTGCTGTGCTCATGGGTTTAATTCCCTGCCTCCACCCCAAGGCAGGCAGGCAGGCAGGCGATTTTCAGTTAATGGTCACTGCTGCAATGTCAGGTCCTTCGGCAAGTAAATGAGCTATGAAGGTCTTCAGTCTTTTCAAAATAAGCTTCCAGGATGGAGCCATTGTTCTCCATCCTCTCGACTTTCTATTTCTTATTAACCTGCAACAGCACATTGTAAAATGTTTGCAGCATAGCTCTTGCCAAGTCACTGCAGAGACGTGATCTGTCCTGCTCCTCCTCCTCCTCGGGCTCTGAACCCTATATGCTACACTGTATTTGTTTTCTTCATAAAACACTTACAATGGTCTAGTGGTATCAGGTACCAATCACTTAATCAGGCAATTCGCACTTGATGTCATTTGCCTTGGAGTTATTCAGCACGGAATAATGTTGGGCCCTTTTTCATTTTAATTGCTGGGATGGCTGCTGATATAAGTTGCTTGATACAAAAGGGTGACACAAATAATGATGAAAGACACTAGAGGGCCGTCATGTGTGGCTTGGCCCAGAAGGAGAAAAGAGATTATTGCAGCTGAACTGGCCACATGGAATGTGCTCCTCCTAGCCCTTAAAGGACCTCTCTGGCGAATTGTGTTCTTACCAACTAAGAAAGACACAGTTGGTGCCAAAAGAAAAAAGGAGGAAAAATGATCCCATTAACAATGACCTTTAGAATTTCCAAGGACATTGCTCTACATTTATAAAGCAAAAAGAAGTGTGTCATGATATGCATGTACGCATGTTTACACACACACATACATCCACCCACCCACCCCCACATATATATCTCTCTTCACGTTCATATCATATTTCTCATTTACATGGCTCATACAGCCAAACCAGAGTGGATTGTTTTGTGTGATTGTTCAGTTTAAGTGACAAATACTTACGCTGGCCATTTTCTACAACTGATATTTCTATTCTATTCTTAATTAACATTTAATCCCCTTTAAAATCATTTAATCCTGGAAACGCATCTGATGTCTTAAAATCATTGGTATGAAAAGCCACCAAACAGATGAGGATTTAAATTCATGGTTTTGCAATATATCAGGTTTCTAAATTCTCCTTTTTGTAATAATTAAAGGGGGGGAAGAGCCCAGTATTTTTCATTACAAAGAAAAGGGATCCATGAATGAAAACATCCCTTGGATTACAGAGCACTTAACTATTTACATGATACAGGAGTTGTGTTTGTGATTTTCAGACTGAAACTGTTGCCACTTATCTAGATAAATGCCTTCTGTGTTTGTGGAGCAGAGAATTAAAATCAGGTTCTGATCTATTTGTCCTGTTCCTCTTTCAGGTTCTTTTTTGTTGTTGTTTTTAAAGCTCTTTGTGGACTTCAAAAGCCGTTCCCATGTATCTGCATTCCTTCTCTTTCAAAACACAGCTCTCCCTGCTCGGTGGGTTCACTCTGCACTGCTCTTCACAGATATTCTTTGTGCATTGATGTTTGTGGCTCTCAGTGCCTCTTCTTGGCTGAGAGCATACTGACAATTTTCTAATTTAGGCATTAGAAGGAAACTCTAAAAGGTTTCAATTCAGAATAAAGAGCTGTTCGCATAACCATGCAAACTGCTGCTCCTGCTGCTGCTACTGCTGTTGCTTTAAACCTCTCATGTGAAGCATGCACAAAGGGACCGGGCTTTCCTTGTTGATCATTAAATTATATCATTGTGAATATTTTCCCACCTGACCTAGAAATATCATCAAGCAACAGTATGGGGAACTAGAGAAAGCACTGATTTGTTTTTAAATGAGAGTCAGTATGTTATAACCGTTAGAGACTTGGTCTAAGTCCTAGGAGGTACATGTTCAAGTCCCCACTGCCCTATGAAACTCATTGGGGTGACCTTGGGATGGCCTTTCTCTCTCTTGCTCTCTCAGCACGAGCTACCTTACAGGGTTGTTATGTCGATAAAGTGGAATGGAGCACAGTAGCGTCACCTCCTGGAATTCATTGGCAGGATGGAATATGAATTATGTAGATGTCTACCATATATATGGCATCTATGTGTATGTGACTTATATGTTGACTGGAGCAGACTATGTCAAAAAGGAAGATGGAGAACTGCTGAAGTACAAGCTTCACTTCCTTCATTTTCCCTGTTTTTCAAAATTATCCTCCACTTCCTACTGAGCCCTAAAATAGATGAATCAAAATATTTTAGTGCTTCACATGGGAAATCAAAATTACCCACCCACCCCCTACACGTACAACACACACTCCTCTTTGAGGAGATTTCTGTGCATACTCATCACAGAAATGTAGTGAGAGAGCACCTACACATTTTCTTTAAAGAGGTTTACACCTCTCCATCCTTGTCCAAAATCCTTTCTCCCACTTTGCTCATACCCTTCAGTGCTCTCCAAATCCACTCAATGTGCTCCATGGGAGGTCCAGCTCTGCCCTAAAATATATTGGGGCTTCCATATGACATACCCACAGAACCATCATAGTTACTGCCACATATGTGGCTGTAACAGCCACCCTCAGACCTCAAAGAGTGGTTGCTACTTCACTTTAAAATCTCTGCTACCACCAACTTATCCTTGAAAATCAAGCGAAGGACAAGTGTAACTTTGAAAAAAAAACTGGTTTATTGATTACAGAAAAAAAAATTAGTAAATCACTGGTAAAGAATCAGCTAATCAATCACTGTTAATAAACACTGGCTCACACAGACTATTTCACCACTGATAGGCTCCCTCACTCACTCTAACTACTAATCACTTTAAACTCTCAGCTCAGACTCTCATCTCTAATCTCTCTCACACACTCTTCACCCCCCTTTTTATACTAGCTCCTCCCCTTAAGTTCCACCCTCCGTCACACCATAGGCTGATGACTCACTGCCCAGCTGTGACGGACATGTGATGTTATGTCTGTCCGTTACAGTGGCTTTATCAGATATTTGGCCACACTAACAGAGGAAAGCAAGAAGTCCAGAAGTAACCCAGCTATCTCTCTGAACTCGATCCCACTGCTGCTCAGCTCACATCACCACACTGGTCATTCTAAGAAAAGTTCCCTTCAACAGCCTGACTTCAGTCAGCAGTCTAAACTTGAAGTAGTGGTGATAAGACCACAGAAATAAAGCACTCAACTTCTTCCCAAGCAGCTCCACTGAATTTAGCAGGCCTTCCACAAGCTGGGGCCATACCAAAAAAAAAAAAAAAAAACCAGAATGAGAAACACATGATACACATCTTTGCACTATTACATTGTTGTTGGTGCATGTCAGACTCAAAGACACACTCAAGTAAGGAATAGGCTGGATCCTTCATTACCAGCAGAAATATTTTTTATGTCAGCAGAAATACACAGTGGTAGAACCCCCTTCTACTGGCTGGTCTCCCGAATCTATAAACAGAGTGGTCTGCCAGCTAAAAACTGTCAGCAGAAAAGTAAAAAAACCAAAACAATCCCCCCCCCCAAAAAAAAAAATAGGCAAAGAAGGGTACGAGCAAGGGAGGAGCTGAAGAGAGAAAGTCTGATAATAATTGGATGAGAAACTAACTGGGAACCTCGAGGTACACAGAAGGAAAAAAAATAATTTAACAATATTTTAAATTTCCTATAAATACCATTACACTTCCAATAATTTTCTTACCTATAGTATACTAATAATATTTAAACATTTATATATGCTCTATTTATAAGCCTACAGTTATTCAAACTAACCAGCATTTCAGCCCATTTTCCAATTGGTCTCCTGCAACAAGGGATTCCACAACTTCCATAAATTTATCTTGTTTTATTTCACCTCTATAGAGTTTAACGCGATAGGTCAGTTTTTCCATCAGAGCCAGTCTCTATATTCTATTCTGAAATCTTTGCAAGGACAAGTCCTGAGCTTCCTTCCAGTGTTGAGCAATTTCATTACGGGCTCCTCCTAATATAATGGCAATTAATTCTTTGTTCACAATGTTTTCGTTCCCTCCTGTAAATAATGAAAAAGTAACAAAGTTTCATTTGAGATTATTTTTTTTCTTTTGTTATACTTTCCAGCCACTTAATTACCTCAGACCAGAAAATTTCCACTCTTGGGCATGTTAACTACATATGTTCCAAAGTTCCTTTATTGCTGCACTTCCTCCAACACATGTGTGATATTCCTTTATTTATTCTATGAATTCAAAATATTACCTTTGAGCTGGTATGAATATGTAATATTAATTTACATGTAGGGAAATCACCCCAAAGGGAGACCACAGCTGCGATGCAAAGATATCTGCAAGCAGGATCTGAAGGCCTTAGGAATGGACCTCAACAGATGGGAAACCTTGACGTCTGAACGTTCAGCCTGGAGGCAGGCGGTGCATCATTGCCTATCCCAATTTGAAGAGACCCTTGCCCAGCAGGCCGAGGCAAAGAGGCAGACCTGAAACCAGCAAAATCAGGGAGCTGGACAGGACAGATTACAGTATGTTTGTCTTCAGTGTGGAAGGGATTGACACTCTCAAATTGGCCTCTTTAGCCACACTAGATGTTGTTCCAAGTCCTCCATACAGAACATGTTACCATAGTCTTTCAAGACTGAAGGATGCCTAATCTAATCTAAATATTAATTTGAGTATGGTGCGATGTTCTTGTGGCACAGTGGATAAACTACAATACTGCAGATGAGACTCTGCTCATGATCTTAGTTTTATCCCAACCAGTTCAGGTAATCAACTCAAGGTTGACTTAGCCTTCCATCTTTCCAAGGCCAGTAAATTAAGTATCCAGCTTGCTGGGAAAGAGGAATATGCGGACTGAATAATTTTAAAAATTGTAAACGACCTAGGGACTACTTTACATGCTATGGGACAGTATATAAGCAGCACATTTTGCTTTGCTTTAGATACCAGATTCAGGAAATCTGGGTGCAAACCTCTGCTTAGCTATGGAAACTCACGGGGATTGTGTAGCAGTTGTAAACCACTCACTGAACATTGCACACATCTCAAAAACTCTGTTAGAGTCATCCTAAGTAGGAAACAACATGAGAGCTCATAACAGCAATAATGTGCTACTTATCCTATGCCTAAAGCTCTCGAGAATTTGGCAGAATGACTTGCTCCATGGATCCCATAGTCTCTTCCTAGTTCTTCATTGGATGGTGTGTCAGCACCACATTCACTAGGCAAATGGGGTTTTCTGATTCCCTTTTCATTGCGGTCCCTGCATTCCCCCCCCCCCAGTCATCCTTGATAACTGGGTAACACTCAAGAATGGCATAGGAGGAGGGGAGAGGAACTCAGCAAACATGAGGGATGCTGCCCAAGGAAAAGTTTTCCTTCGAGGACAAGGTACATAGCAGCATGTTTGCATAATTTATGCATATGGTGTGCACCACTACATACTAATGTATCTGCATGAAATAAGTACATTTTAGATTCAAGGTAGGGGCATGCACCCTTATTTTCTCCCTACAGACAACATCACCCCTTCAGCAGAGGTAGAACTGCCTTCCCCATGGTCCAAAGTGCTTTTTATCTACAAGTCATTATATCAAACTACCACAGCCTACTGTTTAATGTATTATAATCACATAACAAACAAACCCATCCCAGCGATACAAAGAGACACAGGTTTTCCACATCGTCTGAAATGGATAAAGTAGGCTGAAAATGTTTATCCAGAGCCAGAAGGGATCCTTAAACCTAACCTAACATGTTAATCATACATTTTCGATAAACAGGGAAAAGACACAGGAGAGCTCAAATGTGAAGAGCCATGTTTCGTATGATGTTTCTTTCTCTGCCTTTCCCTTGGGGTGTTCTCAACGTTTTGGGAAAGTGTGCAAGCCCTAAAACCAGACGCAGAAGCCAGAATGGATTTCACCATGCCTTCAGTAAACAGCGTGGCACAAAAGTCCATTGTCCCATGAGATAACTTGGGAGATGAATGGATTTAGCTGTCACTGAGGTGATTGTTGGGACTAGGCGCTATTGGATCACAGTCTAGGCTTGAATTCCTTTATGGTTCATCAGGGCCTGTTAGTACCGCTGAAAGTGTCATGATCCTTTCCCTCCCCCCTCTCGTCACTGGGGCCAGATGGTGTCCTTTTTGAGGCCTTGCTAAATGCCCAGCTTTCCACATGTAAAACTCCTGGGAAAATGACCTAACGCACAGCTGCTTAGTGAGGCTTGAGCAGATCTTTAGAAACACTTCTGTCAGGAACCGAGACGATCATACCACTATCTGGGGAAAGAGAGGGGGTAGAGGGAAGGAGGAGAAAAGCATCAACCCGAAACATTATCCATGATAACCACCCACCCCGCGCACACACTTTTTGGTAGCCCAAATAAAAGCCTGACCTGAGATCTCTCCAAAGATAACTTTTTAAACTGCGGTACAGTGCCATGAAAAGGTAACTTATAAAACTAGTTAACTCTAGGGGAAGGGCAAGTGTGGTGTTTTTCATTTTTTGTTTTCCCCAGCAGCAGAGGTTTTACCTTCCATGAGAGCAGATGGTGTGAATAAGAAACTAGAGTGTGGTGCAGAAGGGTCAGGAAAGGACAAAAAGTGAACAATTCCATAGAATCGCTGCAAGAAGCCCGCAGAGAGGGGAGGGACTGACTTGTTAAAAGGGGTTAGGGAAAGTGGAAACTTTTGATGTGAAGGAGCTGTGTTTATCAATAACCTGAATTATTCCCTAGAGGCAGGCAGTACTATAGGTGCAGTACTTAGCAAGCCCACAGCCATCTAATTTCTCTTTTGCATTTGCAACTTAATATTGGACCAATAGAGCTGTTAGAAAATTGCAATGAGACATTTATAAGCATTCTGAATAAGAACTCTTGAAGCACTAGTATAGGTCTCGGAGTTCATTTAATACCATCATCTAATACTGTAAAAATTAACTCCAGTGGTGAAATGTAATAACATGCACATTGTTAATCTGCAGTCTTTCTGGTCTTCCAGGTGTTGTGTGTGTGTGTGTGTGTGTGTGTGTGTGTGTGTGTGTGTGCGTGCGTGCGTGCGTGCGTGCGTGCGTGCGTGCGTGCGTGCGTGCGTGCGTGCTTAATTTTTGTGCCCTTTTGTTTGGCCTAAAAAAGGTATCCACCTTAATAAGGATTTTGGAATTAGTTTTATTTATTTTTTATTTATAAGATTTTTTAGCCGCATCATTACCAATGGTCTCTGAGCAGCATACAACAATATTAAAATTTCAAAGAACATTAAAACCATTAAAAATAGGCAATTTTGTAATAATACCCTATATTAAAACAGTCAATTTATCATTAATAAATCCTGCTGCTCATATGGCCAGCTAAAGGATACTATTTAATTAAAATGCTGGCTAAACAGAAAGGTCTGCTGCCGAAAAGCCAAGTGTTGGAGCCAGGTGGGTCTCTATAGGGAGGGTGTTCCAAAGTTGGGGGGCAACAGCCGAGAAGGCCCTGTTTCAACATGACCCCCCCTCACCTCTTTCAGGGATGGCACCTTCAGAAAGGTCTCCTGGCCTGATCTTAGAGGATGGGCAGGCTCGTATGGAAGAAGTCGGTCCTTTTTAGGTAACCAGGTCCTAAGCCATTTATGGCAGTGGTCCCCAACCTTTTTCAAACTGTGAACCAGTTGGGGGTCCATGCGTGGAGGGTGGGGGCACCTCCCACTTGTGGATGAGCATGGCACGCTCATCGGTGAGCATGGCACGATTGCATGGATGGGCATGGCACACTCATGAGTGGGCGTGGTGCACTTGCATACATGCAAAGATGGGTGTGGCATGCTCGTGGGTGAGCGAGGTGCACTTGCACGCACATGCAGGTGGGCAGGGCATCCATGTGTGTAGGGGGCATGCGTGTTGGAGTGGTGCAGAGGCAGGAGATCTGTCTCCACAACCTGGTCCTGCCTAGGCCATGGACCGGCAGCAGACCGTGGACTGGGGGTTGGGGATGTTAAAATAAGCACTTTGAATTGGGTCCAAGCAGCAACTGGCAGCCAGTGTAAATTTTTCAGAAACAGCATGATATGAGTCCGTATGGTGGCACCACTTACTAGCTGCGCAGCCTGGTTCTGTGCCAGTTGCAGTCGCCGGACCATCTTCAAAGACTGACCCACATATAGCACATTGCAATAGTCTAGTCTGGTTGTTACCAGTGCATGTGTGACTGTTGCCAGGCTCCGCTCATCCAGGTAAGGGCGAAGTTGATATATTCTCCACAGCTGTAAGAAGGCACCCCTGGACACAGTCCACCTGGGCTTCCAAGATCAGACCCAGGTCAAGGAGCAGCCTCAATTTTATCCTTTCTACGGTGAATATCTCCAAGCGACTTATTGAGACTGTAAGTGCTAGTTAATGAGAGAAAGGGATAACCTATTATTGATGCTATTACAAGTTTCTGTATTGTTAACAATAATTAAAAAGTAATGGAAACCTGTGTCTTCCTCTCCCCTCCCCGGGGGGGGGGGGGCAGGTGAGCAGAAAGGAGGTTTCTTAATTTTTAAGATCATTAAGCAGCTTAGGCAAAGCACTAAGGAGGAGACTGGGGTGTGGCTTTTTTCTTTCCCTTCAAAGGGAAAGAAGATCCCTCTAGAATCTAGATGATCAAGGCTGATCCAGGTCAGGTAATTGGGCCACCTAGTCACAGAGAAGTGAGAGAAGGGTGTCATGTGTATTAGTACATATTCTGGAAAGAAAGAAAGAAAGAAAGAAAGAAAGAAAGAAAGAAAGAAAGAAAGAAAGAAAGAAAGAAAGAAAGAAAGAAAGAAAGAAAGAAAGAAAGAAAGAAAGAAAGAAAGAAAGAAAGAAAGAAAGAAAGAAAGAAAGAAAGAAAGAAAGAAAGAAACTTGGCTGCACATATTAAATAAATGTGTCAAAGAGAAGGCTAACTCTTTCTCACTGAGAAGCTATTCTCTATGCTCAGTGAATCTGTTAACAAAGAAAGAATTGGAACACATCACTTCTCCAATTGTAGTTTTAAGTGATATACATGGTCTGATACAAATTTTACTCCATTAATAATTTGCCAAAGGGCAGGTCCTTTAAAATTGTTTGTTTATTGGTTAATCTGCAGTTCAGGCCACTTGAATGTTCAAGAGGATGTGGTTTGTGTGACCTCTTGTGTTAGTCTTCTCTTGGTGTTGTGTGATTCTGTTTATAGAATCAGTCATTTATAACCTAAGAAAAAAGACAATATTTTAGTTTAAAAGGTGAGCTGTGGATGATAACCTCTCAAAACTGAGAATCTGCCAGTCTGGCTAGATGTCTCAAAACATTGGTTTGAGAAGATCTACCAAAGTTTGGACTTACTTCTCTGAGAAAATACAGATTCTCAAATACTTCTGATCAATGGTTGCCAATGGTGTGATGATACAATTACCATAATTGGAAAATAAATGTAGACTCTGATGCAGATGTATACACACTCATACAGTTGGACAAACACAGATACATATGGCTTTATTGCAGAACATGAGGTAACTGGATATAAGAAGCAAATAAGAAAGATGAAGAGGATTTTAGCAGTGAAAGATCTATGCCCTTTAAAATATTGCCATTGTTATTGGTGGTGCCATCATCACCACCCTATGGCCCATAAATGTATACTGAAGACAGATGCCCTAGGATTTATCTTAGTTCAGCTCCCATTAAACTACCTTGTGCTTTGAGTCCAATCAACTCCTCAACATCTCAGAGCATTAAGGATGATAATGGGTTGAAATGACAGGTTCATACCCTACATAGTAGCTGTTGTTCACTCCCTCACTGCAATGCCCTGTCATTTTAAGAATCTTTCCCAGCTGCACCACAGACAAAAGCAAGCACCTGATTTCATAACATCAGCTATAATCTGACACAAGAAATGTATTTTATCAATTTAGGGGGGATTGTGCCCTGCATATGTCCAAACCTGGCATGGAAGAGATTCAGGAAAAAAAACACAAGAAAGGCTAAGAAAAGAACAAAAAGTTCTAAAGGGTGCATTCAAATGTTGCACTTTTCCCCCCTAATCAAGGGAAGAAATAATTTCTCTGTGTCCATACAAAGTGCTACTCTGGCCACAAAGGGAAAGAGACAGAAGGCTAGCTCTGTGGCAAAGGCTGACAGCATCTGAGCAGCTCAGCAGGAGAAGCGCTGACTAGCTCAAGGAAGCACCTTCTGTTACAAGAGACAGCTCTTAAACATATGCAAAGCCCTGGGCCTCTTCTCAAGGGGAAACATCTTACTGCTCCAACCTATTTCAAAGAAGGAGTGCATATCTCATCTATTAAGGTCTGTGTAGTACTAATTTGTTGTGATTCAGTTTTACTTAATAGCAAGGGAGCAAGAGCATCCACTGACATAGCACTGTCTGTGGAACTCCCTGCTTCAGGAGGTTAATTTGTCTTCCTGTCTTTTTTTATTTTTGGTCTTTGTGTTTGATGAAATATTTGGCTCTGCCTGTTGGTTGATTTTGTTAATGGACTCTGGAAGCTGGAATTTCTAGCCACATTCTGAGACAATTGAATTGAGGGACCATCAAAGCAAGTATGTGTAGCCATTTCGATGTGGGCCGTTTGGTAGTTTCCAAAAGTAATGGCCCCTCTGCTCACCGAAGGAGCTGTATTTTTCATGCAGGCAGGAATACAGGCAAGGGTGTTGTGGTGGCACCATTCGGAAAGCTGCTGGCTATCTCTTTCCTGTGAAGCAGTGCAGCAGTCCAGAGGATCCTGGGGCAATGGCTCCAGCCAATCAGGCTGGCCATGGGGTGGTATCTTCTCCCACAGCCCAGATTGGTTGTTTCAAATCCAGACTGTCTCTGAGGTTTAAAAAAGAAAAACACCAGCCTGGAGTGGACAGTCAGTTTGTAGACCTTCTCCCACCCACCTTCCCTTTGTACATTCGGTGGTTGTTATTAGCATGGATAAGGGGTTCTGTATGTTCTATCACAGCTTTGTTGGAAGTGGCTCGAAGCATGAGGATGGATCTGGTTGGATGGGAGTAGGGTCTGGGAGGTGTCTGACCCCCTCTAGTGGATTTCCTTTAAGGGGGTAGGATGGTGAGACATTAGAGGGCTCAGCTCAGGAGAACATGGGACTCTCCATGCGAGAGGTGCTGGAAGGAGCCATGCAGTGAGGGACACCCACATGGTTAGCCCATTTTCCTAGTTATAACTTCAGTTGGCAGACAGGCCAACTGATGTTGATCCATCCTCCCTGTTAATGCCAGTATTAGCTGTTACCAATAAAGATGTGGCCTGTTTTATTTCCAGTGCTTGTGTTTGAGTGTTTATTTAATAACTGTGCAGGGCTGTGGGCTGCCAGCCTGGATGACATTATCTGTTTCTCAATCTGAAGGAGCCCAGCATGGCTTGAACACAAACACACAGCTTCCAAGTTGGATGGCATCTTACCACAGTGCTATGATTTTGTGGGATATTATTTCACTTTAAGATGGTTCAGCCCTACCACATATAGGTTGAGCATTTTCTGGAAGGGAGGCACTGCACTATGAAATGTCAGCCAAGATATAAAATCAATCATCTGCAGGTTACCAAAGAGCAATGAGACTCACAGCAGGTTTGGGATAGGGTGGGGTCAAATAAAAATGCTGAATTATGCAGGCCTATGTTTTTGCCTGATTTGTTTTTCTTTTTCCAGTTTCATAAAATTACCAGTCCCAACACTTTAGCCTTCAAACTGTGGCAAACTGTGGTGGCAGGTTTGTCTTGGGTCTATTACTGCATTCCTGAGAAACCTATATGTGGGACAGGAAGCAACAGTTAGAACTGGTCATGGAACAACTGAGTGGTTCAAAATTGGGAAAGGAGTATGGCAAGGCTGTATATTGTCCCCCAGCTTATTTAAGTTATATGCAGAATACATCATGCGGAAGGCTGGACTGGAAGAAACCCAAGCCGGAATTAAAATTGCCGGAAGAAATATCAACAACCTCCGATATGCAGATGATACCACTCTGATGGCAGAAAGTGAGGAGGAATTAAAGAACCTTGTAATGAGAGTGAAAGAGGAGAGTGCAAAAAATGGTCTGAAACTCAACATCAAAAAAACTAAGATCATGGCCACTGGTCCCATCACCTCCTGGGAAATAGAAGGGGAAGATATGGAGGCAGTGTCAAATTTTATCTTCCTGGGCTCCATGATCACTGCAGATGGAGACAGCAGCCCTGAAATTAAAAGACGCCTTCTTCTTGGGAGGAAAGCGATGACAAATCTTGACAGCATCTTGAAAAGCAGAGACATCACCTTGCCAACAAAAGTCCGAATAGTCAAAGCTATGGTTTTTCCTGTCGTGATGTATGGAAGTGAGAGCTGGACCATAAAGAAAGCAGACCGCCGAAGAATTGATGCCTTTGAATTGTGGTGCTGGAGGAGGCTCTTGAGAATCCCCTGGACTGCAAGGAGAACAAACCTATCAATTCTAAAGGAAATCAACCCTGAGTGCTCACTGGAAGGACAGATCCTGAAGCTGAGGCTCCAGTACTTTGGCCATCTCATGAGAAAAAAAGAGTCCTTGGAAAAAACCTTGATGTTAGGAAGGTGTGATGGCAAGAGGAGAAGGGGACGACCGAGGAGGAGATGGCTGGACAGTGTCTGCGAAGCAACCAACATGAACCTGACACAACTCCAGGAGGCAGTAGAAGACAGGAGGGCCTGGCGTGCTCTGTCCATGGGGTCACGAAGAGTCGGACACGACTAAACGACTAAACACACATATTACTATCTTTAAATCTTGAGTCTAGAGCGGCCTTATTTTAAAACTTTATTATTATTATTATTATTATTATTATTATTATTATTATTATTATTATTATTATTATTATTATTATTATTATTATTAGATGATGATGATGATGATGATGATGATGATGATGATGATGTTGTGACTGAAGCATCATCCTGAAAGGGAAAACAATGAATATGAGTCCCCCACTGCTTTCTTTGGGTTTTCACATCTCTAATTTTGTCCTTTTACTACTAGACTATATATTTTGACCATGCTTAAAATCAGAACTATTTATTTATTTGTTTCTTTCTTTGTTTGTTTCTTTCTTTCTTTCTTTGTTTGTTTAGCTTTTACCCCGCCCATCTAGATTCAAACAAATCCACTCTGGGCATTTTACAGTCCAAGCAATATAAAACAACAATTAAAACAGACAATAAACTGTGACTGTTTTAAGAACTGACAAAACTGAACTCTATCCTACCAAACAATCATGCTTCATCTCTTGAATATTACACTTTAGGATGCTGGAATTATTGTCTTCCAAGTGCCCACAGATAAGTGGAGAGAAGGTTTTGCTGCTCCCTGAAGACAATAGCACAGAGATGTGATCCTGTAAATAAATTCCTATCAGCTCAGTCAGGGCTAATGATCAGGAGTACATTTCAACAACATCCCAACCCTGCCGCAGAATATCTAGCAGCAATTGAAGAAAGAATATGTAGCAGCAGTTGAAGAAAGATTTAGTTATGGGCAATTTCTTGACAAGCCTTTCAGATAAGCCAAATAGATATATATTTTTATTTTTAAATTAATGCAACATTTCAGTGACAGTCAACCAGATTCTTTAAAAAAAAAAAACATTCACTTCCCCTGCCCCTCCACCAGGGAGCAGAAGAAGGGTTCAATTTGCCAATATTCTGAAATGGCTCACTTATTAAGCCATTTCACGATATCAGAAGGAGCCAGACCAAACAGGATTGCTTGAGCACCAGACAGCAAATTGCACTCCACCTCTCCTCCCAAAGGATTCCATTTAGCCCACATCTGCCCACTCCAAAAGAGCCAGTGCAGATGTGCTTTTGAAATTGACATGGTAGCAACACTACGGTAAATACCACTGATTTCATTGGCTTTACTCTAGTTGGGATGAAAATTGGATTTAGTCCAGAATGTCCATGGTGATGGGGCAAAAAAAAAAAAAAAACACCCCACATCCGCTTGTATCTGTTTAAAATATAAATGGGCTTTAGGTACATTGCACACCAATCCAAACTGAGTGACATGTCCAGGTATATAAAAATATATATCATTTTTGGGCTTAAGATGCCATAAGTACTGAGTCACATCTTTCCTCTGAATCGAATGGATCTCCTTCCCTCTCTCCTTCCCTCTTTCTCATTTCCTGGGCAGATTGTGTTTGGTCTGTGTGTAAACACAGTGCAACTGCTGCCTTCTTCCCAGGCTTTTTAATGAGAATGTGCCGTCTGATCAGGTGCATGCACTCCGCTGTCATTTGCAGCCTGACCTGTGGGGTCAGGGGTGATTTGGGCAGGCTCAGGGATGCATACAAATCACATCCTCTTGTCTGTCTGTTTTGTTGACTGGTTCTCCTCAGGGTCACGGCTATCTTAAGTAGCAGCCCGAAGGATAAAGTGTGCCCTGTCTGAGCTGTAAAACTTTTGACTCCAGACCAATTGCATCTGACATACAGCAGCATGGAGTTTGGTTTAGCCTTTTGGATTCAGAACAAATCACTGACCATCAATAGCTCCATAGTGACACGCAGTTTACTGGATGTTTCCTTTTCTCCAGCAGCTACAGATCCTTCGGCAACTATGAAGGAGTTTTGAAGTTTCAGCCCTCAGGGGTTCTTCTGATACAATGTTGTGTGCCTTTTTGTGGCATTGTCTCTTTTTTAAAAAAGTACACTATACAGGTAGGCCAGGGGTGGGCAATTAATTTCTCAGGGGGGGGGCACACATGAAAAATCTGAATTGTGTTCGGGGCCGAACCCACTTTACTTAAAAATAAAATGAAACAGTGAAGTTATGATTGTTTTTATTTTAAACTTGTTAATCACCACAAATACTAAAGAGGTTTTTTTGTGGAATGTTAAAGATAAGCAACTGATCAACGTTAGACAAAAAGCTATAAATGGTTCTGATGTTCAAAATTGTCCGCGGGCCAGACAGGAGCAGCTTGGGGGCCGTGTGTGGCCCTCAGGCCACACTTTGCCCAAGTCTGAGGTAGGCCATGATCTGGGCAAAAAAGTGTGCTGATATTCCTGGCGATCTCAGTCGGAGAGAATTAAGGGTGGACCTTAATTCTCCCAAATATGCAGGTTTTAAAGAGGCTTGGTTTTTATTAGATTGTGCACAACATGGACAGGGAGTGAAGACTGTTTGGTTTTGTGCAGATATTTAAGCACCTGAAAGCCGGCTCCTGATGCTGTGCATTATGAAAGGGGTGGGGGGAGTGAATGCTTCGTTTTTGCTTTTAAAAGGAAAATGGACTTTAAAATGCCATTTTCATTCCCATCTGCAAGATCAGAAGTTTTTATGGCTTCAATTGCTTTTAAAAATACGAGAGTGAAAAAGCAGGTTTGCAAAATAAAACTTCCAATTTAGCCTTAGGGGAGATAATATATGGACTGCATCATTTGTTTTTATTTACATATTGATTTTATTTCTGCATAAACCATATAGTGCAGGCTACTACTTCAAGCATGTTTACTAAGGAGTAAGTCCCATTAAGCGGAGTGGAGATTAATTTTCTGTAACTATTTCTAGGGAACTTCTAGTACAATAGAATGCACTGTGACCACCCCAGTAATCCCAGTAACTCCATTGCATGAGCAATCCAATGCCACTGTAATGCAAGTTCCTGCATCTTCTACCTTCTCTGTTCATTGAGAAGAAAAGGATCTGCTCATACATGCCTGTGTTAATACAGATTTCCCCCCTTTGTTGAGGTGCATAAGAAAATCATTATTGGTTTTTGTAAAGGACCAGCAGTCTTAGAACCAAGGACTCTTGCAGCGAGGCCCAGAACTGGCATAATCTTCAGCTAATGGAATTGCAGGCCCAGTCTCTGCTGTCAGCAGTGACACTTACATAGGCAAGGTACTGGAGCATGTGGTGGCTTTATGCATTGTAATATGGCTGTAAAATGGCAAATGATATTTTAGAATGCATTAACAGAAGTATGGTCTCCAAATCCTATGAAGTATTAGTTTCCCTCTATTCAGCTCTGGTTGGCCTTCATCTAGAGTACCGTGTCCAGTTATGGAGATCACACTTTAAGGAGGATACCAACAAACTGGAACAAGTTTAGAGGAAGCCAACAGGGATGATTAGGGGACTGGAAAGCAAGCAGTGTGGAGAAAGAAACTGGGTGCATTCACTTTGACAAAAGAAGACTAAGGGGAGATCTGACAGCACTTTTCAAATTTCCCAGTCTCCTGAAAAGGACAAAAGCTGACCCTACAGCTATAAATACTTAACTATCCAACAAACTGCACCAGAGCACAGACAGAGGTCTGACTCCTGTCCTCTGAAGATTCCGGCCACAGAGATTGGTGAAACGTTAGGAAGAACAACCTTCAGAATGTGGCCAAACAGCCTGGAAAACCCACAACAACCACTTTTCAAATTCTTGAAAGGTAGTCATACAGAGGAAGGGCTGGATCTGTTTGCAGTCACCCCAGGTTCAGGACATGTAATAAATGGCACAAGTTACAGGAAGCCAGATTTCGGCTGAATAGCAGGAAAAATGGCTGAGCTGTTAGATCAGTATAACTGTGGAATCAATTACCTCAGGAGGTGGTGAGCATTATAACACCGGAGACATTCAAGAGAAAATTGGACAGCCATCTGTCAGATCTGCTTTGATTTGGATTCCTGAATTGAGCAGGAGGTTGGACTCGATAGCCTTATAGACCCCTTCTAACTCTATTATTCTACGATTCTATGACTCTCAGCTCCAGAGGTTCACAGATGAGAGAATTCAGATCCACTTCAATTTGGAGGAAATGTTGTATAACAAATCCAGTCATTTATTTCTAGATGGGCAAACTGAGAAGATGATGCTGAGGACTCCTTTTTGGCATCTTGGTCTTTGCCTAGTAGAGCCCTCTTTTTGACATATTAAATTGTTTAATTACCTTATCTTAAAGTCCCTGCAAGGAGAGTAAAATGAGATATTAATGAAAATAAGTAAACACACATATAAAATGAGAAGCTATATCTCTTGCTTGAAAACACAGAAAACCCCTAAGTAAAATCCTCAGTCCACTTTTACTGTATGTGAAAGTCCTAATGCTTCTAGCCTAGCCACTTTTTGTACCTGTCACATTGAATGTTGCATTAATTATTTGCATTTCAGTTTTGATTGATTGTTTTTCAAATGAGGGAGAAGTTTCACTATTCTCTTTTAAAATATACTTTTCATTCTGTCAGGAATCACTAGTCTTTGTTTTAGCAGTTTATAATACAAGCTGTCCCATTTGAAACTGTTTTGTTGTACGTATTTGCATTTCTCCTTCTTAACCGCAGGACTCCAAATATCCACAGAATCAACACCACTAAAGTTTTTACACCCATTGAGCCTTAGATCATATTATGATTCCTTTGATCAATCAGCCTTAAATATAAGTCCCTTGGAGTTTGTTATGTTAGGCATCCTCCAGTCTCAAAAGACTATGGTAATGTGCTCTGTATGGAGGACTTGGAATAGCGTCTAGTGTGGCTGAGGACGCCGATTCGAGACTGACAATCCCTTCCACACCAAAGACAAATGCAATCTGTCCCCTGTCCAGCTCCCTGATTTTGCTGGTTTCAAAAGTGCCTCTTTGCCTCGACCTGCTGAACAAGTGTCTCTTCAAATTGGATGAAGCCATGATGCACCACCTGCCTCCAGGCTGAACGTTCAGATGACAAGGTTTCCCATCTGTTGAGTTCCATTCCTAAGGCCTTCAGATCCTGCTTGCAGATATCCTTGTATCGCAGCTGTGGTCTCCCTCTGGGGCGATTTCCCTGCACTAATTCTCCAGACAGGAGATCCTTTAGAATCCGATCATCAGCCATTCTCACGACATGCCCAAGCCAACGTAGACATCGCTGTTTCAGTAATGTATACATGCTAAAAGTTCCAGGTTGTTCTAGGACTACTCTATTTGGAACTTTGTCCTGCCAGGTGATACCAAAAATGCGTTGGAGACAACACATATGGAAGGTGTTCAGCTTCCTCTCCTGCCATGCACAAAGGGTCCAAGACTCACAGCAGTACAGGAGTGTGCTCAGGACACAGGCTCTATAGACCTGAATCTTGGTCTGTGTCGTCAGCTTCTTATTGAGCCATACTCTCTTTATGAGTCTAGAGAACATGGTAGCTGCTTTGCCAATGCGTTTATCCAGCTCGACATCTAGAGAGTGTGTGTCAGAGATCATTGAGCCAACGTACACAAAGTCATGAACAACTTCCAATTCTTGTGTGGATATGGTAATAGAGGGAGGTGAGTCCACACCTTGGCCCATGACTTGTGTTTTCTTCAGGCTGATTGATAGTCCAAAGTCTTGGCAGGCCTTGCTAAAATGATTCATGAGTTGTATTTGCGAAGACTTTCACGGCCGGGATCTAATGAGTTGTTGGAGGTCTTCAGCTGAGTGGGCAACTATGGTTGCATCATCTCCAAAGAGGAAGTCCCGTATGCATTTCAGTTGGACTGGTTGAATGAGAAATGGGTTAGTTAGTTAGGCATCCTTCAGTCTCGAAAGACTATGGTAGCGTGCTCTGTATGGAGGGCTTGGAACAGTGCCTAGTGTGGCTGAGAAGGCCAATTCGAGAGTGACAGTCCCTTCCACACTGAAGACAAATCCAGTCTGTCCCCTGTCCGGCTCCCTGGTTTTGCTGCTTTTGTGACTTCCTCTTTGCCTCGGCCTGCTGGGCAAGGGTCTCTTCAAATTGGGAGAGGCCGTGATGCACCGCCTGCCTCCAGGCTGAACGCTCAGATGTCAGGTTTTCCCATCTGTTGAGGTCTATTCCTAAGGCCTTCAGATCTCGCTTGCAGATGTCCTTGTATCGCAGCTGTGGTCTCCCTCTGGGGCGCTTTCCCTGTACTAATTCTCCATAGAGGAGATCCTTTGGAATCCGACCATCAGCCATTCTCACGACGTGCCTGAGCCAACATAGACGTCGCTGTTTCAGTAATGTGTTCATGCTGAAAATTCCAGCTCGTTCTAGGACTGCCCTGTTTGGAACTTTGTCCCCAGGTGATGCCAAAAATCCGTCGGAGGCAACGCATATGGAAGGTGTTCAGCTTCCTCTCCTGCCGTGCACAAAGGGTCCATGACTCACTGCAGTACAGGAGTGTGCTTAGAACACAGGCTCTATAGACCTGGATCTTCGTATGTGTCGTCAGCTTCTTATTGAGCCATACTCTCTTTGTGAGTCCAGAGAACATGGTGGCTGCTTTGCCAATGCGTTTATCCAGCTCGACATCTAGAGAGAGGGTGTCAGAGATGGTTGAGCCGAGGTACACAAAGTCATGAACAACCTCCAATTCTTGTGTGGAGATGGTAATAGAGGGAGGTGAGTCCACGCCCTGGCCCATGACTTGTGTTTTCTTCAGGCTGATTGTTAGTCCAAAGTCTTGGCAGTCCTTGCTGAAATGATTCATGAGTTGTTGGAGGTCTTCAGCAGAGTGGGCAACAATGGCTGCATCATCTGCGAAGAGGAAGTCCTGCATGCATTTCAGTTGGACTTTGGTCTTCGCTCTCAATCTAGAGAGATTAAAGAGCTTTCCGTCTGATCTAGTCCGGAGATAGACGCCCTCGGTTGCAGCTCCAAAGGCATGCTTCAGCATGACAGCAAAAAAGATCCCAAAAAGTGTTGGTGCGAGGACACAGCCCTGTTTCACTCCGCTTTGGATGTCAAAGGGGTTTGATGTTGAGCCGTCAAAAACTACAGTGCCTTTCATTCCCTCATGGAAAGATCTGATGATGTTAAGGAGACGAGGTGGACATCCAATCTTGGGAAGTATTTTAAAAAGGCCATCCCTGCTAACCAGATCAAATGCTTTTGTAAGGTCTATGAAGGCCACTAAGAGTGGCTGTTGTTGTTCCCTACATTTCTCCTGCAGCTGTCGGAGTGAGAATACCATGTCAGTGGTGGATCTATTAGCTCGAAATCCGCACTGTGATTCTGGATAGACTCTATCTGCAAGCACCTGGAGCCTCTTCAGCATAACACGGGCAAGCAGCTTTCCTACCACACTAAGAAGAGAGATGCCACGGTAGTTATTGCAGTCACCCCTGTCTCCTTTGTTCTTGTACAATGTGACAATGTTTGCATCCTTCATGTCCTGTGGTACTCCACCTTCCCTCCAGCAGAGACAAAAGACTTCATACAGTTCGGAGGTGATGATCTCCTTACAGCATTTCAGCACTTCAGCAGGGATGTTATCCTTTCCAGGTGCCTTGCCGGAGGCGAGGGAGTCCAAGGCCGCTTCTATTTCTGCTAGGTTGGTTCGCTGTCCAGCTCTTCCAAGACAGGCAGGCACTCAATGTTATTTAATGCTTCTTCGATTACTACATTCTCTCTAGAATATAGCTCAGAGTAGTGCTGTACCCAGCTTTCCATCTGCTGTGCTCGGTCCTGGATGAGCACACCTGTAGCAGACTTCAGGGGAGCAGATTTCTTCTGTATTGGACCTAAGGCCTGCTTGATACCGTCATACATTCCTTTGATGTTACCTGTGTTCGCTGCTAACTGTATCTGAGAGCAGAGCTGGAGCCAATAATTGTTGGAGCATCTCCTGGCAGCCTGTTGGACTTGACTGCGAGCAGCTCGAAGAGCTTGCAAGTTGTACTCGCTAGGACAGGCTTTGTATGCTGCTAGAGCTCTTCTCTTATCCTCGATGGCTGGCATTAACTCCTCTGAATGGGCTTCGAACCAGTCAGCCACCTTTTTGGTCTTCTTGCCAAAGGTGAACAAGGCGGTGTTATAGACAGTGTTCTTGAAGTGTTCCCATCGTTCAGATGCATTTGCTTTAGCCGGACCTGGAAGGACTTCCTCAAGTGCTTGGGCAAATTCCTTCACTTTTCTTTGATCGCAAGTCTTGCTGATGTCAATACGTGGTCTTCCTTCCTTTTTCGTGTGATATACTCTCTTTGTTCGTAGTTTTACTCTACTACACACCAGGGAGTGATCAGTATCACAATCAGCAGTCTGGTAACTGCGTGTGATCGTAATACTAGGAAGGCTGGAACGTCTAGTGAGGATTAGATCGAGCTGATGCCAATACTTGGATCTTGGATGTCTCCAGGAAACTCTGTATTGCAGCTTTGTGTTAAAGAATGTGTTGCTGACACAAAGACCATAATAGCAGCAAAACTCCAGCAAGCATTGGCCATTTTCATTCATCTTTCCAATGCCAAAACGGCCTAGACAAGTGGGCCAAGAATTATGATCAGCACCAACTCTAGCGTTAAAGTCTCCAAGAATGAACAGTGCCTCTCTTTCAGGGACTTTTTGGATAGTAGCTGCCAGAAATGGGTATAAACCCAGCAATAAACATTGGACTGGAGGTGTTCTGGAGCAGCTTTCATAAGGCAAAGAATGTAATATTTATTTATTTATTTATTTATTTATTTATTTATTTAATTTATACCCCGCCTATCTGGCCCACCGGACCACAAGAAGAACAACAACAAAAACTAAAATTGGCTTTAGGAATGTATCGTGTAAGTTGTTACATATTCTGCGTTCTCTTGTATGGTAGGGAATAGCAAAAAAGGTCATCATTTGAAATGCGGATTTATCGTAGGATGTAAAGAATTTATATAGCATATGTTATGGAATAGAATGTGTGTTGGTGGGTGGTTGGATGGATGGATGGATGGATGTGCACCCTGCATTTCATAAAATTGTACAGCTGGAAGGATGATTAAGACCAGCTCCAGAAGTCCATCAGATAGTTATCTAACCTTTAAAAACCTCCAATGAAGAAGAGTTCACCACCTTCTGAAGTAGTCCATTTCAGTGTCAAACTGCTCTCACCATCAAGTTCTTTCTAATGTTTGTTCAAAATCTCTTTTCTTGTACTCTGAGTCCATTCATTTGGGTCTTGCTCATTTAGAGCAGAAGAAAATGACATTCCTCTATATTACAGCTCTTCAAATATTTGAAAGTAACTATCATAGTTACTTAGGAATGTCCAAATCCTGTCATAGGAATGTCCAAATCCTGCCCAAATTGCCTCACTTAACGAGTGCTTCATTTAACAACGAATTCGCTTAGCGATGGCTTTTTCGGAGCAATCTTGCGCTCCGTTTAACGATATTCCCTATGGGTGATTTTTGCATAGTGATGTTTGGGACCATGCTTCGCATAGCGATGACAGTTTGGGTCCCCCTGTTTCGCTTAACAATGGTTTTGACAGCCTCATGTTAGCTGTTTTTTATACATTTAAAAATGTTTAAAAATGTTTGGAATGCTTGAAATCATAAGTGCACTTAATAAACCCTTTGTTAAACTAATTTGACTTTGTTTCGACTCTTTTTAAAATTGGTTGTGATTTTTTTCACCCACTGAGATGCAATGAATAGGTTTCAATGCATTTCAATTGGGGAACCACATTTCGCTTAGCGATGTTTCCTATGGCGATTTTCGCTTAAGGACGGCAATCCGTTCCCATTGGAATGGATTATCCGGTTTTCAATACATTTCTATGGGAAACCGTGTTTTGCTTAGCGATGTTTTCCCATAGCAATGAATTTTTTGGAACCAATTAAAATCATTAAGCGAGGCACCACTGTACAAAGATTTTTGCTTGTTGGCAGAAGGGCAGCTGGGAGAGGGCCAGCGTAGCATCCCTCAGAAGGGAGTTCCATACCTTGGGAGCAACTACCCAGAAAACCCTGCCTTGCATCCCCACCAAATGGCTCTCTCGAGAATCTTAAATGTTTTTTTTAAAAAGGGCAAGTTCATATGTACGGGTGCTTTGGATAGCCTGGGCCCAATTTATATAGGACTCTATCAATAGTATCACGCAAGTCAGCAGTGCTGGCCAGATAGCTGGCTGGAACTCTGAAGAGGATCACTCCACACTGTATTATTTTGTTGCCGCACCCAGGGATAGGGACTCAAGTTGTGGGATTTGCTGTCAAATTGGACTTAAGTTGCACTGGTGACTTGACTTGGTTGTTGTGCCCCCCCCCAATGACTCAGACTCAATTCAGGACATGGAACCAACCCGCCCCTTCCTTTTTTTCTGGGAAAATCATCTTGTTTTTAATAAGGACTCAGAGTTGGGTACTAGGATTCAGGACTTGCTACTAAAGACTTGAAATTGGACTTGGGACTCAGACTCAAAGATTTGCCAACATCCCTGGCAGCTCCCACATATAGTACTCAAGATATATATTGCATTCTAAGTATTCAAAGCATCTCACTGTCATTATATCATTAGAATCCTTAAAACATGCGTATAAGACAGCAGTGGTCAACTTTTTCTATATCAAGGACCATATCTCCTCAGAGGTAATCTGTCTGTGTCTTTTTTCCATTAGGGATCTAAATGAAGCCCAATAACCCCTAGCACACAAACACCATCTACCACTTCCACACTCTCTGGATCTTTCCTTTGCTAACTATTAAGGACAGGTGTTTACTTGCTACTTTCTCTCATGAGACGAACCATCACTGTGATTTCCTACTGCAGAGTTTGGCAACATTGGTTAAAATCCTGTTGCAGAGTTATGCAAATAGCATAACTTTGAAAGTGAATTACTGTAAGTTAAGAAATCTCTGTAGATATTATGAGTTGCATACTAAGTTGCACAACTCTGCATACAACAGATAATGCGTCTAGAGATGTCTTAACTTACAGCAAGTGGCATCTAAAAGTACAGAAGGCTAAGTCAATAGAATCAATAGAACGTACAGGATTTCAGCCATCACGTTCTTAGACTGCAGCTCATAGGATCCATGAGTAATCATGACCATGGCCATGAACAAGTTGTATGAGGCACAAGAGAATGCCTGTCAGGGATTATCGTATTCCATGCATACCCTCCATGGCTTCCATCAATACCTGAAAGACATAATCTCAACTGGTCTTGATAGTCTTTATTTTAAGTGGCAACATTATGTCTGATGACACTGTAGATTGGCAAAGATACTTTACTTCTGTAGTACCTTCTATAATTGCATCAAAGGGTACTGTGTCTGAGAATTCATTGTCATTGCAGAGTTGCCACTGTTGATTCTGAAATGATGACATGGACAAGAGAATTGATTATACGGCTCTTTGCCCAGTAAACTTCTGGAAAGGGTGGTGATTGTTTAATATGAGGCATAAGGTGAAAAAGCCATGATCCTTAACACTGCCCCCAAAAATGTCAGCCTTGATTGACAAGTATATGCATGACTTAGCTGAGCTTAGCCTGAAATCTTGGCTTATAATTACTGAATTGAACATTTTTAGAAGTGGACAGGATGGGTGTTTCACAAAGGCCATACAAATCTGCTTACTCTACTGCTTGCCTTGAGCACCTTTAATAAGAATTGATGTCATGTGTCATTTGTAAATTAATTAACACCATCATATCTTGATCTAAAATGGGCAACCCAAACATTTTCCAATTGCCAAGTGAAGGATTAACATGCATAGCTGACCTGTGCAACTGTAGGACAAATTTAGAAACAGGACAAGAGGATGTTAAAGCAAACCCAATGAACTCTGTTACCTTATTTGCTATACTTCACAGAAAGTACCTATTTGGCCAGAACCTTTCCATGTTATAAGCAAGTAAGGAGAGTTGCTGAAAGGGTGCCAGCAAAGACGTATTTCACACTACTACCATCACCATTTTATTTTCCCCCTAACTTGGCTGGATAGCTCAATGAGTTATGTATCTGGTTACAAAGTCAAAGGTTGGGAGTTCAATTTCACACTGTGCCTCCTGTAAGTACAGCCAGCCTGTGTGGCCTTGGTCAATCTACACAGTCCCAGGATGCCCCCAGAAGAAGGGAATGGTAGACCACATCTGAGTATTCTCTACCTGGAAACCCCTGAAAAGGCTTGCCATGAGTCAGAATTGATGGCACATTATTATTACTCATTATTACAGAGACAAGATTCTAGCAGATCTTTATGGATGAGAAATTAGACCTGGAGATCATTCACAAAATAGAACAAGCTTATCTGCAAACTGCACGACAAAACCTCTTGCTGTGACAATCAGATGCTTTCAGGCTTTATGAATTCCCTCCTCAAATGAAATGCTCGCCATAATATGCAATTTGACCCTCAGGGCTATAGCCAAACTAAGAGGGACACGTTTAGCAACCATGGATACATCTGGTTTAGCCCTGCATTCAGTAGACTTCCTTAAAATATGTGTGTGTACAACTCCAGCTTTAGTCCGCTTACTTCGGGTGAGACAAGATTTTATGTTGGCTCAGCTAAGTTCAAGATATTCTGCATTCCCTTCACCACCCATTTCTGAGCTACAGGAAATATATCCTCATGCCTGTGGAACTGTAAATGCCCCATGTTTCATTCACTCAATCGTTCACCCTTTCCACCTTTGACTTTTTTTTTACATAATCCATGTACCTTGCTGAGTTTCAAAGTCAAGTGAAATGTTAAACATGTGCTCCAAGCAAGCGCAACAGAGAAAAACAGGATACGTGCAAAGAATTGTTCACTCTGTACACAAGATGTTGGTTCGTTCTTTATTTTTTTATTTTAATTTTTTTTTTATTGTTTTGGTTATCTCCTAGATAGAAACTTAGAAGAAAAATCTGTCATAGGAATGAAAGTGCAGTGTGTGTGTATGTGTGTGTGAGAGAGAGGGGGGGAGGGAGGGAGGGAGAGAGAGAGAGAATACTTGCAGCAGAAGTGGTGTCATAAATGTTCTTTAGCCACTTCTAATTCAAATTGGAAGCAAAATATATTGCTTTTCACCCAGATATTTTTCTGGCAAATTTAAATGCATAATGTTGTTTATCTGAAGCTATTACAACATAACTTTCTTATGTGCTAGAGGGGACAAGAAGCATAGACATATGCCACCACTTCAAAGATTTGTCTTCTGTTCAGTTTTCATTTAAGCTTTATGGTTTATAATTGTTCCCATTTAAGGCATAAATACATAAGTGATTATCCTCTGCTCACCATTTCCTCCCAGATGGAAGTGGTTAGGATACACTAGCTGAAGCCCTGTTGTTTGGTGTAGTAAGGTGCAATTAGAGCAGACCCACTTGAATCAGTAAATCTTAGAGAGGAGTTGTCTCACCAAATCCCCACTGATTCAGTGGGCTTCATCCAGTGCAACTGACTACATTAAGTAATAGGATTTCAGCCACTGGGAAGCAGAATTCTTCCTCAACAATCCAAGATACAGTATGCATCTCTGATATGCCTTCTTCCAGACATTCAGTCAGACCAGATCCTGGCAACACATGAGGAGGAGAACCATATGTTTCTGGGTGAATCCCTGGATCCCAGCTAGATTCAGGCACTAAGAAAATTGATGGGGACATTTTAAGTGAAGATACCTTTTGACCCCAGGCAAGCAAAACTGTGGGTGAGATGAAGCCAGTGGACATCAGAGTTGGTACCATGTAATGCTCGTAATCCTAATGACAATAATAACACTTAAGCCAATAGAGTTACTACTCAGCAAACTCTAAAGTCTAAGGTGCTTCTTCACCTTTCTTCCCCTCTCGTGTTAAGTGAGTGTCTCAGTAAAATCACAGTGGGGTTCTGCCTCTACTTTGCTCCATCCAGAAGTGAAACGTAGTTCATTAACAAACAAGCCCCAGCATTTCCATCGCTGGGTCTCTTTGTGGAAACCCACTTTCCCTTAATTCTGGCTGCTCAGAGGTATATAATACCACACTGACTATGGGGTCATGACGTCACATATTTCAGCCCAGTAGGAATCCTCCTCCTCCACACCTTTGACATGTCAGAATGAAAAGCACAGACTATTGCTGAAAAGGGAAGGTGAAATGAAGAAATATGGCTTTACTCATGTGTGAGGTAGCTAGAAATCAGAACTACAGAGAGATGTGTTTTTGTGAGCAGACAACTGGGCACCTGCCATTGCCCAGAACTCAACAGTACATGGGCCAGTTCTGGCCACAAGGACCCCTGACCCTGCTGGCACTCCTATTGCCATTCTTGCCTCTTTGTTTCCTCTCTCTCTTTGTGACCTAAGATGGAGGATGGGAGTGAGTGATGCAAGCAAAGAGAAGGAGCAACTGCTCCTTCTGCCTCTTCCTTCGCTTGCTGTTTCCCTAATATCATCAGTCGAGTGGCTGCTTGCACGTCACTAAAGGGAAACAGAAGTATTCATTTGTACGAAATTGTACGTGCTAAATTGTATGGACAGATCCAATGTTTTAAAATAATTCAAGCAGAATCACAGTGCATCATGCTAGAACAGGAAAGATTGTGACCAAGTAACCTGTTTGCTGAGTCTACGGGCCAGGTAGTCCCAATGCATGGGCACATCTAAGTCCCCTGATCCAATGTCTTCTGGCTCTTTGTCTTTAAATCAGGCCTGTACCGGATAGTCCTTCAAACAGAAGACACCTTTCAACAGCAGGATTGTCATCTGGAAGTTCTTCAAGCTCTCTAAAAGAAGATATGAGGCCACTTTCCAAACTAGGAAGAATGAATAGAGGAGGAGGAGGAAAGTCCGCAGGAAGCATATCTTGTCCCAGAGGAATTTTGAACTTGAAGCTTCCTTTACTGACATTACTTCCTTTACTGGATCTTGCCCTTCATTACAATAGTGATTGCAAGGAAGTACCCTTTTCCCTGTTGTGCTTAATTTAATGGCAGCAGGTCTTTGGGGCCAATGCTGGAATTATTTTCAACCTCCTATGTTGCTTTTAAGAGGTTTGGCTGGGAGGGACATTTCTGGACTGGGGTGACTGTCAATTAATCTAGCCGTAACCAATTGTTCCCTCTCTACCTCTGATTTTGAAGAGAGTCATACATCTCTGCTTAAGAGCATTTCCCCTCCTTTTGTCAGTCAGTATTCATTCAGTCAGTTCATAGAATCATAGAACAATGAAGTAGGAAGGGCCTATAAGGCTATTGAGTCCATCCCCAATAGCTATGTATTAGTTAGTTATTTTAGTTAGTTAGTTACTCTGCTAGCAGTTATGTTGTTAGTCATGTAGTTATGTGTCAATTAAGGCCTGTACCTGCAACCAGTCATTTTTCTACAATATGATGATTTTGATCTGTTCAGAACTGTGAGTAAATGGAGCATTTTATTCTTTCTCTTACCAGTGTCTCAGAGTGCCTTAATGCGACTGTGCCAGTTGATGAGAACCAATAAGAGGAAGTATACTCTGAATAAATTCTACTTTGAAGACAATGTGCCTGAAATATGCACCTGAAGACCCCTTTCTCAGTGTCTATGAGGACTACAGGCCCACTAGTTGCTCAAAAAGAAAAATGTATACCAAGGACTGGGTGTGTTACAAAGCAAAAGGCTGCTTTCTAGCTGCCTGCTAACTTCATTTCTTCAAAATACTTTAGGCCAAGTGTAGGCAGGGAGATATAATTAGCAAATGAAAATGGGTGACAGCTGGAGGCCTATGCTTCACTTTACATGTGGCTGCCTGGTCTCAGGGCACTATCTGAAGTCCCAGAGTAGTGCTGAGAAAGCTCAGAGCAAGCAATGCTGGAGGAGGAGAGAAGCCGAGGTGGCTTTAATGCCTGGGGCCCATCTCCTTCCCTCTCTCAAGTTCTGAGGAGGCTCATGCACATGTATTTGTACAGGAGCTACTTATATTTGTTTAGGAGGTATTGCAGAAAATCCGCCTGGTCTATCTCACTACCTTATTACACACATATGCACACATATTATTTTGTAACTGCGGCATTATAGTATTTGCTCTGTGATATAGACACACACACACCGGTGTGTCAGTAGCCTCAAGTACCAGCTCAGTGGATGAAGGGTCAATTGGCTTTCTCCAGTGCTCCATAGAGGTAACAATCACTCATTTTTAAAAATGAAATACATGACTAGTTTGTTCCACATTTAGTCCCTGGATCTTACCAAACACTCTTTGTAGCTGGCTGTGACCAGAGCTGTAACCAGGAGTGAGACAACTGGGGCTTTGAAATTTAGTGGGTGAATAACATTGTTGCTGAAAGGGTGCATAGATGTCTGTTGCTATTTGCAGCCGAAAGGGCATGATGTCTCCCCCTCCCACAACCAGTATATATGCTACCTCCTGCCACTCCTTCCCGATAGAAGGAAACAGAAAGGCTCAGTGCAGACCCAGTGTGGCCGTTGTCCTTGTAGAACCAGGCAGTCCTCAGTATGCCTTCATTCTTTTCCCCACATAAGGCAGTCTCGCATGACCCACAGTTAATCAACAAGACATTGAAGCCCCAGGCACCAAGTAAGTTATGACTCTTAAAATGACTTCATAAATCAGGGTGGGTGACATACGGCTTATAGGCACATGCATCCTTTGAACCCTATATTGAAGCCCTCTACTTTTCTGTTGCCAAATCACCAGGAACCAGCAGCCGTACCACCAAAATAACCAGCACTTTCTGTGGTTGTTGGGGGGCACCTGTCTCACATTGTGGCACTCCCTTTAATAATGGAACCCTATGGAACAATCCACAGAGTAGTTTCACAGGATGCTATGATGTGAAAATCCACTCTGCCACCTTCAGGCACCCTTGGACCATCACCGTTGCTGCTGGATTTGGGCAGCAACCGCAGCAACAGGTTAAGGGAGGGAACAATACAGTCCTCAAAGGTGTTGGGACAGTTAAGCTCCCCAGGACCACAAAGTTGCCCAAACCTCTTAGAAATCATATGATTTGTCAGGGCAGCGCGCGCGGGGGGGGGGGGAATGGGGAGTTTGATGTTAGGCACATGAGCGAAGATACCAAAAATATCAGAGCATGCAGACAGTGTGTAATGATCAATTATGTGCCGATTTAAAGTAATTTCTATGGCAAGTCACAAGCATGAATTATAAATAAACACAAAGGAGTGTTTTGAAAGCAGAGGTTTTTTATTTTTGAAAGCCCAAAATGTGGATGTATTTTTGCAAAATGGAGAAAACTAATTTAAAAACAAATAGATAGTTGTAACTGAGCCCTTAAAATTGTTGGATGATGGTGATGATGATTATTGTACCCTACATGCCAAGATCTCTTTCTTATTACTATTGCTGTATATGAGCAGTTTATGAGTTGAAGTCATTCTTGTTTATTTCTGAAAGCACATGGAAGAAGCTTTATGCGTAGTGAGAATAAGGGATAGATTTTTCCCCTCCTTCCCAATCACAGGCACCAGTTACCAGCAGGGCTTCAGTGTAATATTATTACAACATTTTTTACAGTCTGAGTTATAATTGAAATTTGTTATGTATGAGGATAACTAAAACTCGATCATTTCACAGTCTTCAGTCCAAGCCTCAGGATATTTTTGGGGTAAATAGATTGCTTGGAAACAGCCAGTGACTACAGCTAAAATTACATTTTACCAAGTGAGTGGAATGGCTTTTTAATTACAGCACTGATGTCCACATGCTGTCACCACCGTCTAATACTGTGATGGTATTGATTTGATTTTTAACTTTGATGCACCAAAGGGGGGGTGGGGAGAGAATGCAGAGTAGAAGTTTTTTTTCCCCAACCTGGAATCCTATGTCCAAAGAAAATAAAGATAACAGATATTAAACCCACAAAGCTTCTTTTGTCCATGTGCTTTTATTGCTTGTTTACGTTCTTTTCTGTTGTTTATAAGTCTATTAAAATTAATTTATGTGATCACTATCCCTTAATCATAACTCTCAAAGGAGATGTTGTAAACAAATGGGTAAATGAAATAAATAGCTTACATAAGTCACAGCATTTAAAATTGAAATCTTTTGTGTCAGTGCCATCTTTGCATTTAGGTTAATCACCATGATAAATATATTACCTCTGACCCTGAAATGTATGTGTGCTTCAGTCAGTACATATGTGTGCAGGTAAGCCTTCCCGATTCACTTGGATGAATGTGAAAAGACTTCACTTTGCAGGTGTCTTTTCTAAGGGTATGACAACAGTGGAGAGCTGAATTGGGACGATTCGGCTTTGCTACGATTTGATTCAGAGAGGCGGCAGATTGATTCGGGAGCTCATTGTTCATGAAGGTTACGAAGCAAGTTGTATTCCAGCCCACAGACACCCTGGTCCTTCCTGGTCCCTCCTCTGTTGATTCTTTAATGGTTTGCAGGCCAGAAGAGGCCTGTACCCGCCCCAGAGTGAGAGGTGGTGTCGTAGAATCGTCGTAGGGTTGGAAGGGACCTTGGAGGTCTTCTAGTCCAACCCCCTGCCTAAGGCAGGAGACCTCAGACCGATTTTTTCTTGAAGACCTCCAGCGGTGTTGTGGGACCCAAGGAAGATTTTGCCTCCATGGAGATGCCTGCGTAGCACAATTTTTGCCCGAGGGTCAGGATGAAGCAGCTGAACCCCCAGCTGAACTGTTTTAGAAATCCCTTAGATGGGGCAGGATTCTTATTTGTGCAGCCAGAAAAGAGCCACAGGAGGGATTGGCTGGATGCCAGGATGCTGGCCAGGGGAGAAGAGTTGCAAGTGTCCCCTGATATGGTTCAGGGGGACCCAGCAAGGGGGCATGTGCCAGTGCAAATGTACCAGGCATTGTTGGCAGACAAACCAGATAGAACTTACCTAACTCTCAGCCAAGTATGCTCTCTAGGGATCCTCCCCACTCAGATTTCAGATTACTACATTTCTAAAAAACTGTTCTATAGACATAAAAAATAGAAAAAATCACTTGGAAAAAGGTGCTTCATCTCGGAAAACAGAACATCCTTTTGAACACTCTCTACAATGTGAGCTCAGTGGCATAGACTATAACTGTAAAACTTGTATTGCTGTTATTTGCAAGCCTATTGAATACATTTTATGTATTTTTATTGTAATTACTGTGAAACTTTCATATTTTTAAAAAAGGAATTTTAATGTAAACTGCATAGGTTTCTTTGGATTTTTTTAGACTCGACAAAGTGATAGCATCTAACAGTTTAATGCACTGGTTCTTAACCTTGAGTTACTCAGGAGTTTTGGACTGCAACTCCCAGAAGCCTTCACCACCAGCTGTCCTGACTGGGGTTTCTGGGAGTTGCAGTTCAAAAGCATCCGAGTAACAAAGGTTAAGAACCACTGGTTTAATGAAAGGGGCTGTACTCAATCCATAGGGTCCCTTCCAGCTCTGCAGGTCTAAGATGATGATGATGGTGGTGGTGGTGGTGGTGGTGATGATGATGATGATGATGATGAAGAAGAAGAAGAAAAAGAATATTGCAAAGGATTTTAGTAAAACGGTGTGTTATTCTACAGCTACGAAGAGTGTTTATTCCACTCTTTATGCTATTCTGTCATCAGAGGAAGAACAATGGATCAAGCCCATCCTTTCAAGTGACCCTCATGATGTGACAGTCACCCTCCCTGTACATTTTTAAATTTTAAAAAGCAATGTTTTTCCTCATTGACTTTAAAGATTTCTGTCATCCTTCTGCCATGTCACATCTGCAGAGCAGGTGATTCTTTTTTCCATATGTAAGACTGCCTTGTAATTTGGGTCTCAACTTTAGGTTAATATTAAAGGCATGCTTCTGTTGCTACCATGAAGCCTATATCTTGTCATAGTTTCAACCATTCCACTTGTCTTATCATTATACAATTATTTGATAATTGAGGGGAAAAAATTCCAAAGATGTTATGTGCCATTAAGTCACTTCTGATGTGTGGTGGTGACTATATGAGTTAATGACCTCCAAAATGTCATATCACTAAAAAGCTCTGCTCACATCTTGCAAAGCAACATCTCATATTAGGTTGTTCTCCCTTCCCGCTGATCCCCTTCCCAGCAATATTGTGTTTTCCAGTAAATTCTGCTCAGATGTTGCAAACTAGCAGCTGTTGTTCCCTTTACTGAGACAATTTGTATCACATCAGGTCTTCCTACTGCCTCCCTCCCCCCCCCCCTTTTCCCAGCAATATTGTCTTTTCTGGTCAGTTCTGTATTTTAATTACATATGCATTATAAGATAGCCTCGGTTTACTCATTTTTGCTTTAGTGGGAGTTCAGGTGTGATTTGACTGAGCTCCTGCCTTTCTGCCTTTCCAGTTGTTTGTGGTATCTGTAAGGGTCTCCTCCAAGACCACATTTTAAATGAGTTGATATTTGTCCTGTCTTTTTTTCACTGTCTTTTTTTCACATAGTATGGATGATTTTAACCTTGGTTTCCCATAACAATCACGATTAACTCCTAGCTCTCTATTTCTTTTTATTTTAAAAGATTAGGAGAGGTATTTTGAGTGGGGAAATCACACAACGTGTTTGTAGAGTTTTTGGTCTGATATACATTTGCCTCCTCGGCTTGCCTAGCTCAAAGAAATCGTTTGGAAACTGGAAAATAGCTTTCTAGTCTGCATTCTGCAGAGCGGGCATGGCAATATTAGTGTGCATGAGAGGTTAAAGGTTGTGTACATTTTTCTGTTGTACATGTTGCACCTATTCATATCTTTCCCTCACCATTCCATTAAGTCCCAAAACAGCCTTTCAAAATATTTTGGCACAGAGTGACTATGGCCACATCCCAGATGTTCTTGCTTCTGTCTTCTCCTAGCAGCCGAGAAGTTTGCTCTTTTTAAGAGCAAACTTAAGACTTGGCTCTATAGGCAGGCTTTTCCTCCTATCATCACCTGATTATTTTTCCCATCTTGACCTATATTATTACTGTTGTATTTATTTTTTTATATATTTTATATTTTTACTTTTACCTATTATTGTTAACTGCCCAGAGTAGACTTCGGTCTAGATGATCAGGGTATAAATAAATAAATAAATAAATAAATAAATAAATAAATAAATAAATAAATAAATAAATAAATAAACAAACAAACAAACAAACAAACAAACAAACAATTCTACATGAGGGAAGTTTCCAGTGGAATTTGTGTGTGGTGTAAGTATACTTGAACTTCTATTTCAAAAAGCCAGAAAATTCAATTCTTCAACAATTCTTCGTTATAAATGTGGGTTATTGTGCTTCTATATTCACAATTCAGAATACCAGGAATTTCCCAATATTGCTGCACAATATCCTGCCTGCATTGCCAGCAGGAAAAAGGATGCCAAGTCAAGATGATCTACAGGATACTCTGTTGTGCTGAATACCATATAAACTTGTCATAAACTACTCCTGACAATTGTTTTTTGTTTGGGTGATAAGTGGCTGGTTAGGCATCCTTCAGTCTCGAAAGACTATGGTAACGTGCTCTGTATGGGGGACTTGGTGCAGCGTCTAGTGTGGCTGAAGAGGCCAATTCGAGAGTGACAATCCCTTCCACACTGAAGACAAATCCAATCTGTCCCCTGTCCAGCTCCCTGGTTTTGCTGCTTTTGTGACTTCCTCTTTGCCTCAACCTGCTGGGCAAGGGTCTCTTCAAATTGGGAGAGGCCATGATGCAGTGCCTGCCTCCAGGCTGAATGCTCAGATGTCAGGGTTTCCCATCTCTTGAGGTCTATTCCTAAGGCCTTCAGATCTCGCTTGTACATGTCCTTGTAACGCAGTTGTGGTCTCCCTCTGGGGCGCTTTCCCTGCACTAATTCTCCAGACAGGAGATCCTTTGGAATCCGACCATCAGCCGTTCTCACGACGTGCCCAAGCCAACATAGTCGTCGCTGTTTCAGTAATGTATTCATGCTGAAAATTCCAGCTCATTCTAGGACTACTCTGTTTGGAACTTTTTCCTGCCAGGTGATACCAAAAATCTGTCGGAGGCAACACATATGGAACGTGTTCAACTTCCTCTCCTGCCGTGCACAGAGGGTCCAGGACTCACTGCAGTACAGGAGTGTGCTTAGGACACAGGCTCTATAGACCTGGATTTTCGTATGTGTCGTCAGCTTCTTATTGAGCCATACTCTCTTTGTGGGTCTAGAGAACATGGTGGCTGCCTTGCCAATGCGTTTATCCAGCTCAACATCCAGAGAGAGGGTGTCAGAGATGGTTGAGCCAAGGTACACAAAGTCATGAACAACCTCCAATTCTTGTGTGGAGATGGTAATAGAAGGAGGTGAGTCCACGCCCTGGCCCATGACTTGTGCTTTCTTCAGGCTGATTGTTAGTCCAAAGTCTTGGCAGGCCTTGCTGAAACGATTCATTAGTTGTTGGAGGTCTTCAGCAGAGTGGGCAACAATGGCTGCATCATCTGCGAAGAGGAAGTCCTGCATGCATTTCAGTTGGACTTTAGTCTTCGCTCTCAATCTAGAGAGATTAAAGAGCTTTCCGTCTGATCTAGTCCAGAGATAGACACCCTCGGTTGCAGTTCCAAAGGCATGCTTCAGCATGACAGAAAAAAAGATCCCAAAAAGTGTTGGTGCGAGGATACAGCCCTGTTTCACTCCGCTTCGGATGTCAAAGGGGTCTGATGTTGAGCCGTCAAAGACTACAGTGTCTTTCATTCCCTCATGGAAAGATCTGATGATGTTAAGGAGACAAGGTGGACATCCAATCTTGGGAAGTATTTTAAAAAGGCCATCCCTGCTAACCAGATCAAATGCTTTTGTAAGGTCTATGAAGGCCACTAAGAGTGGCTGTTGTTGTTCCCTGCATTTCTCCTGCAGCTGTCGGAGGGAGAATACCATGTCGGTGGTGGATCTATTAGCTCGAAATCCGCACTGTGATTCTGGGTAGACTCTGTCTGCAAGCACCTGGAGCCTCTTCAGCACAACACGGGCAAGCAGCTTCCCTACAACGCTAAGAAGAGAGATGCCACGGTAGTTATTGCAGTTGCCCCTGTCTCCTTTGTTCTTGTACAGTGTGATGTTTGCATCCTTCATTTCCTGTGGTACTCCACCTTCCCTCCAGGAGAGACAAAAGACTTCGTATAGTTCAGTGGTGATGATCTCCTTACAGCATTTCAGCACTTCAGCAGGGATGTTATCCTTTCCAGGTGCCTTGCCGGAGGTGAGGGAATCCAAGGCCGCTTTTATTTCTGCTAAGATTGGTTCGCTGTCCAGCTCTTCCAAGACAAGCAGGCACTCAATGTTATTTAATGCTTCTTCGGTTACTATATTCTCTCTGGAATATAGCTCAGAGTAGTGCTGTACCCAGCATTCCATCTGCTGTGCTCGGTCCTGGATGATCACACCTGTAGCAGACTTCAAGGGAGCAGATTTCTTCTGTATTGGACCTAAGGCCTGCTTGATACCGTCATACATTCCTTTGATGTTACCTGTGTCCGCTGCTATCTGTATCTGAGAGCAGAGCTGGAGCCAATAATCATTGGAGCATCTCCTGGCAGTCTGTTGGACTTGGCTACAAGCAGCTCGAAGAGCTTGCAAGTTGTACTCGCCAGGACAGGATCTGTATGCTGCTAGAGCTTTTCTCTTACCTCGATGGCTGGCATTAACTCCTCTGAATGGGCTTCGAACCAGTCAGCCATCTTTTTGGTCTTCTTGCCAAAGGTGGACAGGGCGGATAAGTGGCAAACTGTTGATATTAGGAGTCAGCTTTTGAGATTTTCTCTTGCTTGCTGCCACTTTATGAATGGTAGTGAGCAGAAGAGGGTGTCCTGTAGACTATTTTGAGTGCTGCCATTGAGGTTGTCAACATTCAGCCTGCCCTTTGTTATGGAAAGCTTGGAAGTATTTTTCCTACTGGCAACGTGAGCCCAATATTGTGTAGTAATAGTGGGCCATTTCCTGCCATTTTGAATAATAAATGCAGAAGCACAATATCCCACATTCATTAAACAGAGGGTTTGTTTAAGAACTGAATGTGTTGATGCATTTGCATAGTCAGTATAAGAGCCCGAAACTCACAACAGGTGTATATAAGCAGTCATATGGAGAATGGCATCCATTTCTGAGCAGTATCCAAGGAATTTTGCTGAGAATTTCATCAGATGAAACTGAAGACATTTTGTTTCCCAGGAAACCCCAGGTAAGGGAAGAAAAGCCCTTAAAATGTTTTGTAACCGAGAAGCATCTATAGTCATATTCCTAAGTGAAATATGCTGGGTGTGTGTGTGTTGGAATACATTTCCCAGAATCCTATATGCCACACAGGCTGGCATTTCTATAGTCCAAAAAAAAGGACTGTTTCCAGGCCTGCTCAGAATCTAGTATCCATTCGGAATAGGATGAGAATGTCAGTGCCATTCTGAGCAATACAACTTAAGGTGAGGCTGGAAGACTTTCACATCCCCTCCTTCCACACAGTTCTTCAAAGAGTTTGCCATTATGAAGTTTTGGAAACAGGAAAGTAAACTGGGAGTAAACAGCCTGGCCCTCAGAGCTCAGGAAAAAGATGCAGAACCTACACTGTCAAGCATAAGCTGTAGGCCAACAAGAACTCAGAAGATCTGGCAGCCTTGTTGGGTAAATTTGTCTTTGTCACCAAAGGCGACATGCTAACCCTTGAGCATGCTCCAGTTCCATCAATATAATAATCAAGATCACAACTTTTCCTCTCACAGAACACTTTTGAAAATAAAATTAATCATTGTGATGCACTCAAGAATTTGGGGATGAGCCATGCAAGTGTCTGGAAGTATTAATGAATTTATTTGCTCCTACTTAGAGGGGAAGTTACAAAATGAGGCCCTTTGAAGCTCTCTTCTGACCTTTGCTAATGCACCTTGAGCCTTTTGAAAAGTTTCTCAGGATGCCAGTAGACTAGGAATAAGACCAGATACAAGCGTCTGTACTACAGATTTTGAATACCATGACTAGGTGGCAACCTCTGTTACACATCTGGATGGAGTACATGAACATACCTTTTTGGTGGTGGAGGAGGAGATGCTTCATATAGCACTTCTAGGGGCTCATCACCCAGTGTGGTATAATAGGCTAGGACTCAGGAGGATTGAGTTCAAATCCCTGCTCAGCCATGGAGGTGTAGAAATGGTAAAATTGCTCCTTAAATATCTTGCTTACCTTGAAAGTCCTACCAGGGTCATTATAAGTTCCAACTTGATGGCACATAACAAGGGGCTCATCTGGGCTGCAGGGACTATTATAGAAGCTTAAAATTTTTTTTGCCTTTCCAGTTCTGTCAGTAACATAGCAATCTGCTTTGTTTCATATGACATAACATGTTCCACATCCCCTTGAACAATGGTCTAAAAGACAGACCCAGAAAATAGTAAATAACATATTACCAAAGAGTTTGGATATAGACTTAGTGATGGCCACCGGGGGGGGGTGGGGAAGGAAAGAACAGAAGGGGAAACATTCATTGGATGTACAATGAGCATATGAAAAGTGAATATGTTTCTTTCCTTCCAGTAATTACAGGGTTCTAACAAAGGGAGCAGATATAAACCAATTGCCAATATAAAGGATACTGTCCCCCCCCCCCTTGTCACATATAGCCAATTCTTCAAAACACCTGTTTTATGGATGTGGTTCATTTCTTCTGTTTCCACATTTCAAAATGCCAGGAAATGACCCGATACTGCTGCACAATATTACAATATTGATCCTGCATTGTGAGGAAGAAAAAGGATGCCAAGCTCTACATACCAAAGCCTGAAACTGACAACAGGTGCATATAAGCAGTCATATGGAGAATTGCATCCATTTCTGAATGTTGACAACACCAATGGTAGCAGTCATGATGGTCTACAGCAGTGCTTCCAAACCTTGAGTCTCCAGATGTTCTTGGACTGAAAATTCCAGAAGCCTTCACCACTAACTGTGCTGGTCAGGATTTTGGGAGTTGACAGAGTTCTGACTCCTGTCTTCTGAAGATGTCAGCGACAGAGACTATTGAAACCTTAGGAAGCAAAACCTCAAGTACACAGCCAGACAGCCTGAAAAACCTACAACAACCATTTTGGGAGTTGTTGACCAAGCTTGAGAACTAATGGTCTACAAGATACCTTCTTGTGCTCACTACCATTCACAAAGTGACACCAAGCAAGGGAAAATCCAAGAAGCTGACTCCTCTTTCATAAGTTAACCACTTCTCATCCCAACACCCAGCAATTGTCACAGCTGTTTTTTCACAAGTGTAAATGGTAGTGGAAGAGCTAACATAAGACAGATTGTCTCAATAAAGGAAACCATAAGTGTTAGGTTGAAAAACTTGAGCAGAACATAGGCTTGGAAGGTCAGTAGGAAGAGGGAATAACCAAACATGAGGTCCTGTTGGTTTGCAAAATGTAAGCAGAGCTGTTAGTGCTATGACATTCCCACACAGAATCTGAGGGGATTTCAGTGTTGCTGAAATTTGCAAGAAGACAAATTTCAGAGTGAGTGGTACAAAAGGAGGAGGATAATTGCAATAAAAGGTGGTTTTGAAGTTTGGGCACCCATGCCAATACACTCCCAACTGGAAACCATGACTCATGGTCTCAGTGCAAAGGCATTAGTGCATGTGTTGGATTTGTCTGATCTCTGTGACATCACAATGAACTGCTCCCTGGTCTCTGGCTTTGGCTCTGACATTTCAGGGAATGAGAGGCTGATAATCTGTGAGGACTAAATGGATGTCCACTGTGAAACAGTTCAGTGTTAAACAGAACTGAGCTGCAAATTACTCAAAAGCCTGCTGCTGCTGCCTTTGTTCAACAGCTTCATGCTTACCTTTTAATGTGTTTAGGATTGGAGCCTAATTCAGCTGAAACAGCAGCCTAATTCAGCTAAAGTCAGGTCACACAGAAATGGGAGACCTCTGAATGTGAGTCACCCCATTCCATACAACAAGACTTTCTGACTTTCCAAATATCTGCAAAATGCTTCCTCTCCTGTTGACAGTCCTGGAAATCTGGAATTAGGATGCAGGAAGATGGGTCACAGTGTGTAAGTTCAAGGGAAAGGTCTGACAGTGTCTTCATTAAAAGTAGATCCAAACAACTCTCTTACTTTGGCTCAAAATTTTGTAAGGAGGGTAAGCCATGAGGAACATATAATCACCTTTGGCCTGATGCAAGGTCCACAGCAGTTCCCCAAACTGCAAAGACTGTCTGCAAGCCAGACATTTTACTCCTCGGCATACCCTGAAGGGTTAAGGTATAAGGACGAATTTATGTATAGCTCATTAATTGTTATATTGCATCCTTTTATCTAAATTGTTTCTGGCTTGCTTAGTCAATTGAAATGTATTACTTTGATGGTAAAACTGCAATCAAAATCTTTGTTCTTTTGCTTGTTGTAGTCAAGAATAAAAATCCTTCCGAATAGGGCAGCTGGAATTATTGTGCAGAATACCACAAGTAAATAAACCATATGCTCAAAATTACAGTAATCAAATGCAAAGTGGTATCTTATGTGTAACTTCAGTCATTCTGCTTTCTTTATTGTTTCAGTAACATTCAGAAACAAATGTATGAAGTGAGAGATGACAAGAAGGGCCCAGATATACAAAAAAAACAAGCCTTTAGGGCCAAGGTAGAAATAAAGAAATACTCTCCTCATCAGGTTGTGGGGAAGGTATATAAACTGAAGGTAGGTCATGAAGGCAGAGCAAAATTGGGGAGGGGAAGAGATGCTGGATGCTTCCCATATCTTCTTACCCAAACCATACTTTTAAAAAAACTTTTTAATTTTTCTTTTTCTTAATCAGCAATTTTAACCCTCAGCAAACCTAAGAGGTTTTTTTTTAAGGATGGCAAGCAGTGATAACTTCAGCACTACCCTTCTGCCCCAATACCTTTTACATCAGTCACATTTCTCACTTTTGTTGCAGTTCTGCAGCACACGGATGCTGGCCAACAATTCTGCTGATACCATTACTCTTTGGGCCCTTACTGAACCTCATTTCTATTTTGATCCTCATATCACCTCCCATTTCTATTATGACTCGCATGACATCATCTTTGATGCAACTGAAAATGGGTGTTGTTTTCTCATCCTGGATAAGTGATTCATTACATAAACCTACCCTGTTTCCCCGAAAATAATCCTTAACCTGAAAATAAGCCCTAGTATGATTTTTCAGGATGCTCGTAATATAAGCCCTACCCCCCAAAATAAGCCCCTGTTGAGTGAAACCCTGCCCTCCACCCTTGTGCAGCAACCAGAAGAAGATGACAGGACTGTATTTGAATAAATGTATATTGTTGTACATGAAAAAAATAAAATAAAACATCCCCTGAAAATAAGCCCTAATGCATTTTTGGTACAAAAATTAATATACGACCCGGTCTTATTTTCGGGGAAACATGGTATTACCGTAATATTTTCTAATCACACCAGTTGTTGAACATCTCCCCTCATGCTTCATCTTAGAATCAAGTTAAGACCTAACAATTCATGCAATTGTCTGGAGCCTGGAGAATCATAGCTTGATTTGGGGTCTATTGAATTGCAAGTTTTATTTTGATTATTGAAATATATTTAAAATGTTTTCGATTCTTTTAAAGTTGCTTCACCAATTACTCCCTGCCCTGAGATTTTTACATAAAGGGCAGATTAGAAATATTAGTACATAGTACAGATAGAAGATGTGTGGTAAACTGCCAAGATTCCCCGTTCAGAGATCAAATGACACATTTCATCACACAAACTTCTAAGCTATGGCTTCTCTCTCCAAAGTAGGGGTAAGGTGAAGAAATGGAAGGGGCTGGATTCCATTGGTGTGTTCCTGGCACAGCTCAGAGGCCTCTACAGTTCACGCCTAACCCCAAATCTGCATTAGTCCCTTGCTTTCCTCCAAATGGGTTCTCTTTGATTTCCCAACTGACAGAGGAGCAAAGAAACAATCCTGTTGCAAAGACTATGGTTGGGCTTCTACAAATCTTTTCCTGGGATATCACAAATTTCAAAACATAGACTTTGGCAGACCAGAATGAACCTAGCAGTTATCTCCTGCTGACCCAACAGTCGCTGCTTACCCTTCCCCCAAGGGAAGAAAAGCCTGCTTTCTCGGCCAAGAACAAAAGTCTCAATATCAGAGTCTGTGACAGTTTTTGTCAGCCCCTCCCGCAGATAAGGAGTACAGTTAGAGCAGGAAAAGTAAAACAGAAAACAAAATCCATAATAATATTATGAGAAAGATAAGATTAATGCATTTGCTGTCACAGAAAGAATCTGATCCTTCAACAGAGAAAAAATAATCATACAAGTAGGATCCAGGGAATCATGGCCATCCTTTATGTACCCTATTGCTCCAGGGAGAGATTTATTATTCCCAATATAAAGAGCAGCTTTGGAAGAAGGGTTTATTAAGACCACAGTAGGGAACGAGTGCTTAGTCCCCTCCCCAGCTATGGCAATACCAATCACACGTAGCATTTCCTTGCCACTTCCCCCTCCTCACAACAACTACTTGCATTTTTGAAACTAATTTCAAAAACACTTTTAATGTCACATTCAGCTTGGCCTGGAATGCCCTCAGCCCCCCACTTGAACAGAGAAATGTGCCTACGTACTCTACTCTCCGACAAAGCTTCCTTTGCCAACGCAGCTGCGTAAGCAGGAAGCTCTTATTTGCATGTTGTTCAGAAATGTTTCTTCAGTATATATCTTCGGAGTCGCTCCTTTTTTCCCCATTACTGCCAGGGTCACTGGGTTTTTCTCTTAATGCTCCTGTGACCCTTTTCCCACTTCAGAATGAACTTCTCGTGCCTTTAAGAGAATTAGCTTCAATTAGCATTATTCAGGAACAGCTGAATATAGGAATTGCTAACAAACACGGAAAAATAATGATTTGTCTGGTCTAACATTTGTGGCTCAGTCAGTGATTTTGGAATAAGAAGTGAAGTGCTTGCTGCAGCTCATCCGGTGATATATATGTGTGTTTGCTTGTTTGTTTTTTCACTGCTGTGCAGTGGGCAGAAATTTGTTCATGACCCCAGCTTATGCCCTTAAGCAAGATCAGCTCTGCATGATCACTTTGTGCCCTCCAGCAAGGGAAAGGAGAGCCCTTGTAGCTGTTGCCTTACCGTGTGTCTGCTGACAAGACTTTTTATTCATGTCTTCAGCCACAGTCTGGGAGTAAGATGCTCAGCAGCCTGGAAATGACTGGAGCAATACTGCCCACTCTGACTGCACAAGTGGAACATAGAGGTGAACATTCAAACCAAGGTTTGTCCCAGCCAGCATCCATCACCTGTCAGAAACATAGCCCTGCTCAAGAATGAGAGGCTGCCATAATCTTTCTCTGCGGAAAGGGGAATTTCTTCCATCGTGTTCGCCAGAGACATTATGGTGGGACGCCGAAGCATAGCTTTGCTTTGCTTTCTTTTGTTTGGTTTTTCCTTTTGTTTTTGCTTTGTTCTGTTTCATTTCATTAGAACAGCATTTCTAACTGAGTCAAATCCTAGATCAATTTGACTTGAGTTCCTTCATTTTCTTTCTCTCAGTTGCTCCTGTTACATGGGATTAAAAATATTTAGGATTAAAATGTGTGTGTTATGCCAAGTTGATTCTGATTTATGGTGACCCTAGTAGGGTTTCCAACATTATGTGAAATATTTAAGTGGTGCTATTACTAATGCTACCCCTCTCCAGTGAAAGGATTTGACCCCAATTCTCCTAAATCCAGTCCTATATTCCAGGGGTCCCCAACCCCTGGGCTGTGGACTAGTCCCAGTCCGTGGCCTTGGACAGACCAGGCTGCTGAGACAGGTTTTCGAGGGCCGAAGGAACACATGCCTCCTGCCCACACACACACAGACACTCTCACATGGCCCCCATATGCCCGCAGGCCCCCCTGCATGCCCATCCGCACAAACGGATGGATGTCCACCTCCCACAAGTAAGCCTGCACCCCCTGCATGCACAGCCCCTGCACAAACGCAATAGTCAGTCCGCAGGTTGGCATACATTAAGTACATACTGTACTATAGTGGTGGGATATGAGTGGGACAAAGAAACAAACGAACACAACTAGCTGTCTGAAACTGTTTTTGGACTATGACTATGACTCCCAGCATACTCCCGCAGTGGCCTGGACATCTCTGAAAATGTATTCATTTCCCCTCTCTGAAAATGCATTAAGCCTTTTCCCCTATCACACCAACATTATAAACAGTTGTAGGACTTTCTGCCTTTGGGGAAATTTCCCACAAAACCTCCTTTTCATATTTTTAATCAGGGTGGAAACTTTTATATTCCACAACGGCATTTTTATGATTGATACACAACAACATGGTAACATTACCAACTTTTTAAAAGCACACATACATTATAGGCATATGTCAGGGGCAAATGACAACTTTTGCACATACAGAAAGCACTCCTTAGTACTGCTGGCCTCAGGCAAGAGTGGAGAAGGCTATGTGTGTGGGTGTATATGTGGGTTGCAGAGTTCAGAGGCCTAAGATGCTCCGAAATAGAAAGAGAAGCACAATTGGAATGTAGAATGCTCAGGTGAGGAGTTGTGGGGGGGAAAAAACCTTCTCCCTATTCTCATCCGACCATTTGAAGAAACACCATATTCTGAACATTTGATTTAATTTGAACATTTTGTTCTGTCCTCTAACGACCAATTTTTGAAAAATTATAAATAGGGAAGGATGTGGAGGCAGGAACGCTGGAGAGATTGAAAAACCATGGCCTCCAATGCTCTCTAAAGGGCAAAGGACTTTCTGAGCAACTTGAAAAAAAATGGGATTATAGGAAGTTGGGAGGGGCCCTTGTGGACTGCATTTCCCCTACCTCTTCAGTAGATGACAATGACCCTGTTACCTCAACTTGACAGAAGAGTGGTGTAGCATTGGACTACAGTTTCCACCATCCCTTATTATTGGCTATACTTGATGGGGCTTCTAGAACATCTGGATGGTCAACATTTGCCTGCCCTGCTTTTAATTTTACACTGCTTCTAGACCTTGAGTCCCCAACAGAGCTAGGGTTCCCCATTAATAACTCCATGGGCTCCAGTTCAGCTTCTTGACTCATGTCAGTTTTTATTAGAGTTGCCTCAGTTCCATCTGCTTTTTCTCCCTCTGTTCCCATAGGGCTGAATTACAGTTCTAAACTACTTGTCAGCTTGAGGTCCCAGTTAGGTTCACTGGATTTCCTCCAGAGACCAGGTTCTGGAAGTCAAGAAGGAGAGATGATTGTTGTGAGTTTTTTTGGGCTCTTTGGCCATGTTCTGAAGGTTGTTCTTCCTAACATTTCGCCAGTCTCTGTGGCCGGCATCTTCAGAGGACAGGAGTCTGAACTGTGCAGAGCCCACAACAACCATCAGAACCCAGCCATGAAAGCCTTCGAGAACACAAAAAGGACAGAGCTTAGGTCCAAGGTGGAAAAGCCTTGTATAAATGAGCACAAGAACTCAGTCTCTGCAGCTTGTCTTTCCTGGTCCCTTCCCTCATTTGCCTCTCTAGAGCTGCAGAGGCATCCAGCCTAATGTGGCCTTGTCCCAGTGCATGGCTGGATTCTCTGGTGATTGGCTCCTGTTGCAAGCCAATAAACCTGGTGAGGGTAGACAGCTTCTGGCTTTCTCCCATAAATCCTCTCCTTCCAAGTTATGCTCATTTATTCACTTTGACTCTCTCTCCTACAGCCATCTCTTTTGTGGTTGCAGTGACTCCCTCCGGCCAGCCTGATCCTGAGGTAATTCATGCTCCTCCCAGAAACTTGCTACTTGTGGGATGGTGGCAGAGGACTTACTAGGGGTGCACACTTGCACCTCCTCACAGACCTCACCACCTCCACATTCACCACCACTTTAATTAACATTTAATCACCATCGCCACCATGTATTATTTACACTGTGTTAGTGCCAGAGATGGAGAAAGCTGATTTTTGAAGTAATGTGGGCTGGAATGTTCTGTGCAATTGCCATAAGAAGCAGTAATATTTCCTAAACTCATTGCCTGACACTCAACTGGAAATAGATTTAAGCCAACTTTTTAAAAAAAATTGATAAGTGAAATCTGCTTAACCCCTTGGACACACATTTGTGACCTACTCACTTTGACTGTGGGAGGATTAAATAGCAGACACAGGGGACAAGTAGACAGACTGTCCCTATTTCCTCATCCAACAACTAATAAATTTCAGAATGTACAGCAATTTATATATCTCAGTGGTTTATGGATCTGGCTGCAGAGCCAGAGGTTGGGAGTTCAATTTCTCACTGTGTCTCCTTGACAGGGGCTGGATTCAATAATCCATAGGGTTATCGAATCCAGCTCTGAACTTTTAAGATTCTAATACAGTGGTGCCTCGCTTAACGAGCGCACCGTACAACGATGAAATCGCATAGCGATCCCTTTTTTGGGATCGCTAATGCGATCGTTCAACGTTTTTTTAATAGGGCAAAATTCGCTTTGCGAAGACCGGTAAGCGTTTCGCTTACTGATCTTCGCAAAATGACGCCCGACAATCAGCTGTTAGGCGGCCAAAATGGCCGCCGGAAGCCCGGAAATGGCCCAAAATGGCCACGCGCAGCGTTTTCGCGCCCTCGTTAAGCGAGGGGAGGGCGCAAAAATGACTGCCGGCCATTAAGAAGCATCGCTGAACGGTGAGTATTCGGCCCATTTGGAACACATTAAACCATGTTTAATGTGTTCCAAATGCGTTCCAGTGGAATTCCCTGCCCCGTTCAACGATGCTTCAGCATACCACTGTACACTAATTGTTATAACTGTATTTCGAATTATTTTATACATGTTATACTGTTGTATATCCATGTAAGCCGCCCCAAGTAGACATTGTCTAGAGGACAGGGTAAAAATCTAATATAAATAAATAAATAAATAAATAAATAAATAAATAAATAAATAAATAAATAAATACATGTATACATACATACATACATACATACATACATACATACATACATACATACATACATACATACATACATACATACATACATACATAAAGGTGAATGTTTAGAAATCACAGCAAAAGAGAAAACAGAGAAGTTTGTTTCTTAGCTTTTGCCACATGGATAGAAAGACCAAAAAAAAGTTTGAAATTGTATCAGGCTCTCCAGACATAACATCTTCTAAAGAGGTCGTTTTTCCAGATCTTTCTCAGAAGACCATCACTTTAAAGGATAGCACACAGATTATACAAGTGCTGGATTTCTACCGTTCTTTCTTCAATCTATTCAATCTACACAATGTCCAAAATCTTATTGTGTAATTTATGGATGTGCATGGGTGACATCAGCAGCAGGGGACAATTTTCATTGATTAAAAGCTTCCTACTTCTGTCCCGCAGCTTTTTTGACTCCCACGTAATCCCTTTCATCATGGGAGCTAAGGGATGGGAGGAGGAAGTCTCTAATTATCAAATATTACCCCTGCTGCTGATTCTGTCACCCTCCTGCAGACATAATGACACCAAGAGATGTTCAGCCACCTGGTTTCAGTTCTGATCTCACACTGCACACTGTATATAGTCAGTTTTTCATAACTCATAATGAGTATGTTGAATAATTTCTTTTTTAGAAAATAGTCACTCTCCCTTTGTAGTTTAGTCATATTGCTTCATTTGCATCTAAAACAAGCTGGATTTAAGAGGTAGCTGCACTAGAAGAGAGGCCTAGTGTGGTGCTCCATCTTTGGAAAGACTTGGTGTGTTTTCAAAGAAGAGTGTAGCCGCTGTCCTCTCCAACATTGCTTTCTGCTGTTGAATTTTGCAAATGTGTGGTGTGTGCACACAAACACACACACACACACACACTATCTATCTATCTATCTATCTATCTATCTATCTATCTATCTATCTATCTATCTATCTATCTATCTATCTATCTATCTATCTATCTATCTATCTATCTATCTATCTATCTAACTAGCTAGCTAGCTAGCTAGCTAGCTGTCTGTCTATCCATATACATATACAGTATGTAGGCTTAGAATTTTAAGCAAGTTTTTCAAGAATTCCCTTTATCTAGGTAGACTAGCAAAAACACTCAGTCAGACAATAGTGAAAAGAAGAAACAATATTTACTCACAAAATTATGTGCTCAAAAACTCTACATGAAGAGATAGGATCATTAGTATTAAAAAGAATAATCATTCATCAAAATCATGAGTGAAGAGAGAACTCTACATAATGTCTGTTAAACTGGTACTAACTGACAAACAGCTGACTGACACCAGATTGCCTCAGAGAGAAAAACATTAAGCTCACTTGTGGCGGGAAGAAAAGACAGCTGTTGAGTGGTTACTTTAAAAACAAGTTAGGTTTTCATACATAACATGCTGGGCTGGTATACATTTTAATATTTTATATATTTAATATTTTAACACATTTCAACATCTACATAGGAAAGAGAAGAGCTATCTGCTTACTGGAGGGCTTATCTTTGACCAAGAATCCTGGGGGGTGGGGGATGTGTTCTTTCTTGTGTGTGGAGAGCCTACATATGAGCAGGAACTTCTGTTCTGCAGACACATCACTTTCAATGTGTAGAAAGGGTATCCTCTTTTGCTCATTGCCATTCACAGTGAGACACCAAGCAGGGGAAAGATTCCAGACCTCGACTCCTTTTTTTCATCAGTTAACCACTTCACACATAAACACAAAGCAAATTGCCTAGGCTGTTTTTCTGGGCATCTATTGCTTGGAAAATATGGGTGATCAAGTATCAGGATGAAACTTCTGTTTTAGTGGTGATGCTGGGGACAATTGGCAGGGGCTTATGCATCCAGATGTATGGTAGATTGCTGACACTGGTGTCGTCAGCATTCAGGCTGCCCTTTGCTATATAAAGTTTAGCATCTTTTTTTTCCCTCCTGGTAAGACAGACATCATATTGTGCAGCAATATCAGGCCATTTCCTAGCATTTTGAATTGTGGATACAGAAGCACAATATCCCACATTCATAAACCAGAGGGCTTTTTAAAAATTGAATTTATAAGTGGTCCATTCAACCAAGCAGCTGTTTTGCAAAGAGAGTGTGCTACGTTACTTGATAGATTTTCTGTGTTCTAGAATTTTCTTGCTTTTCCCTTACATAGTTATTCCCAAGTTCATTACACTTGGGACTGAATTGTATGTGAATGTGGCATGAGTAAATTATTACTTTATTCAGACTTTGATTTGATAGATGAAAGTAGTACTAGACATTGTCCTTCTCCCCACCATCATTACTGGAGACGTCTTACTCTTCTTTGTATGCTGGCCTTTATTTGCAACCCCTCCACCCTTTTTTATTCCTCCGCGCCACTGTGTATGTTCCGAAGTGAATGGGTCAAATGCATAGCAGTCTGATTTCAGCTAGTGGGCAGTGAGTGGAGGCACTTGGACAAGCCAAGTGCCTCCACCGGGGCCATTAGAGATCATCTTCCCCAGGCCTCACATGTATTTTCTCCTATTCTTCTCATTACTTGTACTGTTTGGTGTTGCAAGAGTTTTCTCCTAGTTAGGAAACATACTAATGCATGTTCACCTCCAAATCAGCTCAGGGCAAGTTGGGCCTCATTTGCACAGCAAATATTTGGACATACGTTGGACCAAACAGTATTTGCACACCCCTAGCTCCTTGGAATATCATATGAGAAACTGCAGGCTCTTGTAAAGATTTACCTTTGGCATCTTGCTCTAATCCATCCCTGCTAGTGCCCAACCAAATGTGCTTGACTACATATCCTGTCTGTCTCTGCCAAGAAGGGGCTGGTGATATTTTTAGTCCAGTACAACTGGAAGTTAAGGAAGGCTGATCTAGCCGGGTAATATTGCCTTAATAGAATGAAAGGACAAAGAAGTTGCAAAATTTGAGAACAACATTTTAAAACTCTTTATAAAAGCAACAACAAAAGTTGAAGATCAACCTCCAGAGTGCTTGTGGGACATGGAAGGATGGAATTGATAATGAGGAATAGCTAGAAAGAGGGGGAATGAAATGAATAAGGTTTCTTTGCCACATGCTTCTCAGAATGGATATCAAAATCAAAGCTTCTTCTTTGCATGTTTCAATGGAAGGGACTGATGAAAGATTAATAATTAATTTTTGAGCAGTGATACAGTTTTTTGAAATGGAAATCTTGTGCACAAAAGTGTTGCGTTATGATAAGCAGCAGCAATAAGAGAGAAGGGATGCAGGAGGATCCGTTGCTTAAAGACAGAGTGCCAAGAAACACTTAGTGTGGATTTTTTTATTCTTCTCCTTTTATATGAGCTACTAGCAGAAGCAAAGATATTCAGAAAATGATTCCAGGGCCATGTCTATGCATCAATGATCAATATGAAGTGCCAGGTCAGGCTTAGTCTCATGTCGATTGTCAGAGTAGCTCCTGTTCCAAAAGCTGTTGAGTTTATTTCTTGCCCAGGTATACAATGGGTACTGGATTAACTGGTTGCAGTCATGGGCATTCCCACTATTTTCCTTCTTCTGAACTACAGTATATCCCTTTTTTATTTGTAGCACTACAGTATATCTTTACTCTTTTCTCCCCTTACCTGCAACTCCACTGGCCTCTTTACAGGAGGATTTTGAAACACCTTGTCACCCTGTGCCCTCTTGGGAGTTGTGTGAATTGCACTACTGCTTCATTTGGATGAGGCACTCATCTCTGGTGCCCCATGCTGTGCAAGAGTGCATCAAGGCCAAGTCAGCCCCTGGATGCTACCACCTGCTGTGATCCTCCTTTGCTCTGTGTTCTGTGCAGCGGTGATTTTCCCACAATCCACTCGTTAGTTAACTATCAGGGAAAAACAACAAATAATCATCAGCTGCCATCACAGGCACACAAAAGACAGAGAGCAAAGAAGCTCTTTCTTCTGAACATTCCAAATCTGTATATAATCTCCTATATCTGGATTCTGTTGAAACAGCTCTGAAGTGGCTGTCCATATCAAGAAGAGGGAGAGGGGAAGAAGGTCAAAAAAGAAAAAGGGTGGGAATAATACCTAGTTTTCTTAACTGGAGAATCTAGATGGTGTAAGTAGATTATTATGAGACCTTAATTCAAATCAGAGCTCAGCAAAAGCTGCTTTGTGGTTTCAAACGAGTCACTGTCCCTCTGTCTCACTTATCAGGCAGCAAATTGCCAGGAAAATGGGAATGTGTTATCCAAATGTGCATCACCACAAAGTATATTATGCTATTTTACACATGCTAGCCCGTATGGTATAGCAGATAGATTGATGGACTAGGACTCAGGGGTTCATGGCTTGCACCCCTGCTTAGCCAAGGAAAGTCACTGAGGGAGGTGGCACTGGTGAAACCACTCCTTATATACCTTACTTACCCTGAAAACTGTATAAATATGAGCCAACTTGGAGGCACATAACAAGACACAAAAATAAATGTGTACATGTGAATACAGATTACAAGGACTATGGAGATGGGAAGGGGTGTTCTAGTATTCTAGAAGGTATAGTAAAAAGAGAGATTTTTCCTCTCTCTGGCAATTTTTGTGCCCAGAATCCTGCTAACAAAAGAACACATGCACAAGTGGAATTGCACAGTTGTTTCTTTCCCCTCCAGCAGCTGTCTGTCACACAGTCAGTTGTGTGGCTTGTTGTTGCCACATTTCACAAACAAAGTATGTCATACAATAGAGAGTCTGCCATGGTGAATTCTTGCATGATTGCCTATAAGTGATTACATTAAGTGAACAGCATCCTGGCCACTAAAAGGGATACAACGAATCTCACTTGAGTGGGGAAGACTGTGACCTGGCGATCTGTGTTCTTGCTCGGGTGGCTGTCGAGGTGCCAACTGCTTGCTAACGGGCAAGTCCCTGCTTTCTTAAAATGGGATTGTGAATCCAAGCCTCTCAGGGTTGAAGCACCAGGACTTTCTGATTAACCGGGATGATGATATAATCTACCACCCCACTCAGGCTTGTATGTTCCCTGTGAATTTGGCTGTAATCTTCACAGCAGTTGTGATGATGGAAATTTTTACACTATATTATTGTGGGATGTTTCTGCTTTAATATACAAGAGTTTGGGGGTAGTTATAAATAGGCAATTAAATTGCAGCATCAAAATATTTGTTCTTGATTGAGCATCTAAGACCCATTTGCTTCACAAAAATTCCTGGTGTCGATAGAAACTGCTAGGAATGGCATCAAATGTGATGCTCTGCAGTTCAGAAACATGAGTGTTTGTGAGTCTTTACAGTGTCACTTTGGACTCAATTTGTTAGTCTTATGGTACTACAGGATTCTTTGTTGGTTTTGCTGCAATGGTTTAACATCATGACCCATCTGAAAACTGCTATAATTTGATTTTTACTGTTGAGATCTGGAGGTAAATGTAACTAATTAGTCCAAACTACAGGACATCCATGGAATCAATGGAACTTACTATGTAAGTATTCCTGTACTAAGGTTCCACTGATCTTTTCTGAGAAATTCAGAGCAATATGGAACCAGACATGGATTTCTGAAACAGATTGTTAAATTTATGGAAATATGTGGAAGACCTATAAAGGAAAGCTGCATGGAGAACATACATAATCCACTCGTTTTGAGTGTATTTTGCTCAAAATGAGCAAAAGTAAAGATGCCCATCTGTCCAAATCCAAAGATATCTCAGCAGTCAATTTAGAGTGATCATCTGTGAAATATCTTTGAAGGCTTCGGGGGTGAGTGAGTCTAAAGCTCCCATAATTCTAGCTGGGACAATACCAGCAGACGTCAGAGTATTTTAGTTGGGTTTTTCTTTAAAAAAAAAAAAAAAAAAGATATTTGTGCACCGGAACTGCTAATCAGCAAAAACATTCCATAATATATTGTCTCTCATTGACATCAGCTCAGATTTTGCCCAGATAGGTGAATAACCAGACAAGTCTTCAAAAGATACTGGAATGTATGACTTGGCTCTGAGATACACAATAAAAGATCATCCACATAGAGTATACTTTTAAAATCAAAATAACTGTGGACAAAGCCATAGAGCTTGCTATTTTGTCTAATGGTATAGGTCAGCAGTTTTAAACGTTAGTCAAACATGAGAGGAACGAAAAGGCAGACCTACCTCAACATGGCACAGAAAAGATATCATTAATTTTTATCCTGGCTCTTGGAAACAAACAAGCAGTCCTAATCTATTTCAAAAATTCAGGTGGGAAACCAAATTTAGCAAAGAGAACAATGGTAAATTGTCAACACATTTCACCACAGGCTTTTTCAGCAAACTGAAAGAAGTAGAGCCTGGTCAAACCATTTGCTGTTCGAAATAATCAAAAGAACAAGCCATCTGAGATTTTCAGAATCTGCCTATATTATACAACTCCTAGCTGATCCAGGTAGACCTGGATTACAACAGCATATTGAAGACTCATAGAAAGAAGAGCAGTAAGTAGGTTAGCATCAACACATTCAATAGAAATATACATCTAAAGTTTAAACACTGGATAGAGTCCTTGCCAAGTTTAGTAATTAGAGTAATCATAGTTTCCTGAGAGGCAGCCTGTACTGTGCATAATGAGCAGGGAGATGATGATACCCCTTAATGCTTTGCTGTGCCAAGATCCTTCCTAGCCCCACCCAGCCAGTTCTTCTGCCTTGGAACTCAGAAAAGAAGGGATCATTTCTCATTTATGCATCAGCTGTAAGTTACATCAAATTCCTGAGAAGACTTTTCTGTGGTTAGACCGAATATCAGTAAATGTCTGGGTAGTGTAGCTTTTAAAAAAAATAATACAAAACCCCGATCATACCTATTGGTTAACTTGTGCCATTTATTGGGGTAGTTCCTCTCATCAGAACTCTACATCTTGGATCTTCTTCCTATCTTCTGTCCCTGATTATTTATGTAGTTATGGTCCACAATAAAGGATATGTGGAAGTTCCCAGCCTGATTTATACCCAAATAGAGGCATACAACTTGGAGTCAACTTTCCCTTTATTGGTGAAATTCTGACCCCCACCACCATGTCTGGGTTCATTCAGCTGTTACTGGCCTTCTCTTTTGGTACCCTCAGCTCATTCTACTGTTATTTTATTTCCTTCTATTTCCCCTTTTCACAATTGAAATCATTGACCCATTTTTAAAGCCTAGGATTGCCAAATAGGATACAGAGTATTTGTTGCGATATTGCTCCACTCTAAGGTTAAAAAGTTCCTTTCTCACCTCTAGTGCTTAGACATAGATGCAGCTCCATCCCACAGAAGGTAGTAAAGAGCGTTCCCAAGCCATCTTCAGCAGGAGGATCATAATTTTAGAATGTCCCTACTATGAAGTTTTGTCTTAATGGCTTGCTTTTTGGCACTCTCTGAGACAATTTTTTCAACACATCTTAAAAGGGTTAATTATCTACTTTTAAATATTATTATTTGGCTTTTAAATAATACACACAGTTTGTCTGGGCTCAATTTTAGAATGTGTTGCTTCATTGTAGCAAAGTCAATGGCAGGTTTACTAAAGGAAATCTAGGAAAAAAATGAATTGTAGGCAGTCATTCATTGCCCCTCTATAAATAGCATATGTCAGTAGAGAAGGAAGGAGGCAGTTTTTAAATATCCCCTTTCACCTGTAGCCCTCAGCACTCAAACCAGTGTGGAAGGTGGCACATGGTTGCTGGAGAGAAAATTAAGCCCTTCCCTTTTCTACTGACAGACATCTGGCAACAAACATCAACTGGACACTTGTGTCTACCTGATGACAACAACAGAGAATCTGTAAATTCTTTGCCATATTTTATTAACATTCGTTTCTTTGTTCATCCGATTATTCATTTATTACCCCACCTTTCTCCGTAGCTGCACTCTAGGCAGTTTTAACATAAACAGTTTTAAACAGATCCAGCTTTTTAAAAAAAAAGATAAATTACAGTATTAAGTAGACCATAACATTAAAACAAACAGTAAATTAAATCACTTTTCAAAACAAAATCCTATGACCTATGATTTGTTAAAGTTTTTAAATATATATGCATCAGTTTGAAATTGAGGTTGTAACAAGTCAGAAGCAAATAATTTCTAGTTAGTCTGAAGTTGGAAATTACAGATGTAATACAAGTTCACTTTATAATTTTTAAAACAAAACACCGCAGCTAAAGCAAAGGCATTCAAACCACCCAGATTGTGCAAGTACATCCACATACATCACACACACATGCAAAAGTAATTTTGTATTGCTTTAAGAAACATTATCAAAAGATATAAACATACGAACCCATTCCTCACATTTAACTTTTAATCAATTCTTGTTTTAAAGAAATAAAGAAATAAACCTGTATGTTTTGCTCAGCCGTGGGTCCTGCGTCTGCATAGTAAGTAAACAAATTATCTTGATTTGTGAAAGAAACTGAGAAAATGGATGCAATTCCCAATTGCTTCAGAACATGTGACAAGCCTGGATGTGAAACAGAAGCCAACGGCAAGATTAAAAGCTGAAACAGGTTTCCCTCTGTGTAGCAAATGATCTACTCAGACAGGACAATTACACAATTCAAAATGATAGAATCAGAGGCCAGTGATGGTAGCAGCAGAATGCTATAAGCAACTCACACATTGTAAAATTAGTGTTAAGAATCATCCCAAATGTGGTAAAAACATTTACATAGCATTATTTAGTGTATTGCTAGGGAACCAGGCAGAAAGTATTTTTGTTTCTAAGGTTGGATGAAGTCCAAAAGCATGCAAGAGACATTTAGGATATGCTGCCTCAGTGGAAGTTAAAGGATATTGTCCACAGGGCAAGAGGTAGTTGAGTTATCTATAAACTCATTTCTCTCAGTGCTTTAGGGAGACAAAAATCCTTTTGACTTTATTGAATGAGTGTTTCTGTCTAATCCCCTGCCAGCCCATTGTTAGCATTACCAGTGGCTGCAAAAATGACCTCCGAGTTGACCTGATCTCCCTCTTTGGAACAAAGTCACAATTTCTAGAGACAAGATGTAATGATATTTCTAATTCAGGACTGAAAAAAACAGGTACCTTCATGTCAGCACTTTCCAGTGCAGAGGAGAAAATGGCTCTGTGGAAACGATCTGTGATTATAGCCAAACCAGCGTTCAGATTCCGAACAATTAAAGTCAGCTTGCATTCTCACTTAGGAAATAAAGAGTAAGTTGAAGTATTCCCAAATTAAGCATCTAAAGACAGTCTTTGTCTTCATAAGCAAACTCGTGAATATAGAATAATATGTTACATGAACCACATTTTTATCAAGACTGGGGTTTCTCATCTACCAGACCCCTGCTGAAAGAGAAGGCCATGGCAGGAAAGCTGATGTTTACTTACTCTCTTTGCTCCTGGAATCGCCTTTCACTCAAGGAAGTCAAGAGAAAAAGCTTCCTTACACTAGAAGTAGCTATGTCCTAGCCCTACAGTTCCAGCACTAGAAGGCAAACAAGTTAATGTTCACCCTCCTGAGCAGCCGAAGGAAGGAACGAAGGAAGGAACAAAGGAAGGAAGAGAGAGTAGAGAAATCCATACACCAAACTGATGCTGCATCTGTCCCATAGCAAACATGTTGGCTGTTGAGTAGAAAATCTAGTTTCTGGCAGCCTGATAGGCTCTCTGGCAATGCCAGGCCTTGGGCTGACAAGACTTTGGCCATCCTGGTAGTACTCTTTTCTCAGTTGAGCTTCACACTTCCTCTTTTCTTCTCCGTTTGAAAGAGCTGCTTTTATTTATGATTTTCGATTTAAACTCAGACTTCTTCCTTAATTTGCCTGTGATATGCTGTCAGTAAGCTATCCTAGGAAACACCTGCCTGTATTCTTGGCTGCAGCTGGGTTGTGTGCTGGTATAGTGGGCTTTCTGAGTAAATAACCCCCTTTTCCTATTAACTATTCTGAGGTGGCAGTTTTGGTCAGACTTTCTGGGGCAAGAGAAGAGTTTAACATTCCTTATCTTAATTATTCCAGCCCCTACCAACTACCAAAAGGGACGTGGTGGTGTTGCAGATTAAACCGCAGAAGCTTCTGGGCTGCAAGGTCAGAAGACAAGCCATCGTAAGATCGAATCCACGCAATGGAGTGAGCTCCCGTCACTTGTCCCAGCTCCTGCCAACCTAAACATGCAAGTAGATAAATAGATACCACCTCGGTGGGAAGGTAATGGAGTTCCATGTCTAGTCGCGCTGGCCACATGACCACAGAAACTGTCTATGGACAAACGCTGGCTCTACGGCTTGGAGACGGGGATGAGCACCACACCCTAGAGTCAGACACGACTGGACTAACTGTCAAGGGGAACCTTTACCTTTACCTTACTAACTACCAATTAAAGAGCTTAAGAGCACACATGGAGTTCATTTGAAATTTATAATTTGTTCTTTTTTAGAATAAAAGTACAAGGGTAGTTGAAAGAAGGAGAATAAATACATCACTTCATACCTACAACTCAATTTGTAGAGAGACAAAAAACAAGATTAGTGGAGGAGTTCAATGCCAGCATGACAGCATCCATCTGGAGTTGTAAAATGTAATATTCCAAGAAGAAGAGAAGGGCACCAATCTTTCCAGGTCAATTGACTTTAAAAGAAACTGACTCCTCCCTCTGCCTGTCTGGATTGTAACAACTGATTCTGCCAAAATTGAAACTGTTTGTTTTCTCCTAGAAAACTCTTGCTATTGTCAGAAGAAATATGATCAATTTTGCTATTAAATGTAAGAGAATAATCTTAATCTTTAAGAATCTCTAACAGCATATTCAATGACTTCTTGGCAAAGAATTTTCAAAAGTGTGTATGTTTAAGGTCAAATGACAACACTGGCCATTACAAAGTGCAGAATTTTACCAATATAGGGCCATTATTTTCCTGTAGGCATCAGGAATGGTTGGGTAGCCTCAGTGGATAAGATTTTAAAAAGAGAGTTCAGCACAAAATCACTACCGCAACCACCCTGCTTTTAAACCAACCAGCAAAATTGATCCTTCTCGAACTATAATTGTTGGTGTCATTGGGGGCATTAACATTAATCACACGTAAAGCCTTACTGGGCTTAAGAAGGAATAGAAATGTGCTTTTAGCTCCATCCTTGACCTTGCCCATCCATCTTCGCATAACAGCCCAGTTGTTCCCATGGAGCTTCAGTGCCCAAGCAGCTCTGTGCATGTAGGACTCTGCACCGCTGGAATCCCTGATTAGGAGCATACGCTGATCATATGGAGCCCCTACCTGTGAGAAGCTACTTGAAGACTGAGAGTTCAGTACAAACAGTCCTACAGAATGGAATCTCAAGAATTTCATTGGTGGTCTTTTTGAAAGAAACCTGCTTGGTTTGTAATTCCCAAGCCAATCCACTGACTGAAACTCAGCCTTCAGTCTACTTGCTTCTCTGGATTTGAAAATGCAGTTCATCACTCAAAATAATGCAAAAAAATTCTTTTAACTCTGTATTTTGAGACAACATATATATGAAAATGTATACTTTATTATTTTAAGAAAGCATTCATTTAATATGGATCTGCATGTATTTGCTTTGTCAAATAGGTGCACACATTTATATCCTGCCCTACACCATAGGATCTCCTCAGCAGATCTTGGTAATGAGGCACGTTTATACAGGGAGCGGCATTCCTTCAAATATCCAAATTTTGAGTCATTGAGGGCTTTATATGAATCCATCAAGATTGTTTCAACTAACATGTCTTCTCACATTTCAGTGCTTCCCTTTATTATAAGTATCCCGTCCTCTTTTCTCAGTACATGGTAATGGAATCTAATGGGCTTAGTCCTCAGGCAACAACATGGGACATTTTAATGCTCCAGAGTTGTATGCTGTGGCAGAATATACACAGAACTAGACTTAATATATACACATTCTTCTGCATTGTCACTCCAGCAATTGTACTGTGCCTCCATGACAGGGGCTGGGATCAATGATCCTTCCAACTGTGCAGTTCTAAGATGATGATAAAAAAAAAAACATGTCCCAAGGTTTCAACCACTTGCCATCTACAGATGAAGAAAAACCTGAGACAAAAAAAGTCCAAATAAATCTACTCATCTTGTCATTGGGGTACATTTGTTCCCTGCAAGCTTCAAGTAATGGGACCAAAAAACAAAAACAAAAAAGGCATATTATTTTAGGCAAACCATAGTGTAGTAAAGCAGGAGAGATGTATTCTGGTCATTAGTAGCTTGGTGTCTGTCGTTGTGGAGACTGGAATTTTCAGTGGATGCATGAAATATTGAAGTGAATCTTAAGCCCTATTCCTAACCCTAATCACATCTCTATCACCATATTGCTAAATCTATTGCTAACCCTCCATATTCTCTGGAATACTCACTCTGTTCAGAAAACATCCTAGAACTCACTTATGCAAATTTTTAAAAATATCCTAGTGCATTAGCGTAAATGGTTTCATTCCCAGTCTTCTTATAATTTGCTTTAAGGCAGATGACTTCAATACTGCTTTTATCACCATATTTTCTTTAAAATGAGGAAAGTAAACAAAAACAAGACTATAAGATTGCCCTTTAAAATCATATTTCATATTGTGACATATTAAATGTCTGCTACAAATCTCTATTAAATAACCTCTATGTGAGCTTTTCAGATAACATGTCACTTTCTATTCTCTAGTGACATGAATTATGGGAAGTTACATTTTAAAAAAATAAATGTTAAGATAGAAATAGGTCAAGTGTTTCAAAATCAAGTCTGAATGAAATAAAGTCTCACAACTTTAAGCCAATGACTCTTATAGTGAAAATCTGATACATACGTGCTTATAAGCAAATCATATTGAATTCAATATTGCTTACTCTCAGGTAACTATTTAAACTTTTGTTGTTTTATAGGACATGACATTATTGGAACTTAACACAGCCAAAATTCGGAGTGGTAACCATGTTAGTCTATAATCTGTTACAGCAAAAGCAACAAGGGACTCTTGCAGGCTGCTTTAATGTGCATTGTTTCCTGTACACCCCTTCTTAGCACTTCATTGTGGGTTTTATTGTGACTTTCACCTTGAGTGTGCCTTGCTATGCTCTGGTGTGCATTGCTGCCTAGTGCTGTGATTAATTCTGAAGAAATGGACAGCCTCACCACGGGAGCCCCCCACTCACCCACCAAGAAATAGAAAAAAGCTTCAGGAAGCATAATGTGGATTACCAAAAAAGCCTTATTATTCAGGAGAGGGGGGAAATCTAGCACTAGAAATTTGTGGGAAGAAAGGGGAAAGAAATTATCTGTGGATCAGGAAGAAGCACACATACAAGCAGAAATCAAAACTAGAGGTATAAAGAAAAATGTGGAGATCAGACACTCTCACAGTGACTATCACTGCATATATTTCAAAAGACATGTCCAGCAATAAAATGAAACAATTTGCTACTTTGATGCAAACCAGAAAAATAAGGCATGGAACATAGTGCTAGCCCTCCACATGAACATTTTTACAGGAAAAAGGGGCGGGAATTCACAAAGGAAAAACACTGTTCAGAGTGAGATAAGTTGTTCAGATGTTGGAAGAATATCTGGTGAAATGAGTAAGTTTTATTCCACAGAAATAACAAGGAAAAGGCCACGTGGTCCCCAAGATGATGCAAATGGTGATCACTGGGTGATACCTTTTATTGGGCTGCTAATTTTTTTAAAAAAAATGTCAAGCTTTCATGGAGAAAATTCCACTTCTTCAGGCTCAGCACAACCACTCTGTAGATTATGCAGGAAAATTGTACACAAGAGTCCAAAAAGTGGTGGTACATGTCTGTGAGAGTTCGTGTCAGTCCTCTGAGATTGTGGTCTCAAGCCTCTCTGCAGCATGGTTTGAAATGTTTACACCCCTCTCTCAGGACCAAAAGGCTGCCAATTCCTCTGTGATTCACACACAGGGGCGGGGGAGAGAGAGACACTCAAACATATTGTTTACCTCAAAACATTATTTTGACTTTATTTTTGTACAATTGGCTATTCCTAACAGGTGAATAAACCAAACTAAAACCCCTAACGTGTGCTAGAGACTCCTTTCCCTATCTCCACAGCCAAAAAGAAACTGGAGTTTCAAAGCAGGCAATGTGAGAGTGGCAAACAGGGAGGGGTGTAAAAATTCCAAACCATGCTACAGAGAGGCTTGAGGCCTCAGCCTCAGAGGACTGACATCAACCCCCACAGACATGTTCCATTAATTTTGTACTCTTGTGTACATTTTTTCTGCACTATCAATGTAAGGATAAGCCTAAAGAAGTGGAATTTACTCCACAAAAGCTTGCCTCTTTTTTTTAAGTGGTCCAGTAACAAATATCACCCACACTTACATGACAGAAGCTTTGTGAATTGTAGCCTAGTTCCTCAGATCCAAAGAATTGCTTCAACTCTTCAGACTTTCCAGGTTTAAGAAATGAGCTACAGTCCACAAAAGCTTGTGGCAAATGAAGCTTGTTTATATTTACAGTACCACAAGACTGTCAGTTTTGCTGGACAAAATATCGTAATTTTGTCAGGGTTTTCTTTTGTTGTTGTTCTAAAAAGAAGAAAGAAAGAAAATCTTTTGTCCCATTTTCTAATAGAAAAGATTGAATATGGTATGTTTTTTTTTGCTCCATTTATAAACTAGAAATCATAACAATGAAGGCAACCTTGACTCTCAAACCTGTTCAAGGACTCTGTGATGGCTGGTGTTGATTTTATGAGCATCTTTCAGATTGCCTTCTAGTCTGCTTGCGTCAGGACACTGTAGTTCAGAGATGAAAGTGTGAGAAACTTAATAACTACTGAATGCTTTCTACTTTCCGAATGTATCACAATTACAGAAACACCTGTTCTGAATAACTGTGTGTGCTTACTGATGGTGAAAATGTGCAGTGCTCAACAGCCCTCAAAATTTCTCATTTAATTTTTATGGTGGGTGGTCTAGCAGTGGCAAATTGGGTGCAGTGCAGGGCATGTTGAAGCGCAGGGTCAATGGTTTGTTTACAGTTCTGACAAAATAGATTGGTACGCCTATTACTGACTGCATAGCATGCTACTGGTCTTTTTTTGGTAGCATTATTAATCATTCCCAGAATTAAAAATCCAAAGAACTTTTTATTTTTATTTTTTTTAAAGAGTACTCACACAAACTGCTGAGAACTAGGACTAAGAGGAATATAACATTAGACACCAAAATGTATTTAGAAGTTTCATAGTGTTGCCAGGTCCCTGAAATCCCATGGAAAATGACACCACTGATCTGACAATACTGATCTGTTTGGAGAGTTGAACTTGCCATACTGTGGATCACTCAGATATCTACTAGTTTATTTTGGTTCCAATTTTGGTTTAGAGAACAATCTTCATTTTGCTCTCAGCAATGGACTTGCTTTTCATTGTGTTGGAGTTTACAGCCTGCCAGATTCTCCTGACAGATTCTAGGAAGCAAAGTCTTGTTGGCACTATTTCACTGGCTTTAAAATTTGTCATTGTGTCTCCACACTGTCTGTCACACACTCACATTTTTCAGTTCTGGATGAAGTCTGCCCCCATGACATCACAAGGGCATAACCCCATGGCATTGCATGCCCCTAAGTCCCAGGTTTTCACCCTGAAATCTCAAGGAATGGCATGCTGCTGACCTGGCAACCCCTAGCTACTTGTGTAAAGTCTTACATGCCTTGCTAAGACATACTTTCTTACACAATGTCTTTTTAGCCTTTTTTTCCTGTTCATACAGCAAAATAGAAAAGATTGTAGAGGTTAAAGGTTCACTTTTACCACAAAACATGAACAGAAAGCTGTAGTCGCTTACTGATGCTCAAGGGAGTTGCAGATCTTTAAGTATGACTTGGCATACTTTATTTATTTATTTATTTATTTATTTATTTATTTATTTATTTATTTATTTATTTATTTATTTATTTTCCATCTTTCTCCCAATACTGGGACCCCAGATGGTTCACAACATTAAAAAATGGATACAACTAAAATATCTAAAGTTCAATATTAAAATACAATTAAACTGATTAATTTATATCATTACCTAGGCACTTCTCAAAAGCCTAATTGAATTTAAAAGATACTTGCTTGGCATGAGAAGGAGAACAAAAAGGAAATGAGCCAAATTTGGAAGGGAAAGGGAGTTCCACGGTCTCAGAGAAGCCACGGAGAAGCCCCTTTCTGAATCTGTGAGTGTTATTGTAGAATAATGGCAGAATGTCCCCTCCCATTCGCTTACAGCTAACAAAGATGGTCCCTGTCTTCTCAATACATCTCAGGTCTCTCCCAGCCAGGTCAGACAGACAAGGCTTTCTCTTCCCTCTTCTACAGCAGCAAGGGGACATATTCCTCCATTGGTGGGTTACTAACTTTGGAGCACACATTATACCTCTGTGAGCTAAACAGATTTACCCCGTCTTTGCTTCCAAATAGAAGCAAAGAATTCCAGCAAATTCTTCATTGTAAATCAATAATATAATCATTGTAATGATAGGTGAGAGACTTCAACCCAGAAATCAGAAGACTGAGACTAAGATGGGCAGCGATGAATTAGACCACTCATATGGTCACCCTGAATTAGAAAATATCCTAAAATATAAGGATGTGTCATTGGAGACCAAGACCAAGATTATCCACACTTGAACTAGACAGTTAAATTGGACAGTTAAGAAAGTGGACAGGGGGGGAAATGATTGTTTGAAACGTGCTGCTGGAGGAGAGCTTTGAGGATAACTTGGACTGCCAGGAAGACAAACTAGTGTATCCCAGATCAAATAAAGCCTGAACTATATCTGGAGGCAAATACGTTGAAACTAGACTACTGTCCTACTTTGGAAACCTCATGAGAAGACAGTATTCTCTGGAAAAGACAGTCATGCTAGAAATGGTTGAAGGCAGCAGGAAAAGAGGAAGTGCAAATATAAGATGGATTGATTTCCTAAAGGAAGCTGCAGGCTTGAGTCGACAATTGCTGAGCAAGGCAGCTCAGGACAGGACATTTTGGAAATCACTCATAGGGTCACCCTAAGTTGGAGGCAACTTAACAGCACATAACAACAATGATAGGTGGAGCATGGTTGTTAGAAAGGAGAGTAGTTATGTGGTGTAATCTCTTAGTAATGCAGTGCACCTCTTGTATATTCTGTACACACCTTCCATACAGAAGTTTGTCACGGATTTGGCGACAGGAAAAACGCAGAGTTATTGAAGACACTTACAAGTTCTTCTTCTTTTGCAAGACGGTTGTATTTACAAGTATTTACAGGCAGGCATCACATCAGCATGGCAGGAACTCTTTACACAAACTGACATAGTGGATAGCAGCAAATGATGAAGAAAGAAGAGAGTGATATACAGACACTGTCCACTTATATACATATACATGGCTTTTCTAGTCCAATCAGAAGACACATGACTTCATCTTCTGCACCTGGTGTCTTCTTATTTCCAGACATTGCATCATCTTCAGAGTGACTCAGCATACTCACATCTGTGCACAATGGCAGCTTGTTAATAATACATTTATTCAGGTTCAGGCCTACAAAATTTCTATATTCTGACAAAGTTCCTAGGCTGTGCATCTACCCTCTCAAGAAGTAGGTTCCATCTGTCCTTTTGCCAGCATCCCCCAGAGGGTGACAATAATCTTTCTTTCTTTCTTTCTTTCTTTCTTTCTTTCTTTCTTTCTTTCTTTCTTTCTTTCTTTCTTTCTTTCTTTCTTTCTTTCTTTCTTTCACAAAGGATTGTGTTTTAACCTGTTTATTTGATATGCATTTCTTTCTATTGTCATATCAAATATCTACTGCTTTTGAATATTCCTTATACAACTTGCAAAACTCTTAATAATGAGGACCAGATCACCAGTGCCTGTGCAGCCGTGTAGGCTTTGTTCTTACTGTGACAGTGACATCAGATTCAATATGTCACTTTTCCCCATAGGGGTAAAAGACAGCTATTCCCTCATTTCTAGGAGAGAGAGATCAACCATTTGTACTCAAGGCCATGGCTGGAGTGGGCCATAAATAGCATGAACCAGTTGTATGATGTTCTGGAGACTTCATTCACTGCAATTTGAGAATACTTCTGCCTGAACAGATTCACTGGATATATATTGTAGGCTTCATTTCTTGGTAACACCACAGTGTGTCAGAATCTTGGTAGCTGGCTGCACCTAAATTTGTACCAGGAACTGTCTTTCAATACCATAAAAGAAATTTATGGCTGCAATACCGAAGCTCTGCCATGTCTTCTTTTGTCTTAAGAAATTATTTCCTTCCCTTGGTGCACTGAAAGCCACCCGAGGTCAATTATCTACATCATGGGAAAATGGAAGCGGGAATACAGCACAGTTTCTCCAATGCTGACTTTTCTTAACACTTGGTCTTTCACTTACACATTATGTTTATGGTGCAAACAGTTTTACAAAGCCATGACAGTAGCTCAGAAAGGTGAAAACTAAAAGGCAGGCGAGCTGTAGACTTTCATCAAACACACTTGAACAACAACAGAAATCTATTTTCTGTTTTCTATTTTCAAAAGTGAGAAAGTTATCTGTTACAAGAGTGTACAATAAATCTGACACATTTCTAAAACGCTGTACTCTCTTACTCTGTCATTGAAATATAATTCAATGTGTAGTCTGCTTTAAAAAAAACTAGTGATGGTCCAAGTAAAGTGCTCTTAGGTGGCAAGATGCATCACACATTTAGCTACAATGAACCACATGGCATAACCCATTGGCCATAAACTTACAGTTTCCATGATCAGAGGTGTATAGCTCGCCTTCCTTGTGTTTCAATGCAGGAATATACAGTTCAGGATAAGTGCTACTGTGGAAAGAAAGCAATTGATTTTTGTCTGTGAGGTGATGTCAAAGCCCTGGCATCAGGCTCACTGGCTCAGTGCAAAGGTGTTTGTATGTGTGTTGTGCTTGGTGTCCCCATTCCACATCAGCAACTTCCCATTTCCAAAGGTTACAGAGTCACAAAACCTCATGAGTTTGCAGAGAATTGCATAGCAACTACAAAATATCAGGCAAAAACAAAATACAAAATACAAAAGATGAAAGCATTGTGACACCTTAAAGACTGCTATATTTTATGTGAGCTTTCATGGACAAGTCCATTTCCTCAGATCAAAGAACATTGCTACCTCTTCTAAAACTGCAAAATAATAACTACACACCTCTACATGAGAAAGTGAAACAGACAATGTAGATTCCCTGCATCATAGGTGCATGTGAACATCTTTGTCCCTAGCCAGTCAGCCATGGTACCATTTGAGAGTGAGATTTATTTCTCTACTTGCAGAAACAAGGAAGCACAGGAATGCTATGAGAAGAAGAATCCTGGTTTGGCTTACACAGCATTGGTGTGCAAAGAAGCCAGGAGCAATGTGAAGGGACTGCAGTGAGAGCCAGTGGGTTGGGTGCATTTGGGACCACTATGCCACTTGGAGCATTGGAGAGAGAGGCACAACAGTACAGTATTGTGATTTCTGAGCCTTCTTGACACGCAAGCCCTGGAAGCAGCAGGAGCACAGGGCCTGGAAAGAAACTCTCCATGGGCTACTAAAGACACTTCCACAAATCCCCAAAGCAGCATCCGGAGAACCCAGGAGGGAGGGGGAAATCTCCATGCATCATGTATGGCTGCAAGTCAGTCTACATAGCTGGCTGGATAGCTCAGTGAGTTGTGTGCTTAGCTGTGGAGCACAAAGTCAGGAGTTCAATTCTTATCCTACAGAAGAGCCAGGCTGTGCAGACTTGGACAAGTACAACTGTCCCTGGGCACCCCCATAAGAAGGGAAGGGTAAGCCACATCTGAGCACGCTTTACCTAGGAAACTCAGGAAAGGATCACCAGAAGTCAGAACTGACTGGGTGGGATGTAATAATTATGAAGTCTACATACCTTATAATGGGGACGTGGTGGCGCTGCGGGCTAAACCGCAGAAGCCTGTGCTGCAGGGTCAGAAGACCAAGCAGTCGTAAGATGGAATCCATGTGACGGAGTGAGCGCCCGTCGCTTGTCCCAGCTCCTGCCAACCTAGCGGTTCGAAAGCATGCAAATGCAAGTAGATAAATAGGGACCACTTCGGTGGGAAGGTAACAGTGTTCCGTGTCTAAGTCGCACTGGCCATGTGACCACGGAAGATTGTCTTCGGACAAACGCTGGCTCTATGGCTTGGAAACGGGGATGAGCACCGCCCCCTAGAGTTGAACACGACTGGACAAAAATTGTCAAGGGGAACCTTTACCTTTACCTTTACCTTACATACCTTATAAGCTCCAGAAGAAAAGATGTGAATCACTGCATCTGCTGTGGGCATGTTGCCACTTCCTTGGACACTAAGAAAAAAACATCCCTCAGCACAACTTCTCCTAAAAATTGTCTCGCTGTTTGGAAATATGAGGGTGGCATTTTGTTCTGTCACTTTGATGTACCTTATCATTTAGTTTCCCAGACTGTACCTGGATTCTAGGACCATTTATCCAGATTCCTCACATACCTATTTCTACAGTCAGATGGCCCAGAAGCAGGCAAGAGTTAAGTGCCCTTCTAGAAGGCATTTTAAGGAGATTAACTTCAGTTGGCTAATGATCTTCTACTCATTTCTCCCCCACACATACACAGTTTTCTCACTCAGATATTCCATTGAATACATACGTGCTTTACATCCTGGTACATTATATATTAATTTATAACAACAGATAAGACCACATTTTTACTACTCTCTCTGTTTGTGACTCTTTTATAAGTCACTGTTTGTATCATAAAATACAAATGCGATAGGTTATACCTTTACTTTTTTTGTAACATGTACTGCTAAAAATAACTGAAAGTTGCAATTGAAAGCAACTGAAAATTACAGTTCTGCCAACCCCATCTCCTCCCCACCAAAAATTTAACGACCCCAGTGTTTTGTGTTCTTTGTCTAGAGGTTTAAGCATATTGGGGAGTGTTTGCCTATTTTCTGCTACAAAAGCAAAAAACACTTGGGAGCAAAGAAATACTTAAACCAGACACTTGAAGTACAACTTGCAATTCCATTATGGATTTTCAGTGAGCAAGACTGTAACTCACTTTTAGTTAAAAGTGTTCAGTTCTTTCTGGGTGTCAAAATGGAGGTCACTTCCAGTTGCCTCTCTGTTCCACCTCAGACTCTGATAGATATATGACAGTGTAAAGTCTGAAGCCACCAGGAATCATCCAGCTCTTTTGTTAATCCCATGATCAGTTTTCAAAAAGTATCATTTTCAACCTCCGGTTATTCATGCAGTGATAGCAATACGATCATTTAAAGGGGTCAAATTCTTATTACCAAATACCACCCATGTAATCACAAAAGCAGTTTTTGTAATTTTCCTGTCATCTGTTGCATTCTTCAGCACACAACTGAGTGCACAGCTGTCTTGTTCTTTTGGATTCAGGCACAAGTTGACAGGGAAAAGTTCAAACTTGATTGAAGGGATAGTAAAACAGAAAGCATAAGCAGTAAAACAGTAAAGAAAAATCTTATCAGCCTTCTGCCTGGCTGGAGCCTGTGGAGAATAAGGCATCCCCTGGGACTTGCCAATCATCCACCACCTCCCGAGATCTAGTCTACACCAAGGTTCTTCAGATCAAGATACCAAGCTTTTACATATCATTTTATGACACAGCAATTACATGCACTTGTTTGTAGAGCACATCTATGTAAAGCCAAATTTTTATACGTTGACATTTCATTAACTGCCAAAATGATACCAGAGCACCACACTAATTAGAAAAATTGTAAGAGAACCAAAGATAGATGTGTAAATACATTCCAGGAGCTATCCAGACTTGGTACCCTTATTATCTAACAACCATCCTTGAACTCCTCACCCTAAAACATCTAGAGTTACTCCCAGTTTCTGTTAGCATCTTCAGAGGACAGCATCACCAGAGCACATAGTGCTGTCCTCTGAAGATGCCGGCCACAGAGACTGGCGAAACATTAGGAAAAACAACCTTCAGAACACGGCCAAAGAGCCCGAAAAACCCACAACAATCAATTCAGTGGTAAGTTCTGAGTAGATTCAACTGAATAGGATGATATAAGATTGTATTGTTCATGCTAAAAATGTCCATAAATATTAGTAGGATAAAACTCCACACACACACATTTTAAAAATCACCTGTTTTTAATCAAGTTACCAGAGGCAAGGGACTTTGCGTCTTGTTTGGAACTTTGCTGTATCTACTTTGATTTGTTGTGTTATTATTCCTTTATCATAAATAAATTACCATTATCTCCTAATCACTTAAATCATCACCTTTGCTGCTCTCCTTCCTTCCCTGGGACCTTGAGGACAGTGTTAAACAGTAATTTGCCTGATAATCTCACAGCAAAAAAATTCCTAAAATCCATTTTTTGAATTATTAATTAGCTGTAAAAGCGATCAAATTGTCAGAGCAGTGACTGACCTATTGCTTTTTAATTACCTCTGCAGCTTTTGATACTATTAAGTGTGGCATTTTGCTGACCCAGTAACAGTTCCTTTCTTGGCTTTTATCAGCAACACAAATTTTTTTATTTGAAAGGAATGTCTTCTTTCTCCTGGACACAAATAGACTGCACAGTACGGGTCATATCTATGCCCTTGGGTCCTATGATTCCCACCCTTAAGTTGCATTTAAAAAAAATTCCTGCTCTTCAAATACATGGCATCTATCTAACGGAGATGTTCTTGAGCACATCCGTTTTCATGAAATGCCATGAAATCACAGAATGAAGGCCAACCCCAGATGAATCAGAGTACGGCTTGTTGCAGTTGCATAAGCCCCCTTTCCACACTATTTATTTATTTACCTATTTGTGACACATTTGGTCTTTCCCTCAGTGCATAAATGGCTGTCATCCTCTGCACTTTATCTCCACAGCCACCCTATGAATGAGGCGGATTGAGGGAGAGAAAAAGAATTTCAAACTGCAACCATAAGGTCACCTAATTAGTTCCCTGTTTGAATTGCCAGAACTCTCTGCGAGATGTTGTGTGTTTTTTCCCTTAAAACACTAACTTAAACACAAACATACAGGACAAATCACAGAAGTTTATGGTTCGTCATAGCTCCCATTAAAGGGCGAATCCCAGGATAAAATCTGTGCATTGAAAAGCATTTCAAAATTCATCTGGGCATCTTAAGTATAAGTATTTTCTTTGCTGCAATAATTCCAGGAAATTCCAAGCTTGAGTATTATTACAAGCCTTAGGCTCCATATTTCAAAAATAGCAAGTCCAAAATATATTGAAGGCAGTCATACAATTGGGGTTTTTTTTGCTATTTTTTATTAAAACAAAAACAATTACAACAACAAAAATACAAAAATACAAATAATAGTGCTGTTTGAGACTACATTCTAACGTGCACCCATACCACAGGACCCCATTGATTAATTCGTAAGCACATAACTTAGAGAATCCATCCTTGCAACTTGTAAAAAGATGCAGGTATTAAAACGTCTCTTTTCAGAGTAAAGAATCTTTTAAAAGTAAAAAAGAACAATGTAAAAATTCAAATGCAGTCTAAGATTTAAAATATGAAAGTCATTAAAAATAAAATAAAGTAAAAAACCATTATTAGCTCTAAACATATTAAGATACACAGAAAAACATTTCTTAACCAATTTCATCCATGCTAGCTATACTAGATGAAATCCATTGTTTACTTTACAGAGCTGCTTTTTTATCTGTCTCCTTAGATAAGATGTCTATCTCAGCTTCTGCTTCTTCTGATTTCGAGTGTGAAAAATCACTGTTTATATTCTGAGTCTTGTTTATCTAACTTTCTATGAAGCAGTGGCAACCCTGCTGCTTGTTAGCAACAGCTGTTTATTTATCTGCTTGATAGCACTAAGATGTGCCTATAAGCATAATGATAAATAATTTATACATCATCACTGTCACCTACAAGTGACTAAATGTGTGTATTTACACCAATTACTCATCTGACATCCGTGTTTAATATTTTCATATCTCTTGTGTATGCATTGGAAGGCAAAATGAAACAGACTGTCATCACAGTACTGTTATTCTTTCAATGTCCTTGCTTGTGAGAGCCAATTCATTGTTTTTAAAACACTTTTAGTAAACAATATGTTCATGCCCCAAGTACTAAAAATGTACATATTTTAGGGCAGTTTTAGAGCAATTTTCTCCCCACCCCACAATTGTTCTAACATTTTAAAATAGGCAAAGTATCAAACCTTGGCAGAGTAGGGAATAGAATCTGGATCTTCCATATCCCAGTCCAACACTATACATCACATAGGCTCTGTGTTTGCCACTAGCAAGAAAATGTGTAGGCTGGTGGATCTTATGTTCTATTTGTCACCATTTTACAGAGGCTCTAGCAACTAGGATACATGAAGTTCTTGCTAAGCTCATCTGCTAAACCAACAGTATGTGAGAGTGGCAAAAACCAAACCACATGACATTTATATCAATATTCATTATGTTATCCAATGCACATCTACCACCTTGTGAAGAGGAGACATAATGAGATTGATGCAGCATGATTTTGGTCAAAAATTATTTTATTTTGTTTTTATTTATTTATTTATTTATTTATTTATTTATTTATTTATTTATTTATTTATTTATTTATTTATTTATTTATTTATTTATTTATATGTCACCCACTCTACCCAAAGGTCTCTTTTAACATATAGTTATTAATATATTGTTTTCTCGTAATGTTTTTTAAGTTTTTAATGCCTTTAAGTCAATATTAATACAGTACAATCTTTCTGTATATTCCAATGGTATATTCCAATGTTCTGACATGAATAAATAATCTCATCATATATACTTACAGTGTTCTTAATTGAATGAGAATCCTTATGTAATTCTGTGCTGAAGGGAACATCAAGGTTTGCTAGCGAACACACACATATACACAAACTTTAAAAACAATACTTTAATAGAAGGACCCACAAATAGTCCTGGTAAAACAGACCATGTCCAGTAGGCACAGAATGCTGACTCTTTGGTGGACAGAAAGCTGGAGGGAAGGAATGGGAAAATCCTGAATTGAAACATTTCACATTTTGCTGGAGGTTGCATTGTTTTCCCCTTTTTCCAATGTTGTGATTTATCATTGTTCAAAGAGCCAAACTGTAATTCCCTCTTCATACAGGAGTTATCTGCAAGCTTGGAGAGAACCCATGATTTGAACATAACATGTGAAGAGTCTGGAAAAACAGGGGATTGAGGTGTTGGTTGCCCTTTTGAAACACAGGCCTGTTAAATCAGGCCTGGGATGAGTAGACCAAGAGAGGGAGGTAAAAAGTAGCCATTAATTAGGAGTCCAAGCCATCTGGCATTACTGTGAGAAAGAAGAATCTTGAGGTTGCTCACACAGATAATAAACAAGGAATGGTTTTAGCTGTGTAGAAGAAGTTAGGGGAAGAGAAGCTACTTTGGGGGAGTTGCTCTTTTCTTCAGGAAGGTTCAAGGAAATTCCACACCTGATTGGAGCATCCCCTCACGGAATCTAGAAAAAGAGAATGATGGATATAAAAGTGAAAAAGGAACTTACTTAGCTTAGTATCTCCTAGGAAACCACTATGCTCATCTGTTGCTTCACTGCAATATATTTAAAATATTTTTAATTAAAAACTGTAAAGGCCAAGTGGCTGGAATTTGATGCTTTGTTACTCAGTCATGGTAATGTTCTAGAAGGATTTTTTTTGGGGGGGGAATGTAAATTCTGCACCAAAAGCTGCAAATAGAGGAGAAACAGCACAGCTACACAGTGAGGAAAATTTGAACTAATTGATATAAGCTTACTGTATAGTCACACTGGGGAATTTGGATCTGTTTGTTTTAAATGGCCACACAGGGAGTCAGTAGAAAAACCTTGTTCACTGCTTGTTTGCAGTTCTATTGAAGCCCTGTAGGGAGCACAATTAAAACAAACTGCCTTCACAAGTTGTAACAAGGCTTTTCCTCTTCTTCTGGGCAACTTTTTAAAAAAAGAAAATTCTTGTCAGCAGAGAGTTGGTTTGCTCTCCATTCTTAAACTGTTAAAAGAGAAAGAGGAGCCTTGCCCACAGAGACAGAAGAAGCCATCAGGGTGTGCTGGCAAGGAGGCTTTTCTACCTTGTTTGTGTGTATGTATGTATGTATGGCTCATCCTCCCTCATCTGGCAAAGGGGGGGGGGAAGGTGCTTGAAGAAGAAAAGTAGTGTTGTGTGTGTTTGTGTGCCCTTGCATGCACAAAGCACTGCTCGTCTCCCTTTTTGGCATCAGTTCAAGCAATGGGATTCCAGAAGTGAATTTGAATTTTTGAAAAGTAGAAGCCCAACCAGTGGAGGGGAAAAATCACAGATGTTAAGGAAAAAATACCAGGCTGATCTGCATTTCGGTTTGTGTCATGTGGTCAAGGGGAGTGAAACAGTCCACCCCAAATCCCTAGTATTTCCTGCATTTTTTTATCAGTGCGGTCACCCCCAGAATTGCCCTATTCCACTCCATGGATTATTTCAAGACAATTTACCTGTAATTTAAAAAAAAAAAAAAAGACCCTTCCATTCTTTATTCAAAGAATGTTTCTTTGCTCTTATGTTATAATTTATTAATTGCATGTGTTTTTTAAAAGCTTAATATTCCATTAAAACAGTTATAATTATTGAATTGGCATACTGTACTAGGAAAAAAATATTTTAGAGCTAGCTTCTTTTGGGGAGGAGGTAGGATCTGCCTTGCAATGCAATCTGAGGCATACTTTCACTCAGCTAAACTCCCTAATTTTGGTTTACCTACTCCCTAATACTCCTTCATGGATTGCTGCCTTGTCGTGGTGAAGGGGCTTGAGTAACTCAGAGAAGCTATGGGCTATGCCGTGCAGGGACACCCAAGACGGACAGGACATAGTGGAGAGTTCCGACTAAACGCAATCCACCTGGAGTAGGAAATGGCAAGCCAGTATCTTTGCCAAGAACGCCCCATGATCAGAAACAAAAGGCTAAAAGATATGACGCTGGAAGATGGGCCCCTCAGGTCGGAAGGCGTCCAACATGCTACTGAGGAAGAGTGGAGGACAAGTACAAGTAGCTCCAGAGCTAATGAAGTGGTTGGGCCAAAGCCGAAAGGACGCTCAGCTGTGGACGTGCCTGGAAGTGAAAGGAAAATCCAATGCTGCAAAGAAAAATACTGCATAGGAACCTGGAATGTAAGATCTATGAACGTTGGGAAGCTGGAGGTGGTCAAACAGGAGATGGCAAGAATAAACATCGACATCCTGGGTATCAGTGAACTAAAATGGACAGGAATGGGCGAATTCAGCTCAGATGATTATCATATCTACTATTGTGGGCAAGAATCCCATAGAAGGAATGGAGTAGCCCTCATAGTCAACAAAAGAGTGGGAAAAGCTGTAATGGGATACAATCTCAAAAATGATAGAATGATGTCAATACGAATCCAAGGCAGACCATTGAACATCACAATAATCCAAGTTTATGCACCAACCAGCATTGCTGAGGAGACTGAAATTGAACAATTCTATGAAGATTTACAACACCTTCTAGAACTGACACCAAAGAAAGATGTTCTTCTCATTCTAGGGGACTGGAATGCTAAAGTAGGGAGCCAAGAGATAAAAGGAACAACAGGGAAGTTTGGCCTTGGAGTTCAGAACGAAGCAGGACAAAGGCTAATAGAGTTTTGTCAAGAGAATAAGCTGGTCATCACAAACACTCTTTTCCAACAACACAAGAGGCGACTCTATACATGGAAATCACCAGATGGGCAATATCGAAATCAGATTGATTATATTCTCTGCAGCCAAAGATGGAGAAGCTCTATACAGTCAGCAAAAACAAGACCTGGAGCTGACTGCGGTTCTGATCATCAGCTTCTCATAGCAAAATTCAAGCTTAGACTGAAGAGATTAGGAAAAACCACTGGGCCACTCAGGTATAATCTAAACCAAATCCCTTATGAATATACAGTGGAAGTAAAGAACAGATTTAAGGAACTAGATTTGGTGGACAGAGTGCCTGAAGAACTTTGGATAGAGGCTCGTAACATTGTCCAGGAGGCAGCAACGAAAACCATCCCAAAGAAAAGGAAATGCAAGAAAGCAAAGTGGCTGTCCAACGAGGCCTTAGAAATTGCAGAGAGGAGAAGGGAAGCAAAATGCAAGGGAGATAGGGAAAGCTACAGAAACTTGAATGCAGACTTCCAAAGAATAGCAAGGAGAGACAAGAGGGCCTTCTTAAATGAACAATGCAAAGAAATAGAGGAAGATAACAGAAAAGGAAAGACCAGAGATCTGTTCAGGAAAATTGGACATATTAGAGGAACATTTTGCGCAAAGATGAACATGATAAAAGACAAAAATGGGAGGGACCTAACAGAAGCAGAAGACGTCAAGAAGAGGTGGCAAGAATACACAGAGGAATTATATCAGAAAGATTTGGATATCCCGGACAACCCAGACAATGTAGTTGCTGACCTTGAGCCAGACATCCTGAGAGCGAAGTCAAGTGGGCCTTAGAAAGCCTGGCTAACAACAAGGCCAGTGGAGGTGATGGCATTCCAGTTGAACTATTTAAAATCTTGAAAGACGATGCTGTTAAGGTGCTACATTCAATATGCCAGCAAGTTTGGAAAACTCAACAGTGGCCAGAGGATTGGAAAAGATCAGTCTACATCCCAATCCCAAAGAAAGGCAGTGCCAAAGAATGCTCCAACTACCGTACAATTGCACTCATTTCACACGCTAGCAAGGTTATGCTCAAAATCCTACAAGGTAGGCTTCAGCAGTATGTGGACCGAGAACTCCCAGAAGTACAAGCTGGATTCCGAAGAGGCAGAGGAACTCGAGACCAAATTGCTAACTTGCGCTGGATTATGGAGAAAGCCACAGAGTTCCAGAAAAATATCTACTTCTGCTTCATTGACTATGCAAAAGCCTTTGACTGTGTGGACCACAGCAAACTATGGCAAGTTCTTAAAGAAATGGGAGTGCCTGACCACCTTATCCATCTCCTGAGAAACCTATATGTGGGACAGGAAGCAACAGTTAGAACTGGATATGGAACAACTGAGTGGTTCAAAATTGGAAAAGGAGTACGGCAAGGCTGTATATTGTCCCCCAGCTTATTTAACTTATATGCAGAATACATCATGCGGAAGGCTGGACTGGAAGAAACCCAAGCCGGAATTAAGATTGCCGGAAGAAATATCAACAACCTCCGATATGCAGATGATACCACTCTGATGGCAGAAAGTGAGGAGGAATTAAAGAACCTTGTAATGAGAGTGAAAGAGGAGAGTGCAAAAAATGGTCTGAAACTCAACATCAAAAAAACTAAGATCATGGCCACTGGTCCCATCACCTCCTGGGAAATAGAAGGGGAAGATATGGAGGCAGTGTCAAATTTTATCTTTCTGGGCTCCATGATCACTGCAGATGGAGACAGCAGCCCTGAAATTAAAAGGCGCCTTCTTCTTGGGAGGAAAGCGATGACAAATCTTGACAGCATCTTGAAAAGCAGAGACATCACCTTGCCAACAAAAGTCCAAATAGTCAAAGCTATGGTTTTTCCTGTCATGATGTACGGAAGTGAGAGCTGGACCATAAAGAAAGCAGACCGCCGAAGAATTGATGCCTTTGAATTGTGGTGCTGGAGGAGGCTCTTGAGAATCCCCTGGACTGCAAGGAGAACAAACCTATCAGTTCTAAAGGAAATCAACCCTGAATGCTCACTTGAAGGACAGATCCTGAAGCTGAGGCTCCAGTACTTTGGCCATCTCATGAGAAGAAAAGAGTCCTTGGAAAAAACCTTGATGTTAGGAAGGTGTGATGGCAAGAGGAGAAGGGGACGACCGAGGATGAGATGGCTGGACAGTGTCTGCGAAGCAACCAACATGAACCTGACACAACTCCGGGAGGCAGTACAAGACAGGAGGGCCTGGCGTGCTCTGGTCCATGGGGTCACGAAGAGTCGGACACGACTAAATGACTAAACACACAACACTCCCTAATAAGTGTGCACAGAGCTGCAGTCTACTAACATTGCGTTCTCAACATTATTACAAATGCCCAACGCTTCACTTTTGCCCCTGTATTGTTGCTAAGAACTTATCAGCCAGCTTCTCAAAGAAGAAAGTCTTATGAGTTCTGTGTGCATTGAAACTCCATAATAATTGTGTTATGTTTACAGTCTTGAGTTTCTTTTTTTTTTTAAGGTTAAGGACAAAAAGACATTGCACTAAAGTGTTTACAGCCCGACTTTGAAGAAGCAGCTGATGTGGTTCTGCATTTGAAGCTAATTGTCTCTGGAACTTTTGACACTGGGAAAAAGAAAGAGTTCTATTTTGAATTTTCTTTGCTAGGATTGTTTTGGGGAGAGACATGCTACTGCTCTGCAGTTCTCTTGCAACAACAGAACCCTCTTACATTCACTTTCTCCTCTACCCGCACTATCAGTACACAATGATTTTTTTTTCAATGTGTGTTTTCCCAGGAAATAAAGCAAAACCCTTCAACTTAGCTTGATCATTACTGCCATCACTACGTGTCTACTGTCAGCCTGCTGAAGAAAGCATAGGAAAACGTGCCTCTAACTCAGCAATTGTTGATAAGAGAAAAGGAAACGATCATGGTTTTTTTGATCAGAGAGAAAGGCATTCCAGATCTCCTGAATTACTCATTTTGTGGTCAGCCATATTTTTCATATCATGACAAATCATGTACACAGAGCTCAAAACTTGTTACAGTACACCTTTTAAGCATCTCCACCTAAACCAGTGGGCATGGTTTTACCATAGGATTCCCCACCTACTAGTCTAAACCAATTGGCACATGGGAGTGACATAAGCACACGTTATATCACTTGAATTCTGTTGGACTTGCAGTACAATCCTCTATATACTTGTGTAGAAATAACTCACCCATATGTTCCGTACAGCTTGCTTCTAGCGACTACACATAGGGTTCCAAATTTCAGAGCATCACTGTGTGCACTCAAGGGCAATTGACTTCAATAGGAACTAATCATGACTAAATGTTTCTAGTCCATTGTCTTCCCCCAGTTCAGCAATTGTTCTACTCTAACTCTGATGAATGTACTAAGCTCACTTGCCCAGAATTGCTCTCTCATTCATTTTAACAAAGAGAGATGATCCACACATACCTTCATTTCCATGCAAGGGTTAGCTCCATCTCCCAGCTGGAAATGTAAACAGAGGCATCTACTAATTTACAGATCAGGGCAGTTGTATCAAAAAAGAAAAACCTTTTATGTTTTAATGTATTCTCGAAGGCTTTATTTTTTCTTTTGCAAATCCTGAAAGTTTGGTTGATCGGCATATACGCAATGCTTATTTAACAGAAGCCAAGATATTTTGCTACTTGGGGCCAAAGACAAAATGGAATGCCCTGCTCCCATTTCACATGTGGGAGCAAGTCAGACTGGTGGTTGTTGTTACATGCCAGTCAAGTCGTCTCTGATTTATGTTGACCCTACGAATGAGCGATCTCCAAAATCTCCTGTCCTCAACTGCCCTGCTCAGGTCTTGCACACTCAAGCCTGTGTCTTCTTTTAGGCAGTCAATCCATCTTTTATCTTGTCTTCTTTTTCTCCTGCTGCCTTCAACCTTTCCAAGCATTATTGTCTTTTCCAGAGAATCCTGTCTTCCCTCGATGTGTCCAAAGTAGCTGGATTTTATTTCCAGCATTTGCAATGGGGTAGAGTTCCTCCTGTACATGTACATGAAGATGACATGAAGGGTGCAATACTGGCTGTGTAATAAACACAGCTCTGTCCTTGAACATAGGCAAATGGCCACATTACTCTGGGCACCTGCTGCCCCACCCCACCCCACCCCAGCATTTGCCACAGCAGCATTTGCCTCCCTTTGCCTAATGCCAAGGCTGGCCCAGATGAATCCACCTTACAATGCTAGAAATGAGTCAAAATCACACATTTCACAGTTTTTTTAGATAAATATGTGAGACTAGTGGCTTCATTCCCTCCACCCACCTCCCAGTGCCAACTTTTTGATTGTTTTAACTCAACTTCCTGTAGCGGCCAGTGCTTAATAAGGATATTATGTTGCCCTTGAAACATGCATGCAGTCCCAGTGATATCAGTGCAAGAAGAAGAAAAAATGAGTAGAAACAAGGTGGCAAAACGTTCCATGTATTTATTAATGACTTAGCTTATGGGCCAGCATAAAGTTATTAAATATGCAAATCTCTTGTACTTGTGGCCTTTTATTTCTGTGTGTTTACTTTCCGGTTTAGCAGCACAGTAGTATTTAAAATAAAAGTAACGTGTCAGGAATGAGGCTGGGGAAAGAACACAGGAAGAAATGGCAGTTGTCCTTTGCAAGAGGAAATGAATGTTGCTCATACAGTCATAGAATTGAAAAACTGGACGGTATCCAGAGAGTCATCTAGTCTAACCCTTCACCAAGGCAGGAAATCTCATTCCCCATCAATAATTGTCCAATTTTTTTTTAAAAAAAAAAGTTCAGTAAAGGAGAGCCCATTAACTTTGCTGAGATCAAGCAATGAACAGCTCTTGGCATCGAGATAAACAGATGATGGGGTAGATAGGAAGTGTACACAAGTTCCAAGGGAGACAATGAAGTATGCAAAGTGAAAGATTTCCCAGATCTACAGCTTCTTTGTTGAAAATAACATTTAGAACTGTCCAGTCAGGGAAGCTATTCAAATGACCACATAGGGCATAGTGCTAGAAATCTTCTTGAACTCATGCAGCAGAATATGGAACAGTGCCTCCCACTACCTTGATTCTCTTGGCACTCCCTTCATCATGTCAACAGCTTCCCCACCTTTTATCTTTGCCATGAAAGCCACAACGTAGCTTATGTACAGCACGCTCAGCCTGGACTCCTAACAAAAACATGATATTCCTATTTTTGTAGATATAAATGATCACTGTTGGTGGAGCCCTGGAAAATGTAGATTTTTTTACTTCTGTAGAATTATCACAGAAAGAATCCACCACACAATGATAAAATGGGCACACCTGTGGTATCAATAGCAATACTTGTTCAGTCCAACCCTCTGTGTATCCTGGAGATAAACTCTCCTAGATACTGTCCTGTAAGCCTCATCTTAGAGTCCTTTCTCCAGATATCCAAATCAACATATTCCGATTAAGAAGAGATAGCCATGCTACTCTGTGCTTGGAAATCTGGCAAAAGCAAAAGCAAAAGCAAGGAGGAGGAGGAGGAGGAGGAGGAGGAGGAGGAGGAGGAGGAGGAGGAGAATGTTGGGGCACCTTAAAGATTAACTGCTATATTTTAATGTGAGCTTTTGTGCGCAAGTGAACTTGTCCATGGAAGCTCACAATAAAATATAGCAGTCAGTCTTTATGGTGCCACAACATTTTTTGTCTTCTTCATTTTTTCTTTTTCTTTCACCTGATATTCAGGAGGTAGGATCAATGGCATCTGAGTAACTGATTCTCACCTGGGACTAGCAGTGCACCTCACCCCCTCACCTTTCCGTAGAGACCTTTTATGAAATTATTGCAGGAAGGGGGGCTCCTGAGAGTTGAGATGAGATGATGGGCATATATCTTGGATCCAGGATTCCTCAAAAGAAATTGTTTTCCTTTCAGATACTCTGACTCTGTCTGGGCTGTGAGAGTTGGAAGGAAGGCCCTTTGGTCAGCCTCCACACTCCTTGAGGTACATTTGGTGGAAATTTCTTAATGGAAGAGTCTCCTCAGTGGCTGCTCCCAAGCTGCAGAATTGTTTTCCAAGGGAGACTAGGAAACGTCATCTCTATTTTCTTCTGCTGGCAAGCAGAGACCTTTTTATTCAGTCAGGCTTTTCGAAATTTACTGGTTGAACTGGGAAAGCCGTTTAATGATTTTTCCTCACTGACATGTTTTCTAAGGGGTTTTAATTCTGTGATGCTCAACTAATGTACATTCTTGCAACTATTTAAACATATATGTGTACCTTTTTATTTGGACTTGTGATTAGACATTTAGAGCCCCAGAACAGATGAAAAAGCAAAATATAAACCAGATCTTCTCCTTTTTTATTCATATCAGAAATTTGCACAATTTAAAATGATGAACATATATGAATATCAGTAAAATTACAAAAACAAATTAAATTGTTTAAAGTAATCAGACTGTTTTTGACCAGAAGTGGGCTACTTCAGTAGTGTTATCTCTGCCATTTGCTAGATCTTTTGATTACAAGGTGGGGCATAGATTGTGTGCATATGCTGTACATGGATAGATAATGTACATACCACATGTTATTCATTTTTGAACAGTGGAATAAAGGTAAATGTAAAGGTTCCCCTCGACAATTTTTGTCCAGTTGTGTTCGACTCTAGGGGGCGGTGCTCATCCCTGTTTCCAAGCCATAGAGCCAGTGTTTTGTCAGAAGACAATCGTCTGTGGTCACATGGCCAGTGCGACTTAGACACGGAACGCTGTTACCTTCCCACCGAGGTGGTCCCTATTAATCTACTTGCATTTGCATGCTTTCGAACCGCTAGGTTGGTGGGAGCTGGGACAAGTGACGGGCACTCACTCCGTGACATGGATTCGATCTTACGACTGCTGATCTTCTGACCCCGCAGCACAGGCTTCTGCGGTTTAGCCCGCAGCGCCACCACGTCCCTGAACAGTGGAATAGGTAACACTAAAAAAATAGAGAAAATCCACACAGTTTATCCATCCCCAAAAACTTCCTTTTCTTTTCTTTTTTAAACCTGTCTTTTTTTTATTCATCCTTTTGCAATGTGGTTTGGAACATGTGGCTCTCCTGATGTTGGTGGACTCTACCTCCCATCAGCCTCAGTCAGTGTGGCCAATGGGCCAGGGTCTGTGAGCTATAGTTAGCAACACCTGGAGAGCCACAGGTTGTCCATTCCTGGCCTAGAGTCAGAAGGGACAGTTGGCATTTATAGCAGTTTTCAGTGTTGTTTCCTTTGTAGGGAGCTTTCTCTTCATTTCCTGAGTTGGAGGAAACATCAGAAGAATGCTAAATTCTAATTGATTATCCACACAGTGGTTCTCTCCTTCTGTAATACACCTCTTAAGAATTATGTCACACTGTGGGTATATTTAGATCAGAAAACCTAAGGACGTATTTCCCTTGAAGACGGATAAACATCAAAATGGATGTCTTTTCACAACAGGAAATCATTAACACCAATTTTATTAATGGAGTGAAAAGGAAGATCTAAAGCAGACGACATTCCTCCAGGTCATAAAAGTAAAAGGTAAATAAATGAATTGCAGAGACAGAAAAGCAAAACACAATGATTTAATCAGAGCATAAAACATGACAGCCATCACACAGCAGTTCATCTTGTTCCCTAGCCTTAGACAAATCTGAAACAGTAAAGACTAGTTAGCTTGATTTGTGGGAAATGGATAAAGAAGGAATCAAGGTCATTCAGCAGAAAATTTAGTCTCATCTATGCCTTGGATTTCTTCCCACTTCCAATCTAAAACTGGGGTATTCAACAGCTTTCTGATTGACTACTCATTGCTGAATCAAACCAGGAGAGGGATTGAGTATTTGAGGGGGGTATTCAAAACCTTTGTGGTAGTGTGTGCATCCTCATCCTGATGCCGCTGCCACTGCCTTGGGCCCCCTGCTGCCACTGCTACCACCATTTCATATCTGGTGGATCCAACAGGGGCGCTGGGGAGGAAACAAGGAGAACAGAAAGGGAGAAAGAGGATGAGAGGGAATGGGGAAATGGGTGAGGGTGGGAGGGCACAGTGGCAGGTGCCTAAGAGGTAGGAGGGGATAGCAAGGTGACAAGAGAGTCAGTGAGGAGGGCAGGTGAGCAGGGGCCGTCAGAGAGCAAAGGGAGACAACAAGGCATACAAAGGAGTGATTGAGCGGGGGGCGCGTTGAGCAATGGGGTGTGGAAGAGCGATTGGGAAAGCGGCATTTGGGAGAGCAAGTGAGGAGGTGAGCAAGCAGGCCACTGTTTTTTTTTCCCCAAGCCCAGTGCTTTTATTTGCTTATTTATCATTTCTGTTCTCTGGTAGCAGGATTTTTTTAAAAAAAAGAGTGGATGGAGCATTCACATGTGAAGAATCAATTCCAATGTATTGAATCCATATCCACCCCCAAATAAACTGACTTATATTTTAAGGACAGCACAGAACAACAGTGAAGGGTATTTGGGGGGGGGGGGGTCAGTGGGATCAAGTTTTCCCCTAAGTTTTCTGAGGGCCGCTCAGAATGCTATATTTTGCAAGCAGGATTTTTAATGTATTCATATTGCTTTTATGGAATTGTGTTCCCCTCAATGTCTTCATGAACAGTTTAGCCAATAATCTATTTCTTTTCCTTCCTGTCTCAGAAGGATTAGCTCTTTCATGCCATCTCATTTCCATTTCCTGTTTGAACCCTGGCTGTCCCTTCATTTCTAATTTTTTTTTGTTAATGTAGTATTTTATCTGCAACCCCCTTTTCCCAGACCTCCCCCTCCCTCAGCAAAAACCTCTTTTCTCTTTCATGCTAACACATTCATTTGACACCTGTACTCAGCAAATTCCATGTTCACAGCCTCACAAAGGTTGCTTTGAATAGTTACTTGCCCTAAAGTTCTAGCCTGATCAAATTAAATAATAGCAATTATATAAAGAATACAAGTTTAAATATGATTTGATATGTTCTTTGTTCTTCCACATACATTATTATCATTACCATCCCAGGTTCTCTTGTGCCCATGTTCCTAGCAATCTGGCATATTGTGTGGTATACTACTAATCATGGGTTCCTTCTACACAGTGGCTGATGCACATTACAAATATTAAGCATGTCTGCAGCAGTGGGCATTAAGCCTGGTTGCTTGGCAGCCATTTTGTAACATCTTGTCTCCTCCACCACAAGGGCAACATTTCTATGACAAGCTTTCCGGATAGAAAAGTTTTCATCAAGGGTGCCACCTAGCCTGTAGTACAGTCTGACTTATCACATGAGCCCCACAAACCAATCTGGGCAAGCTCTATAAAACTAAGCTCTATAAAAATCACCCAACCACACACCTTGGCATCTTCAGTTTTATTAATGCCTGCTTTCCCAGCTTACCACTCTTTATCCACCACCCTGTCCTACCAGACTTCAAAAGACCAATACATCTTCACCAATACATGTTGTTCCTTGCATCTTCACCTCATAGCAGTTCTTAATGTTATTTATGATCCTTTTTCCTTGTTATACAGACCCACCAGAAATTTCCCAAAGTCCATTTAGCTCCCACTAGCTGGGCACCATTTGTAACATTTGTACCTTCTCCTCATGGTCATTAGGGTAGCCTGAGGTGGCTCACGGTGCAGAAGACTATCCGTTCTTCCCACTCCACCCAAAAAAGTTTCCCAGTTCCCCCTTGATTCCAGTCCTGCTGCCTCAGAGCTTATTTTGTTAAGGGACATGCACAGGTAGGCAGTACAGCCATGCGATTCACGTGTCTTCCCCTTAGCCCTTCGCCGAGCCACTGGTCCCTCTGGCATGGGCTACCTAGGGCTCAGTCGCAGTGCTGATTTGTATCGGGTTCAGCTCCAATATATTTTAAATTGATTTACAGTCAAATGGTTTTTGTATCTCTGTGCATGTTCACTTCGAAAATTATTACTCCAATATAAAATAGGGGCCTAAAACTGCTTCAGACTTTAAATCATTTCATTAACCAGCATGTTTGCAGATAAATGTTCAATATTGTAATTGTTGCATTTGAGGCTTTGTTCTTCACCTGCCCAGCTTTGGCCTGGCTGCCTCCTACCCCCATTCACTGCTTCTGCTGTGGGCTTTTTTTATTTTTATTTTTTTAAAATTCCAACCAGGATGGCAATAGTTTGACATGACAGTGGAAATTTATAAGCCATCACAAAGGGAAAGAGGGAAGCAAGGAAGCTCTTGGTACTGTAAATTTCTCTGGTCAGTTTCACTTTGGGAAGAAGGAGGGACCACTTTCCTGCTTTCTCTCTCTGCTAACTGGTACATTTCCACTGTCACGTCAGACTATTGCTGTCCCACCTGGGGGGTGGGGGGGGGAAGCTAAATACAAGCCCACAGCAGCAGGTGGCTGTGGGAGGCAGCAATCATGAGGCAACAGATACACTTTATACCAACAGAGGCATTTACATATGTCAAACCAATGAAAAATAAATCAATTTACATCCAAGTTAAATTAAACAACCCTCTGCTGGCTCAGTAAAATACCTCACTTCCAATTTCAAAACACATGTTTCCTGGGCAAAAATAAATAAATAATCCATGCTTCTGTTTGTGTCATGCAGCCGGGATTGAAACTGATTTTATTTAAGCAAAACCCGATTCAACAGAGGTTTTTATTGCCAGTGTAACCAGGTCCTTAGGTAGAAGTTCAGGCAACTCCCAGAGACCCAGAGCCTAAGCATGCATGTCTGGACATTGGAGAGTTCAATACATAGGTGTTCCATCATCTCCCATCCTTTCCCCCCCCCCATTTTTTGTATTTTTTTTAGATGAAAAAGCCCCCTTTGACTCTTTTGAGACTTCAGACAGAATTTTTTTTCTTTCTCCCTCTTTTACACAGAGGGAGTCCCACAAATGGCAAAATTGCTCCTTCCACACTCTGAGAGCATTAGGAGGTTTTCTAAGCAATAATAATAATAATAATAATAATAATAATAATAATAATAATAATAATAATAATAATAATAATAATAATAATAATAATAATAATAATAATAATAATAATAATAATAATAATAATAATAATATACCCAAGAAGAGTAGTTCCTGTAATTAGATACCCAGCTGGAATAACAGATTGGACCCAAAATGAATTAGAAGAATTGGATTGAGTAACATGGATATTTATGAACATACATCATGTGCTACATCCAAAACGTTATATTTACCATGAAAAATTGGAGGCCATGGACGACTGCAAATACAGCAGGTAGTAGAGGAGGAAAAAAGAGATCTAAACGGTTATATTAGTACAATTAGAGAAAAATTGCTTAACGCAGTGAAAATGGAGATTTTAAAAAAAGGAAAAAAGAAACAAAACTTCAATATAAGAAATGACAATTTGAAAATAAATTAAACATTTGGAAAAATGAACCACTGCATGGACAACACCTGAGAAATATTGATGGAAAGCATGATCATAATTCAACATGGGCATGGAAATAACTGGGGACCGTTAAGAAAGAAACTAAAGGCTTGATATCTGCTGCACAAGAACAATCACTCCAAACCAATGTGATTCAAGGAATTAGTGCTAATAGCAAATATTGACTATGCCAAGAAAAAGATGAAACTGTGTCACACCTCATCTGTGAATGTCCAAAGACTGCACAACCAAATTATGAAAGTAGACATGATAGAATGGCAAAATCAGCGCACTGGTCATTATGTAAAAAAATATAACTTGCCAGCCTCCAAAACCCCATGGGAGTATCAGATAGCGAAGGTATCAGAAAATGAGCAAGTCAAGATCTTGTGGGATTTCCAGATCCCAAACTGATAGACACCTTGAACATAATGCACCAGACATAGTAGTAAAAGAATGAAGAAAGATAATTAACATTGCAATTCCATGGGATACTGAAATTGAAAATAAAGAAATTGGAAAAACTAACAAAATACAGAGATCTGGTTATCGAAACATCTCACTTGTGGATGAAACACACTTCAGTGGTCCCTGTAGTAATTGGGAATAATATCAAGGGAATAAGTGAATAATAACAAGAAATTTCACGCAGTATTACAAGCAATTGCAGATCTCAGAAATAACACCACCAGAGTTACAGAAAAAGAGCAATATTACAATTAGTATACATACTGTGCCAACATTCAACAGATATTTAGGTTTTTGATTAAAGCTTGTATCTCTCATATGATACCAGGCAATGTTTTTATAATTTTGACAGACCGTGCCTGGTGTTTTTGAATAATAATAATAATAATAATATTCCAAAGTGTTGGTGAGGGGTGAGATTACTGGAAGACTGAAGGTTGCTGGATGCAGCATTTGAATCCTGAGAGGGCCACTATCAGCACAGAGACCACATTTTTCCTGTAGCTACTCTATGAGGTCTCAGTAAGATTTTTCCCCCTATCTCTGGTCTCAAGGAGCCCCTTACTGAAGACCAGGGATGGGGACTCGAGTCTTAAGGCTTGCTGTCAAGTAAGACTTAAGTCACAACAAAGATTTGACTTGGACTCAACTTGGGTTTTCTTTTTCTTCTTTTCTTTTCTTTTTTTTCAGTGAGTTGCATTCGATGCAGGATTCCAAACCCACCAACTACCTCCATTTTTCTGGGCAAAAAGGCTTGTTTTTAACAGGGACTGGGGCTTGGGACTTGGTATCAAGTACATGGACTTAGACTTGGAATTCAGACCCAACTATTTGACACATGACTGCTGAACCTGCTGCATATAGCCAGTTTTCTCCAATCCTTCAGATATAGTCTACTGATCATCATTGTGCTGTTCATCCCTGGACAGCACAAGAAATGGCCATGCTGACTAGTAATGGTGGGAAATCCTAGTCTGACATATCTGAAGGGTCCCAGTTTGGAGAAGGGTGGTTTATGGAGCAGCCCTAGGGATATTCCATGGGTAGTTTCCCACTGCGACAGTTAGAAAGGGCTGTGCACTTACATGTGTTTCCTGGAATTGTTGTTACCTCATCCTCTTTCTCTATTCTCTCTGAGACAAAGTCAAGTCCTTAACTGGCCCAGTACAGCCCAAGGGGTTATTTCTGTTGGACAACCGCAAACACACATTCGAACTGAGCACTACTTTAATCTTTTTTGTTGTCGGTTGCTTGTCTGTTGCTTTACAGTGATGCTGCCAGAAAGTCACAGGCTCTTTTGTTCACTTGCTGTTTTGTCACACTTTGCATATTATCGTATTAAATGTAGTTTGCTCCACAATGTGACTTTGTAAATGCCAGGACTATATCTGTCATAAAACTGACAAAGCAGCTGAAAAAAAGCTGCAAATAATGAAGAAGAAAAGAGCTGGCTTCCAGTTGTCTAAGTGTCTGTTAAAATCATCTCTCTTTTTTCCAGTTAGCATGTGCCCCTCCACACTAACAAACTATATAATGTTGTAGAACATCTTGTTCATTTGGAGGCAGGATGCTAACTATTAGCATGTTTATGCAAATGGATAAAATATATTACACACTCCTCTATTCAGTGCATGCAGGTGCACACACATGTGCAAGCAGGCAAGGGCACATGAATGCTTGCATGCGCGCATATATACATACACACTTTTTTCTCAATGTGTGAGATATGTATGTTATGATGAATAGCAATGTCAAAAGAAAACCTTGGCTGCCTTCGCTTGGAGAAAACCCCTGAAACGTCTTTGAAGTGACAACCAAACTGGGAAATAAAACTGACTCACCGCCTTTAAGCGATCAAGAAGTGATCAAAGCTATAACTCTGGAACTTCAGGAAGAAGAGGGGGGGAAATTGACATGCTTAGGGAAATGAGCAAAGCTTACTGCCAGCTGATATTCAAGGAAAAAGAGAACAGGAATGGAAATTATTATGAAACACATTTTTCTATGTGGTGGTTCCGAAATAGTTGGTTGAATGGTTCCCAAACTTTTGCCCAATGGAAAACATCAGTTAGCTCTACTCTCTTACCCAGAAGATATCTGTGACTGTGACACATTAGGTGAGAAATAGGATTATACAGAACCAATCTTCCATTTTCAAATTATGGTTAATGTCTGCAGCAAATGCAAAGTGCATCTTTCAGATCATACATGATTGGTGCTTTTTCCACAATGTAAAGGGTGATGACTTTTGTTGGATCTGCAGGTGATACTGGGTTTTAATGGCGAATAGGTGCAATTGATATAGATGATAACCAGCATTATCACAGGCACTATATTTTTCTTTTCTTGTTTGTGTGGACTGCTCAGTGCTGCTAGACAGGGCTAGGGTTCTTCTAACTCATTTCTAGAATCTATTTGCCAATCAGTAATCAATCCATTGAGAATAGCGGTAGGTAGCTTTGTTTGTTAGTTGTTTAGAGCCACCTTTCTCCCCATTGGGGACTCAAGGTGGCTCACAAGAATTAATACTATACAATGACAGCAGGTTAAAAGACTATACAAAACTATATTAAAACACAATTACACATTACTTGGATTAAAATCAAGATCAAAAACCATTTTAAAAATATTAAAAACATCTAAATTACATTCAAAACCCAATTTCCATTATTCCTCTATGTCACTGTTGTTTTAACAATCTCAGTTTGAAAACCAAAAACAGTAACTATTTGTTTCTGCATTTATTATGTTTTTGTGCTTTTTGGACATAGGGCTTTTGTTAAGCTCATTGAAACATAGGGACAGGATACCACATGGCCTCTTTGTCATATTTTAAAGCACTGTATCAAATATCTCTGCACATTTTTACCACAGACTTTTCCTCAGAACTGAACACTTGAGTACGAACTGATTTTCCTTCTTTTAAATGGGTTTAGCAGGCCTATCCCATGCCTTATGGTGCCACAACATGTGTCCCTCAGAGTGCAGTTTACCTCATTCTTTTGCTCAAAACAAGTCTACACAAAGGCCACATGCTTTGGTTTCTGGGTTCAACTGAAACCTGGATTCCCCACAGCTCATCCCTTGGGGTCCTGCAGGGAGGTCCTCTCCCCTGAAAGCTAGATTTGTTTTGTTATTTATTTTTATTCAATGTCTCTACAGAAAGAAACATATACACCTAAGTCAGCAAGAGGTTTAGTGTGATCTCTGAGGCCACTTCTATCAACAGACTGGGTGTTACTCTTGGACTGGCTGCACCGTCCTGAAAGAGGATCTCTGTGGGCTATTAGGTGGCTCAGATTAAGGCTGTTTGTTCTGACCTAATTATGCTTATTCTGTCAATTTTATAACATTTGAACCCCATAGAAATACATTGATCTAAACCTCATAGGATCTGTTTATATAAGCAGGATCTCACGTTATATATGTGGGTACATTGCTATTTTGGCAAAATGTCCTTGCTGGCCACCTACTGATCTGGGCCATTTCTTCCTGTTTCTGTGCTTTGTTACCCTCTATGGAGGAGAACCCATAGTTCACTGCAATGGTGGTCCGAAGACAGTAGGGGGACCGATGCAACATATGTGACAGAAGTATGCCAACATACTGACATATATATATATTAAAGAGAGAGAGAGAGTAGGGGGCAGAGAAAGGCACAAGAAAAGGAAGGGGATAGGTCCTGCTTGAGGGGTATAGACAAACGTACTGCATCTAATTCACTCCCCTAAAAAGTGGAATGGTTAAAAAATGTATGAACCACGATCACAGGATATATGCCACATAACCACAACTATATGCCACGACTATACAGGAAGCAGAAGACATGAGAAAAAAGGCATCATTTCTCCAGTCTGACCACAGCCTTAGATTTAAAAAAAATAAAGCCAAAGGCCAGGGATTATGGCAGTTGCCATCTGACAAAATCTTACAGTCACAAGTTCCCAGCCCCAGATATAAATAGCTTTATTAGCTGCATGCACATACTAAAGGGTGCACTTCAGATTTGGTCAAGATGTCTAAATGAAAATTGGGAGACATCCAAATCAATGCAGACATCCTCAAAAGTAGACCCAATCTGAATCTGAACCTCCATAAAGTTTAGTTAATGGTTCAGACTTAGAACTGGCCTGTCTGCAGGAAAGGATACACTGCCCACCAGGCTGCCCATGTAAGGAAAGATGAGAGGATAAAAGGGGAACAGAGAGTAAGGTGTAATTTCCTAACTGAAAGCAGTCGACTCTAATCAGAGAGAGTGGTTTTGCCAGGGATCTCTTCAGTACCAAGACTTTGGAATTGTTGGAATGCACGAATAGGTGAATTCCCAAATGGAGGGCTTGTCCAGACAAAGGAATTTTGAGTGGTCTTATTTACCCTAAAAGGTTCTTATCTTCAGTGCAATCTATTTTATCTCTTACTTAAGCAAGCCTTCTGTTCACACTGGAGATGTTTATTCTCCTGTGAGAAGGGTCCACACAGGTTTACTCATGAGCAAGGTTTACCCAGTGTACTCATGGGTAGGTTTACCTGGTTTACTCATGAGTAAGGAAGCAGCACCAGCCAAGGACAGCAGCAGTGCAAGGGAAAAACATTGGGGTGAAGGTTGGAGAGATGGAAAGCAGGTAACACACACACGCACACGCACACATACACACACACACACACACACACTTTTCCCCACCTTCCTCCTCAGCTGGGGCTCCACTGAAGCTGTGCAGCTTTGTGGAGGCAGAACTCACAGGGTCAGCATAACCCCCTTCCCCACCTTGTCTCACAACCACTGTGACTTTTCTCTTTATTTGTTAAATAAAGTGCCATATCAAAACACCAATGCTTCATCCTAGCACGGTATTAGAACTCTGCCATGTCAGTTAGGAAAATATTTTTTTTAAAAAAAAAGATGATGAAAATAGAGGAGGTTTTTTTTCCATTCTCCCTTTTAATGTTCCAACCCACCTAAGACATCACAGGATTGCTCCCTCTGAGAACACCACCCACCGCTTCATTGCGTGTGAAATATCCAGCTGCATAGGCTATACTGTGGAATAGTGAGGAGTGTGCGGAATGGTATGGGGAAAGACGCCCCTAGCACTGCACCAGAAAGGAGTGGACCAGCTTTTAAAGGGACAGGATGGATCAATCTGAGTAGAAACACATGTCGATGCTGTAATTTGGCTCAAACCAGATTATACCAACAGCAATCCAAACGGTAATCTATATACCCATCTGGACAGGCTCTTGGTTTCAGATTCAAAGCCAAGCCATATCAGGTGCCCTCCAGACTGATACAAATAATCTAACCAGGGACCAAACCCAATCCTGTGGTCAGTGCATATCCCTAACATATGTTAGTTTCAAGGGACAAACTTCCAAGCTAAATCCAAAGCACATCCTCTCCAAAGAAGCCAAACACTGTGTATGCTCAGAAAGACTGTGTGGTTTTACGTGGTGCAGTGCAATCCTCTTTAGAAAGGTTATGTGTGCAAAATCGCAGCCTGTCCTGATGATGAACCACTCATATGAAGTTGCTACCTCTTTTTCTCTCTCTTTTACCTTGGAAGGCTGCCTTGCCTTTAACAGCTACATGACAGGTAGTGATTAAACAGGAACAGCTTTTACCAGATTGGAAATATACTGATGGAGAAACTGCTAGGAATAATAGAATCCTGCTTTGGGGGTTGAGAGGGAGGGTAGCTGCTTCACTCTATGCATTTTTCAGTCTAAATTTAAGCGAGTCTGATTTTTCAGCCAGCTGGGCCAGTAATTCCACAAGATGTGGTCCCAAAAATAAAGTTTTCCAACCTGTAGTTTATGGATAGTGTTCCAGTCCTCACAAGACTAAGTAGGTGTCAATCTTAACGTTAGATCCTTTGGTATCACAATCTGTAGAGCATAGCTGAAGAACCTCTTGCCCTCTGGATGTTGTCCATCTCTAGTATCTTGCAACACACCAGCCTGATCACAGGTAAAGCATGGTGGCAATTCTAGTTCAGCCACCTTTGGAAGGCTACAAACCCTCTACCCTTGCTGGTAAAGGTTTTGGATACTGTGCTATCAAGGGAGAAGCACACAAGCTTTAGGAAGGAAAAAGTGTGGCTTATCAAGAGGATAGGCGGAATGTCACTGACAAGCATCAACTTGCTATCTGCTATAGATAGATGCTTTTAAAAAAAGCTTCAGGGCTGCAAAAAGATTTATCTAATTATGCATTTCAGAAGCATCTAGGATCACACGTTCTTTTTACCCACATCGACTCTTTTTGTACAGCCTAAGGGCCTAATCCTGTTCTCCTTGAAGTCAATCAGAATTTACCATTCACACTGATGAGAGAAGCAGCAGGTCTTGAAGTATGACTAAAAAAAACTTCATTGTTTCCACAGTGGTCTTCTTGGCTGTTTTGTGTTCTGCTTGTTGTTTTGTTTTTATACATGCTTGGGCAATAAAGCTGAATTATTTACCTTCCACGAAAGATAACACACATACCTCCATTGTTCTTCCATAGATATTGTTTTAGTTTGTTGTTGTTGTTGTTGCTTAAATTCAAGCAAAAAGATGTGCTCTCTGAGCCTCTTTAGGGAGAAGGGTGGTCACTTGCACATAAAGAGAACATGCAGGGCCAAAAACAGGAGAGAAAATGACAACAAAATTGCAAGTGCTAATTCATACAAACAGACATAAATCTGTCATCATCTCATTTATTGTTAGGATCTTAATTTCTTTCTTTCTTTCTTTCTTTCTTTCTTTCTTTCTTTCTTTCTTTCTTTCTTTCTTTCTTTCTTTCTTTCTTTCTTTCTTTCTTTGAGTGTTTCTACCATGGGCAGTTGATTATAGAAAGAATGGATTAAAAGAAATAAATAATACAAAAGAACTGTAATAACTGACTATTCCTCTAAAAGTAATTGATTGTTCATGATATCTAGGGCTTCAATCCGCTAAATTAACATGTGAGATTAAATTAGATTGGGACTTGCTTCTAAGTGGGACTTGTAAAAGATTGTGTGTTTCAAGGCTGAAATCCAATACACACTTACACAGAAGTAAGATTCACTGAAAGCCCTGAAACGTACATATTTTAGCCTACCTATAAAGCTGGGAAGGCCTGTGAGTGGGATCAATAAGTACGTACACAGGACAAAATACTCACTTCACTTACCAATGGCAACATGAAGACTTTCCACTACTACTGGGCCTTGTTTTGTCTACAAAGTTCCTTCCAACCATATCATATTCCTGTTACTGTTACGTGCCATTAAGTCACTTCCAGCTTACAGCAACCCTATGAATGAGCTATCTCCAAAATCTCCTGTCCTCAACTGCCCTGCTCACTCCTGGAAAACTGAAGCTTGTGGCTTCATTTAGGGAGTCAAATCATCTCATATTTGCCCTTCCTCTTTTCCTGCTGCCTTCCACCTTTCCCAGGATTATTGTCTTTTTCAGAGAATCCTGCCTTTTCAGGATCTGCCCAAAGCAGGACAGCCTCAGTTTCAACATTTTTGCCTCTATAGTTCAGGCTTGATTTAATCTAGGGCCCACTTATTAGTCTTTCTGGCAATCCAGGGTGTCTGCAAAGCTCTCCTTCAGCACCATACAGTATTTGAAGCTTATACTGTATATATAAGAATCTCACGTACTGTGAAAACCCTATTAAGGTCACCATAGGTTGGAAGTGATTTGAAAACACAACAGAAATAGGAACATTTGGAGAAAATATTTGAGATAAAAGACAAGTTGTGTATGCAACTACTAGACAAATTGATCTATACATGGGAGTAAGAATGCAGTAGAGTTACTTTCTGAATAAATCTGCATCGTTTTACATCGTTGAGAAAGTGCAATCCTATAACGCTCTTTCTGGGACAAAGCCTCGCTAAATATTAAAGTGGTGCCTTGGTACATGTGCAGAGTGCTAATGAATGAAGGCCAATCTAGTGGCCTTCATTACTTGGTCTTATAGTACAAGTTACTGTGTTTGTTTTAAACACACAAATAATAGGGATAGGTGTTCTTCACTAGATACTACATAAGAGGCTCCTCATCTGTCCTTGGAAACTGAATGTTTTGACTCCGTGTCAGTATTGCTGGGATCCACTTGGGAAACAGCAAGTAAGGAGCTGAAATTTAAAAAGAGGGGAGTGGGAAAGTGAGGGAAGGGTTTTGGAGGGTGGGAAATTAATTTTTCAAAAGTCATGTAGCTTCTTGCCAAAGTTCAAAATAGGAATGTGATGGAGACGAGTAAAATAGATAGGATTTTTTTTCCAATAACACATTCTTGTTTGTCTTTCATAATATCCAGATAGCCACCTAAGGCAGCTGCCTCACTCTGTCTAACAATAGACCCAGCCCCGCTGCCTCATAACCACATTCCAAAATCCATCCACATTAACATTCTAAGGAGAAAGGTGGGATAAAAATATTTTAAATAAATAATAATAGGTGACTTTCAAGCCGAGTCACGTGGTGGTTAAATCAAAAACTGCATAATCAAAGTTTGAAATGTAGCTTTTCAAAAATCCTTCTATGATTTCTCCACATATATGTTTTAGTTTTTAACCTTCCCCCCCCTCTCTCTCTCTGTGTGTGTGTGTGTGTGTGTACATGTGTATGTGTGCATATAAGCACCTCCACCAGATCATGCACACTCACATAGTGGTACATAGAATAAGGCTGTTAAATCCAGTGGCTTTCACAGATGCAGTAGAAACATATGATATTGTGAGGAGAAATATAAAAGCAGAGCTCTCCAAGGAGACGACACACTCAGAAGAAAATAATGACCAGCATCAGGATGAAATTTAGGATAAGGAAATCCACTGCAGCATCAAAGGCAGAAATTGAAAAGAAAAAAATGGTAATTAATAAAGAATGTAAGAACATCTTTTTTATGATCACTTTTTATGTTTTCCTCTTTGAAGAAGAAGTGAAGAGTAAAGCATATTTTCATATATGTATTTGTACATATCTTCAGTCCCTGCTAAGTGCTACGTTTCATTAATTCAACAACAGCTGCAACTCAGAATCCGATTAAGTATCAGTCAGAATGGATGCCTCTGTCATCTGTGAAAGTAAGTATATTCTGGATTTTGACTCTGAAAGCCATTACATGGCTTTCTTTAAAATTTATTAGTTTCTCGCCCTCCCACTTGCCTGCCTGCCACAAATCCAGATATTTCTAAAATGGCAAGTGAACCCCAAATTATTTTCCCTCTTAATTTATGCAGTGAAAGGCCCACGTTCAGATACACACGTCCAGTTTCCTAGTCATTTGGAGGGGTTCTGGGTCAGTGAGCATTCTTGTGCTGTGGTCTTTCTCAAGACAAGCCCTATCTCTAATGATGGGTCAGGAGCAGGGAGTGGAGGAGGGGAGAGGATATTGCAAAATTGTCCTGGATTTCTGCCAGAAAGAGAAGAAAGGGGGTCTTTGTGAATGGACATCTCAAGGCCCGGGCTATGTACGTTAGCTATACTTAACACCCAAAGCCACTGCCAAAACCGTTAGACGCTGAGTAATCCACGCCAGTTCCTCTTCGGGCTCCAACTGCCCACTGCTACAAAGAGGGACAACCTCCTCCAATTATGACACTCCTTTCTCTGCACACATCCTCCCAGGACCTCCCAAATTAGCAACCGCCTCGGAGTAAACAGACTCTAATTTCACCCACAAAGGTAAACCGTTGAGGCTTTTCCTGCAGATAAGTTGCATCTCTGGCCCCATCCCAGCCCCCCCACTGGCCGACCTCTTTATTTTTTTTTAACTCAACAAGACGTTTTATTCAGCTCCGCGCATTTGTTCCTCTCCAGAGTTCCTTCAGGAATTTAGCAAAGAAAGAAACAATCAGCACTCTCCCTTTCCAGAGGAAAGTGGGCAGCTTGCCTCTTACACAAAGCAGGTCTAATTTATGTTGAGAATGTTTATATGGCTCTTCCTTGTCTTCTCCCCTCCATCTCCCTCTCCCCCCCCTCCAATTTTCTTCCCTGCTGTCCTCGCCCTCTTTCTTCTCCTCAGCTTTGAAAAGAGACTTATGTGCCTGCCTGAAGCAACATCCACAGAGGGCAAGTGTGTGTAGTAATGCCAATCCAGGCCTCCCCACCGTGGACCGCAGCAACGTGTCTGCTGCTTCAGCACTACTCACTCACTTATCAGGTCCCCCAGGAGTTGATTTACCCCAGGGGCCTATCTAATCACATACCTTCAGCCTCATCTTGGGCTCATCTTCCTGCCTTACTAGACAGTCCTCCACATTATATACATTCTGCATGGACAAACAGGTAATCTCTCACCATGCCTAGGGAATTTTTTTTTCCTTGTAGGGTCAAGACGGAGGTGATTATTTGCCGAGAGAGTGAAAACATCCCCCCTCCATCACACAGTTGTTGATGTGAGAATGTTGAAGGGACATCTCAGCTCGATAAAGCTAATGACCTCAGCAAATTGGGATGGCAATTTAATGCCAGCTATGACAATCCTAGCTGCATAACATTATAAGGGGAGAAATGCATTCAAATATTTTGACACAACATGCTCACCTACTGCAATGTATGCCCCGTTTCTCGAAAACATCCTGTCCGCATTCTATACCTGGTGGCTGAAAACTAAGATCTGTTTAGCATCCAGATGAGAGGCCTACTCAGCCCCAATTTTCCATATTTCAGTCAATGATTTGCCATGAAACTTGTTCCTTTCCATTGTACTCATGTAGAGATCATATCTTGGCATCCTTTGTCTAAACTATCCAAGATAATCCTTTTAATCTCTGCTCATCAGATAAGTTTTCCAGTCCCATCTTCTTTCTAGTTGGTTTTTGTTTCCATTTGCATTAATTAATCTTGCACATGCTGACAAAAAAAAAAAAACAGGCTGCCACAATCAGCACAGAATACCAAAAAGTGAAGTGCGGGGGAAACAGACAGCGATTTCCCTTCAAAATGCTCCCAGCTTTTGGAAAAGATGTGACTCTTCTTCAAGTGTGCTTATAATTTCTGGTCAATTAGTTGATGGTCAAAATAGGGCCAAACCATATGTTAATAGAAATGCATATCTCCTCCATTTCTTCTCTCTACGAAGAGAGTACTTGAAGAGGTGTGTCTCAGCAATCAGATTAGCAAGTACATGTTTCCCTTTGAATGACGTATCACAAAACAAAGGACATTAAATGCAAAATATGGAAGACCACATGGTATGGTAGAGGTTGTTTGCCACTAGGGGAAGCATCTCTTTTAAAACATACTAAATATACTAGGAAGCTGGGCTGAGGGCGAAGGCCAGGTATGTTTGCATGGATGCCTTGCTGAGTTTCTTTTCTCCTGGGCTTTCTTTATGTCTCCTGACCACATGGCCTGGGGGTGGGGCCTAGGGGTGGGACTTTCTGCTTTAAAAGAGCGTGTCCCAGGACCGCGTGCCTAACGGCACATGAAATTCTCAAATTCTATCTCTGGCCTTAGTATGGTAAATAGGAAAGCCAATTAGATTTGCATAAGCCTGGGAGGCAGGAAAGTTTTAAGGGTCAGATCATACTTTCGCACTATTAAAGAGAGGGCTGGGTAGTTCGTGCTCATCAGCCATGGAAGGCAGCCCATCTAGGAGAAGGAAAACTCCGATTTCAAACCTCCACTGCCTTGTGGCTATATCCACTCATGGAAAAGGCTTCAGGAGTTAACCTCGAGGCAAAATCTGGAGCTGGAGTCCCGAAGGCAGCATGTGTCATTCTGCCAACTCCTGCAACATTGCTGGAACCAGTTGTATTGGCTCTTGCCTTTCAGTTGGACCATTTCAGCAATGTGGAGAGGGGGATCTGCTGCTTGGGTAACAGCCTATCCTCCATATTACCTTACCCGGGCTTCATGCTCTGGAGAGGACACTCCTCGATTCAGAGCATGTTACCATAGTCTCTCGAGACTGAAGGATGTCTATGCTAAATTTACTATCTACCTTGAGACTCTGATCAATAAGAGATCCATCTAGAAGATTCTGCTAAGGTGAAAGATAAGGTAACCCAGACAAACACACACCAAGAAATTAGGTGGACTGGCAGATGAATCTTACCTCAGTGCAATAACAGCACAGGTGATGGGACAATATTGTCATCTCATTGTAGCACAATACACTAGCTAAAGGTACACAGGAATGTTTGCCTGGAATATAGAACTTGGCCTTCAACAGAGGGACACAAAGAGAAGGCTGCTGCTCTCACCAGACCACCCAGTATCTGTCAGGTGAGATGAGTGCTCCCTTCTAATTAATGGTAGGACCATCCCAGAGATTTGCCCATGGAAGCACAGACACCATCTGTCTAGTGTGGGCCTGTACAGGTGCTGCACGCTAAATATCTTAATTGCAATCCTCAGTTTTCACCCAAACTCTGTCCAACCAGACAGGTACATGGACGTTTGCCCTTTTACATAAGAACATTAGAAGAGCCCTGCTGGATCAGGTCAAGGGCCCATCTAGTCCAGCTTCCTGTATCTCACAGTGGCCCCACCAGGTGCCTCTGGGAGCACACAAGACAACTAGATACCTGTCTCCTAATACCCTTCCCCTGCATCTGGCATTTGGAGGTACTTGCCTTTTAAGCCTGGAGAGTATACGGCTTGTCACCTGTGATGGACTTTTCCTTAAGAAATCTGTCCAATCCCCTCTTAAAGGCATCTAGGCCAAATGCCATCACCACATCCTGTGGCAAGGAGTTCCACAGACTAACACACTGGGTAAATATTTTCTTTTGCCTGTTCTCCCTCTCCCAACACTCAACTGGAGTGAATGTCCCCTGGTTCTGGTATTGCATGAGAGGGAAAAGAGCTTCCTTCTATCCACTTTTATACGTCTCAATCATGTCCCACCTCAGGCACCTTTTCTCTAGTCTAAAGAGATCCAAACAATGTAGCCTTTCCTCATAAAGGAGGTGCCCCAGCCCAGTCATCATTTTAGTCACTCTTTTCTGCACCTTTTCCAGTTCCACCATGTCTTTTTTTAGGTGTGACGACCAAAACTGTATGCAATACTCCAAGTGCAGCCTTACCAGCATATTGTAGAATAGCATTATAATGTTTTATTTTCAATCCCCTTTTTAATGATACCTAGCATGGAATTAGCTTTCTTTACTGCTGCTGCACACTAGATTGACACTTTCATCAAGCTGTCCACCAGCATACCAAGATCTCTTTCTGTCACGGAAATCTCAGAACCCATTAGCTGATAACTAAAGTTTTGCTTTTTTGTGTGCCTGTGCGCATTACTTTACATTTTCTTATATTGAAACACATTTTCCATTTTGCTGTTCATTCTCCCAATTTGGAAAGATCCTTCTGGAGCTCTTCACAATCCCTTCTGGTCTTCACCACCTGGAAAAGTTCTTCTATGTGTTTTTTTTTTAATTATTGGATGAGGCTTTCCACCATCTTCTCTGGAACAGATGTTAGGCTAACTGGCCTGTAGCTTCCCGAGTCCCCCCTCTTTTCCTTTTTAAAAATTGGCATGATGTCCTCTGGCACTGTGGCCATTTTAAGGGACAAGTTGTATATTTTAGTTAAGAGATCAGCAACTTCATTCCTCAGTTCCTTAATAACCCTTGGGTGGATGCCATCTGGACCCAGTGACTAACTGATCTTCAATTTATCAATTGGATCTAAAACATCCTCTCTTTTAACCTATATCTGATTTAATTCATTAGTCAGGAGGGGCTGTTCGGGCAGCAGAATCTGCCCAAAAGCTATTGTATTCAGTATTCAGAATAGAGTGGTGCCTCGCTTAACGAGCACACCGTTTAATGACGAATCCGCATAGCGACACATTTTTTGAGATGTTTTAGGTGGCAAAACATTGCATTGCGATGATCGGTAAGTGTTTCGCTTACCGATCTTCGCATTGCGATGTTAGGGAAACAGATGATCGGCTGTTCCAAAATGGCCATCGGGTGCAGAAAATGGCCGCCCGCAGCGTTTTCGCACCCTGCCCTTGCTTACCGAGGCAGAGAAAATGGCAGCCGGATGGGGAATCTTCGCTTACCAGTGAGTTTTCGCCCCATAGGAATGCATTAAACAGAGTTTAATGCGTTCCTATGGAATTTTCCTTTCCGTATAGCAATGTTTCCGGATAGCGACGTTAATCCTGGAACGGATTAACGTCGCTATGCGGGGCACCACTGTACTGTTGTCTTTTTCAATGTCTCTATCTCTCTCTCTGTGATAGATACTGGGTATTCTGGAAGGGGCAGTAGCTTGCCCATACACACAAGCATATACAGATTTGGAGACAGACAAGTTACAACGCTGCGCTCAGATAGGACCTGAGTTGTCCCAACAATGAGAAAGAAAGACTACAAGTGAAGTCTGAAGTTTTAAGTAGGCTGGTCCCAGCTGCAAAAATTGAACAAACCACAAGACTTCCTTCTCTTGAGAATACCCCCACCTATTCAAGAGCTCTCTTAGTTCACAGAAAGAGTCTTACTCCTGAAAAGCCTGGTATCTGCCACCTACTAACTAAAGTGGCACTGCAAGCGATAGAAAATTCTTAATCAATTGAAATTAATTGCTTAATTTTTAAAACAGAATTAATTTAAAATAAAATGACCTTAAGACACTCATCCACAGGCTCCCACTAGTATCTATCCTAAATTTCAGGTGTTGAGATTTCAGAATTTTAGGGCTATGGTGGAGACAGACAGACAGACAGACAGACAGATGGAGAGATAGAGAGACATTGATGATTACAGATTTAATCATAAACACATTTAAGAATGGTCTTTCTAACCTTCATACATATTTCTGTCTCTCCTGTGGAAATTGGTGGGACTTGAAAAGAACCAGCTTTATCTGGATCATGTCTTCTGTCTGGGACATGAAAATGTGCGGGAGTTAACAGAAAAATAATCTGAGAAAGCCCCACACAAACAGCAAAATACCTTTATCTTATTCATCAGCCTTGTTTGTCTCTGAAAAACTGGCATATTAAATGAAGGATACAAGTATTTCCGGAACACAAATTCAGGCGCTGAGTCCTGAACCAGCTGGGCGCCAAAATGGAGGCAGTGAAAAACTATCAGCGACATATCGATATTCTCAGAGGAACTTTGGATGAAGTCCAAGGTAGCAAGTGTGAGAGATTTTTGGTCCTCCCACCCCTGTACCCCTACTATCTGAAGATGAGTCCAAGAGGAAGCTTTGGGGTGCTTGGGAGGGCCTAGTGTCAGGGAAAGGAGATCTTGCCCCTTATTATATTAGATTCTGCTCTTGTGCAAGAAGTGTAAGAGTGGCTACAGCAGGGGTGGGCAAAATGCGGCCCTCCAGATGTTGCTGAACTGCAACTCCCATAATTCCTAGCCCAAACAGCCAATAGTGAGGAGATTTGGGCCTAGCCCACACAGCCAATAGTGTGAGGAGATCTGGGCCTAGCCCACACAGTGAGGAATGTTGGGATTTGCAGTTCAGGAACATCTGGAGGGCCGCACTTTGCCCAAGTCTGGGCTACAGCCACCTGAGGCTTAGAAAAGTGTCAACTTGCCCCCCCACAAAAAAAAACTAATTGGAAGGGTGGGACAAGCAGAAAACAAAAAACAGGGATGGGACCCCAAGTCACGGGACTCACTGTTAAGTCAGACTTAAGTTGCACTGGTGACTTGACTCAGACTCAACTCAGTGTTGTTGTGTTTTCAATGACTTGGAATTGACTCACAACACAGAACCCACCTACCCTCTCCCTCTTTTTTTTGAGGGGGGGAGCTTGTTTTTAATAGGCAGTCAATCTTGGGGCTTGGGACTTGGTACCAAAGACTCAGACTTGGACTTGGGATGCAGACTCACAGACTAACCAACGTCCCTGACAAAAAAGTTACATAATATGTAAATATCCCAGAAAAAAAGTATTGGAGAGTCAAGCATGATTTGCTGCCTGGAACAAAAGCTATCCTGTCTCTCCACCACCACCACCATCACCCCAGCATAGCTATCTTATCTATTTATGGTATCAGAGTAATATTTTATTCCATTCCAAACTTGATGGATTTAGGGCTCAAGAGCCAGCAGAACTGTATACAACTGTGTTATAAGTCCATCGACATAAATAGGACTTGCTTTTCAGCAAAAGTTTTCAGCTCCCCTTGTGGTTCAGTGGAGACCTTTTGCCGAGCGAGTCCTCAAACAGAGATCGTGGCACTGGTAAGATGCATGCAATGTTGAAGTGAGACAGTCCAAACACTTGAGTCAGAAAGGAATGTTGGGAAGTTTGTATCAAAGGTAGAAGGAATCTTGGGTGTAGAATACACGCCCAGAGTCATTTCAGTGATTTTTCCCCCCCAGAAAGCTGTTCATAGTGATTCGGCTGTACTTAGAGCAGAATTACTGTAAGGGAAAGTGACTTCCATAAAAGAAAATTACACTGGCATAATAGTAGCAATTCAGACCAAGAAGTTTATTCACTCTTGTAATTGTAGTTGGGATGTTTATGAAGACATTCACATTCAGAGGAAAGAAAGCAGTTCTATTTCATTAAAAAATATATTACAAGCAGGGCTTAATTTCTTTTCTAAAGCAAGAGAGAGAGAGAGAGAGAGAGAGAGAGAGAGGTGTTCACAGTGCACTAGGGGAGCCAGAGCTCAGAGAGTTGAAGCACCAAGGCCTTTTGATCAGGTGCCCCATCTCTCTGGCCTCCCTGGCCTCCACCCAGCCCCACCTCCGCAACTTAGCTGCAGTACTCAGAATGGCAGGGAGAAAAATGGATCCTTTGGCAACAATGTATTGCTGCAAGCTTTCAATATTGTAATGGGGAGTTGCCTTGATTTTGAATTGCCAATTAAGATTCCTTGGCTTTAGCAAAGACCTGCTCTGGTGGAGATAAAAAGTGCTAGAACTTTCCTGTTGTTACGGATCAAAACTGTGCCCTGTGTTTGTGGCCTCTCCTTCTTGCTGTAACTGCGAGGACAGTCACAGTGAATTCTTGCTGTTCAACGTTTACCACTAAATCATTGGATATTGGAACTCAATCTTGGCTGAAAGTGGTACCATGTGACCGACAAGCCCTGCTTTCTGACCTCTGGGGTAAGACAATGGGCTGTGGTTATTGACCTGCACTCTTCTCATACGCAAAGACTTCACAGCTTCTGCAATTATTTAACGTTTACTGTAGCTGAGTAATGTATTTGAACATTAGCCTTGGAACAGATCCATGGTTTTTCCAATCCCATAACATGACTTTTTCCCATCCCTGTTAGGGTTAGCTGGTTGTTATTGTTGTTATTTTTAGTTGCCTCCACAGTGCCTTTAAAAAAAACAACTTGAATAATAAAATAATAAATGTACTATCATGTTAATATCAATTAAAAGCAGTACAAATCAAGACAGGGATCAAACTGTTTTGCAAATAAATGCAAAGTATCTCTCCATCCAGCCACTTCTGTGCTCTCAATTGCCTCACCAGATGGGTGAGAAGAGTGGCCATGGTGGCGCTCTCTGTGGTGCTGACCATGGTCCTCAGACTGTATTCCCTTTGCCCTTTGATGGTTTAATTGATGCATCCCACGTACAGCTAATCCAAATCTTCTCTGAAATGTGTTCACAGATATGCATGTAGGGCTTGATCCAGACTTAGCCATGTTTATCCCAATGGTGACTGCTGTCCCTTCTGCCTAAACAGACCAGAGTCTGCTAGTTCACAGGAAACCTACTGAAAGTGCTGTAACCTTGATTGCTGCAGTTCTCCTCCAAGTATGGTTATGCCTGCATCCAATGCACAAGGAAAACTCTCTTTGGCATACACCTGTGCCCATCGTCACAGGTAAATGGAACACAGTGTGGTCTGCAAGACATAAAAGGAGCTTCCCTTGCTCCATCCTAAACTATCAGTGTGGTGTCCTGCCTCAAGACAAAGATGTCTCTCTTTGCTCCTCATCATTAACGGCAATGCCCTCCACTCCTTACCATTGGCTAGGATGATGAGAAATTATGGAGTTGCTCCTCCAGAGGATGGTACCTTCCTTGCCCCAGGTCTATGTTTCTTAAGCCTTCAAACTGGTTCCCAAATTCAAGGAAGAAATAGAAAACAAACTACAAATACAAGTTCATCAATATAATTCAGCTTTAATCCAAGGCAGTGTTGGATGCTGTTTACCTGCTCTTTTTGGAGATGGTACTACAACAAATTGCAATAAAGAAAGGCACCTGAACTTATTGCAGGTCATTGACATCCATACTACTGGGGAGGGGAGAGAAAGAGAAACACCTCTTCTGCCACTGTGATATCCCATACTTTTCTCTTGGGTAGGAGAAGCCCTAAAGACTCACATAACCAAGACTGCCCCTAGTTCCTACCTAGTTCCTAGGGCTCAGATGCATAGCAGCAGTACAGAATAGTTAAGTACGTTAAGGGCTGGGTGCCAAGGGCATCAGGCTTCACCTTTAGCAATTTATTTTTCAAATATATGGAACCCTTCCATTTCAGGTTATTTACAGGATAAAAAGCTCTACCAAATGGCACAAGCTTTTGGTTCAGGATCAGGAGCAACTCTTGCAAAGGGGAAAGCCAATAGCACAAATTTAGCAAGACTTTTTCTATGAACTAATTGCATTAGAATTCATTAGTAAGAGTGCACGTTGTAGTTTTTCTGTTTCCCTGGGAAGGTCATCCTCCATTCCAGTTACATAGCTAAAGAGAGGAAATCATTTTAGCACAGTTATCCAGTGCACGACTGCATGATAAGTTCCCTTTGATTTGCATTATCTGATTGTAACAGAGTTGTTCTCCTTTTGCTAAATGAGTAGGGAAAGACCTCCAGTGACAATAGGGAGAAGTTCAAAGCCTTTGAGTTTTATTACAATGTGCTCATTTTCTACAACTAGGCTAACGACTGTACAGTTCTGATGGGATGCTGGCATGCTTCCTATGAAAAAATACTGAACACTCAGTGAAAGTTTCTCTCATTTTTGGCAAAAGTCAACAGGGTTTCTGCTTCTTCAAAGATACATCAACCCCCTGATGTGCCACAAAAAGAATGAGCTCACTTTACTCTCTCTCTCTCTCTCCTTCAGTGGAAATGATTCCTAACTAGAAACTGAAATTGTAAGCCGTGTTTTCCTGTATAAAGAGGCTGCTGGCCTCTCTCAGATGGCCAGAGAACAGAAAGGGGGGGGGGGATATTTCATGTTTATTTAGAACAATGGAAAACTCTGGCTTGCTTTTCTTTGCTTTGTATAGTTTGTTTGCTTGTTTGGCTGGTTTTGAATGACAGTTCAAATAACCATGCCTACTACTGCCATTGGCCACAGTACCTGGGGAATTCTTGAGGGTTGTCATCCAAAAATTGAACTTTTCTAAGTTGCTAATACCTCCTCCCTTCAACAACACAACATCCATGCAGAGACCAGTTTATTGGGAGCAGCTGAAGGACTTAATCTCTATTGTGACAACCATGGGGCTGTCCCAACCAGTATCTGGCCCCACTCATGTTGCAGGGCACACTCTTGACCTAGTTTTCTGTACTGGACAGGATGGTGGTGATCTGGGCATGGAAAAATTCTCAGTAGTTCCATTGTCATGGACAGATCACTATCTCTTAGGGTTTAGGTTTATTGGAACCCCAAGCCTCTGCAGGAGTCTAATGGATCCATAAGGTTTCCTGATGGCTCTAGGGGAGTCTCCAGCTGTCTTGGCAGGCAATTTTGTTGCGGCTTTGGTGGATCTCTGGAATGCAGAGATGGCCATGTCTATTGACATAATCACTCCTAAGAGTCCCTTAAAGTACAGTCAAACTAGCTCCTTGGTTTTCATTTCTTCCACTGTTTGTTTATAAGTTTACTGTTCTATGTCTGCTTATTTTATAATGTCATAAATTTCACAGAATAATGCATTGCACTAATGAGGCCATCAATCAATCAATAGTTGGGGATGATGAAGTGAGTGGGATGGAGACTAGAACAATGATGGCTGAAAACTCGGAGTATATCTGATTGAACATGGGCGACATCCCATTGTAAAGCCTACTCCATGGCAGGGATGGAAGCAACAAAGTTATTCTCTGCCCCTATTGTATCTGCACAAAGCCACTCCACAGAGCTCTTTTGGATGGTCAAGGGCCTGTTGTATACAGTAAATGGCAACAAGAGAAGTATGTTGACAACTTGATGACCCACTGTAAAGATTTTGCACACTTTGAAGAGAAAGTCACCTGGATCTGCTTTGATTTAGATGCTGTCATTGATGCAGATCTTGTTGATGTAAGTTTGGCCCCTGTCTGTCCCACTATAATGAATACATTTCATTTGGTTCAGCCTGATGATGGTGACAGAGTCTTTGAAGAGGTGAAAGCCACCACATGTCTGCTGGACCCTCACCCTTCCTGACTTATAAAAGCAGCCAGAGGTGGGCTGGTAGAGTGGCTTAGGGGAGTGGTGAATGCCTCCTTGCAACAAGGCAAGGTACCAGAATGTCTTAAGAAGGCAGTAGGAGACCTTTGTTTTAGCCTTTGTTTAAAAATTCTCCTTGAACCCCACAGTGATGGATAGTTCTTGGCCAGTCTCTATCTCATTTTTGGGCAAAGTATTGGAGCATGTTGTGGCATCTCAGCTCCAGAAGTTTCTAGATGGAGTGAATTATCTAGATCCATTTCAACATAGTTCCAGGCCTGGTTATGGAACAGAGACTGCTTTGGTCACCTTGGTGGCTGACCTACTCCAGGAAGAGACATCTCCTTTAAATCTGGCACTGTGGAGTAAAGTCCTATTTGTCTGGTACTAGTTATGGCCTTGACACTGAGAGATGGCAAGCTCCAGCTCCAATCTAAATAACGTAACCCTTGGAGTAATGCTTCCCCTTTCTCATTTTCCACTGCATTTTATTCAACTCCTTTCAGAAAGGAAGGCAAAAAGAAGATATGGCCTCCTGGTGACTGCCTGAGGCATTCTGGGAGCTGTAGTCCCAAAAACAATTCCCAATCTCTGGAAAAAAAAAAGAGGGGATCTGGCCAGGAAAAGCATGTCAAGGATCTGCAGATTAAATAATACAATACTCACTGGCCAGGAAAGAACCATGTATGCACTGTATGATCAGTCCTTCACACAGCATATCTTTTTGGCTAAGCAGGAACCTATAGCAGAAATTTTACATTTCTAAAAATGAAGGCGCAAATGTTTCTACTCCAGGTAAAAACTAGCTTCATTGGGCCACCACTGCTGACACAGCACAGTAGGGAGATCAGCTTGTTATTCTATACCAGTGGTTCCCAATTTTGGATAACCCAGGAGGTCATGGACAACAGTTCCCATAAATCTTTACCACCAGCTGTGGTGGCCAGGGTTTCTGGGCGTTGCAGTCCAACAACACCTGGGTTACTCAAGGCTGGGAACCACAGTTCTACACTGTACTGTTCTATAATTGAAGTGTTGCCATGATCAGTGGTTGGTCTGTCTCTGATCATAGAAGGTCTCTGCATGATTTCTAAGAATCTCCCCCGCCACACTGTATCACACAGCTTACACATTCATCAGGCTGCCCAACTTTCTGTGTCACATTTTCAGGTTACTGAAGGAACTGCTCTTCCATCATGCCAATTGCATCCACCCAACTTGGGTCACATCCAGGACAAACATCAGGCTTGTGGAATCTATAGTTGTGGAAAGACTTCAGGCTTATAGAATCTATTTTGACTAAAATACTAGACCCATTAATTAGAGCCAAGCCCACAAATAGTAGCTGAGGTATGGCCAGCTTCAACAGAATGGTGAAGCCAATGACCTACAGCTCTCCATGCACAATTAGCATGACTTGCTGGAAGAAATACAAATCTGTATCTAAGTTGCTCTGGATCAAGTATTCCAAAATCCTAAGGTGTGGCAGATACTATTCACTGCTGTGATTGTTTAACAGTTAAAAATCTAGAATATGACAAATCGTCCCAGCCAACCTTCTGCTTACTCCTGCAGATGCCTTATTCAGATGATGAAAATGAGAGGAGAGGATTTGAACTACCACTTACTTACTAAACAGCTGTGGCAGAGAGCACAGTATTATCTGAAATCTGTAGGATTGCTGCACCTGGTTGCAGAGACATTTACAAAATTCAATATACTAGCTCTTTAAAAACTGATAGTCCCAAATGACTCTGAGGAGGATATTGCCTTATTTATTTTGATACAGCTTCTTCTTCTTCTTCTTCTTCTTCTTCTTCTTCTTCTTCTTCTTCTTCTTCTCTTTTGTTGTACTATTTAAAAAACTTTAATGCATTCCAGTGGATGATACCTTTATTAGATCACTTTAAAAAGGCAAGGGTGTATGATATCTTTATTGGACCACACACACACACACACACACACACACACACACACACACACACACACACACACACACACACACACACACACACACACACACACACAAATATAAATAAAATTTAGATTTTTAACTCTCTACAAAACTGTATCAGGTTGGGCAACACAGAGCTGTGGATCATGCAGGGAAAAAAACATGAAAATTCTAAAATGAGTGGCAACCCGTCATCTAATAAGACTGTGAAAGATATTCCACTCATCTTACTCTTGAGCCTAAGCAGTGCTCACCCACTCACTCTCCCCCCCACTGCTCCCGCAACACACACTACAGAGTCATTGACTTCAAAGTTATAGGTCACAGAGTTTTCAGGAATGGCAATAACCATACATTTTAAATGTCTTTCCTGGGTTCAAATTAATAAAATTACTATCAGGGTTATTTTATGTCCCGTTGTAAATTTTGAACACTGAGACTAAATCAGAATTATCTGCTCACTCACAGCAGTAGCTTTGCCCTTACTAATTCTACATAAAACTAATTATTGCCACTTTATGCTCTTACTTTGTCCCAGTTCAGTGCCGCTTTTAATTCAGAATAGTGCTTTAATAGAGCTTGTATCATATACCTGGAAGATAATGAGGCTTATTTTTATTGGGCTATAGGTAGAACTAACAAGGATGCTGTATTCTAAACAATTTCAGTGGAGAATGAACAGATGTAGTTGGCAGACATTCTCAATAGAGACAATGGTGGACAAGGTTAGGTTTCAAAACAAGTCTACTATTTTCAGTGGGTGGGGAAAATTCAATAATCGTTGCTATTGTTGCAGTTATGGTGAGTAAGTTTTACATTTCTTTAACAAGGGTCTTTCCCTTAGCCAGTTGAAAACTGGCAGAAACCAGAAATGAAAAGATGGCAAATTGTTCTTCCCTGATTAGTTTATCTTCACAACAACCCTGTAAGGCAGATTAAAGACCTACTGTTCTTCCCAAGGCAGCTGTCTGGAAATCTGAAACTGCATTTCCCCAGTTCTTGTCCGGTGCTCTGACCATTACATCGTACCATATTGTTACACTATTCTTCTTTACAAGGAACATGGTACCAATTCATTTCTTTACAAGGAACATGGTACCAATTCATTGCAACATCATCATTTTCATTTCAGAACATGAAATGAAATGAAATGAAATGAAATGTGTGTGTGGTTCTATACTTGTTGGTAAGAATAAGGTGGGGCATTGAATGTTGGGCTTATCCACAGTTTCATACGTATAGAAGACTGCTATGAGACTAATTTGAGAATACATATAAATTTGCTGCTACAAAGTCTCAGAAGGGTCCAGAAAACAAATGAAAAAGAACTTCACATTCATTGTTATCTGACATGACATTAGGAGAAATCCAACATTGTACTGGTGGACTTCCATTAATACGATGGGACTTTTCTTCCAGACCTGCTTCCACTGACATAGCTCTCTGTAAGTTTGAAACTCTGTTCCAGAGAGTTTCCCAGCCTACAGGTGTAGAAGAGGGGCAATTTCAAGAAGGAGAGGAAATTGCCCTTCTCCTGATCCCAAGGATGGAAGCTGTTTAGTCAGCAGAAGACTGTAGTTAGACTCTTGTCCCAATATATGTGCTAGTTTCCAGGCTCTGTGACTTCCAACAGCTTGGACCATTTTGGCTGACAAGGTGAAAACAGTTTTCATTTTACCATCATGTCAAAAGATAATGAAAATATTTTGCTGCTCTAATAATAAACCAATTGCTATGTAATACCGAGCTAATAGTATTAACTCTATTGATATTGAAGTATTGATTTACTCAAAACTTATATCAATGCATTTCTGAGACTGGTGCACTATGGCAATTGAAGTGTTGGAGGCTTTTTGCCAGACTAAGAAGAGAGACCCAAGTCATTCAGAAGAGATGTTTGAATCTTTGTAAACTAGTAGATACTTAACTGAAGTGTGGGTAAAATGATGCTAGTTTAGCAAGATATATATGATAATAGGACACATTGCAATATTGCAAGATATGTTCTGTAATCATGAACTATGAAAGAAATTGCAGCCAAACTTTCTGTACACAGAACAGTCAGTCTTGAACTAATTTCATGACCAAAGAAGAATGGAAGGGCACAGCAACAACCAAACAGCAACGGGCGCAACAGGAAAGTCAGAGAAGCTCCCCCTCCTTATTTACCCCTTTGCTTTCTAAAAATGGTGATTGGCAGAAGGCAAATGTAACATCTCAGTATGATTTGCAATAGATTTGCAAGGGTTTCTATATCTCTCTTCTTTATAAATCCTGTAAAAGCTGCCTTCTAAATTGGGCAGTTACAAAGAAGAGTAGTAGGCTGGGAGAGAACTATGAGTGAAATCTGGTACTGAAAACATTTTTAAAATCACTGATCTGCCATAATTCTGATGTGTCTTTCTCTATGTAAATTATCCCAGTGGATGGCCCAAAGTGCACTCTCAGTTACTGGCCTTGCAGACAGCTTGGAAATAATGCATATAAAGTAACAATGTTATATGTAATGCATTATAACAAGGGCTAACAACCTTATATTCTTTATGTAACACAATAACTGGCGAGGTCATTAATTTTTCGGTGTAGCATTTAGACTTTATTCCTAAAACATTTCTGTGAGAATTCCTGGGTGGGTTGCCTTTTTGTTTTTCATTCAAGTATCTTTAAAAAACAAAAGGAAAACAAAGAAAGGATGTGAAACATCCCCTTTTTGCACTACAACTCACAGGCCCAAATCCTGTTGCTTAGTGTAGTAAGTCACACTAGGGTAGGCCCACTGAGTCAATGGGAATCTACTGAGCCACCTCCTCTGTATGTCCCATTGATTCAAATAGGTCTACTCAAATGGCAACTTACTTCAGTGAGTAAGCCCATTTTAATCAATTGAAATTACAGAGGAGTGGGCCCACTAAATTGCCTCTGATTCAATGGGCCTAGTCTAATTTGCTACAACACACAATGAGATTTTGGCCACATACTACTCCCCAGTAGTGAGCTAATGTGGTGTAGTGGACAAACACCATCAGACTAGGAGACCTGGGTTCAACCTAAATCCCCATTCAGCCATGGAAACTTCCTGGGGCAGGGGCTAACAATGGTAAACTTTTCTTTGAACTTTTCGCATCCCATGAAATGTGTCAAGGTTGTCTTAAGTCACAAGCGACTTGATAGCACTCAAGAAAATTCATACATGTCCATCTTTCCTGTTAAAAAGAAAGGAGCTTTTTATACCATCTGGCTGTGAGGAACACCCATTTGGATAGCTCCGTAGTTTAGGTATTTGGTTGCGGAGTCAGATATTGGGAGATCAATTCCCCACTGGACCTCCTGGAAAGGGTCAGGACTCAGTGATCCATTGGGCCCCTTCCAGCTCTGCATTTCTAAAATGATGACGTTGTTGATGATGATGATTAACTAGTGACAGCTGTGTAGACACATGTGACGTTTCTGGCAATGGAAGGATTGAGGCTTTTATACATCAGACTGCTGTTTAAATCTTGCGTCTATCAGTTTTTTCCCTGACCAGGACTCCATTTGCCATGATGTATCTTTCTCACCAACAACCTTAGCTTCTTTCAGACGAATAGGCTAGTAATTCACTTCGCCCTGGCACCCTGGGCAGCCTGAATAAAATATCTATACATTTGCATAATATGCCATTTTCTCTAATTTGTTTAATTCATTCTAGCTGCAAGAATATTAGGATTCCTTTTTCAGAATTTTCTTTTTTTGAAAGCACAGAATTTGGAAGCCCCAGTTATAATCCCTATTAAAATTACCATACATTTGTTATTCTGTGTCATGTTTTCATCCCATTGAAATATGTGAAACCCTGCAGTACAGTACTTTGGTAAACCCATATGGATATGCGGATCTTTCAGGCTCTTTCAGTGTTAAGGGCTTTCTGATGATGTCTGCTTCAGTCACAAAGGCCAACTGAGACGCTAGTTGAAGAAATGAATTTTCTTCCTCTTGACAGACATTTCAAGCAGCAAAGACCCACCCTCCTGCTGTGATGAGGAAATATCCATGCAAAAGAACACACTGACTTATGAGCATGTGATTACGGTTCATCTTCATCCTGATTAGTTTCATATCAAAGGCTTGATTTAAATCAAGCTCAAATTTGAGTTTAATGATGAACACATATTTAATAGTTTGGTTATAGAGAAAGGTTCTGAAATGGTTAAAAATTTCCACTCAAATATGGAAATGTCTTCTTCGGTAACAGAGAGTTTTTGTTAATATATAAACAAATGCAAAGCTATAGATGGGAAAAGGCAGAAATTTCCATCTTGGTGGCACTTCAAATGATGTGGTGAATAATGGGAATGGTGTTAATCAAGGCCTGCATAAAATGTGCAGGGTGAAGTCCAAAAATCTATGGGGGAAGACAAGGCAAAGATACACATTTCAAGTCCTTCTGGGGAAAGGAGGCTTGACTTTATGCTTATAGGGAGAGCAAAAACAACTCTTAAGCCAGCGCTAGGAGTTTGGGGGTTGTCATCCAAAAATATCACTTTTTCCATCTTTGTTTTAGCTCTTGCCTTAAACCAATGCTACTTAAGTACCTTCTTAAAGTGTGATTAAAACCTTCTGTTGATGAATATTTTGAATTAAATTAGAAGTACATATGCATGTATGTGTTTTTTAACCACTGTGCATGATTTTATGTCAAATTACACTGGTGTTCAACTCTCATTTTTTTGCCATCTTGTCTAGTCTTCTGGAATCCTTCTGAAGCTTCTACAATCCAGATTCAGCAATAGAAAACTATTTTACCCATCCAACACCAACAAATAGGTGTGAATATACATCTAATTATCTTCTGGAAAATACCTTAGGAGGCCTTTATTCTGAAAGATTATATCTAATTTAAATAAATTATATCTATCTATCTATCCATCCATATGTGTATGTGTATACCTATACATATACAGTGGTGCCTCAACTTACGAACTTAATTGGAACTCCGATCGTAACTCGAAATGGTCATAAGTCAAAACATCATTTTCCATAGGAATGCATTGAAATGCAATTAATCCATTCCAGCCAAAGAAAAAAATCACAAAAAAAATCAACCCACTGCAAGACCCATCAGAAATGCAATTAATTCATTCCAGCTGAAGGGGAGAAAAAAACAAAAAGCAAACAAACCCTGCAAGACCCGTCGGAAATGCAAAAAAAGCAAAAAGCAAACAGAGAGTGCAAGACCCATTGGAAATGCAGACAAAATAACCCAAAAAGCTAACAGAGTGCAAGACCTATCAGAAATGCCAAAAAAAAGCAAACAGGGAGTGCAGGACCCATCGGAAATGCAAAAAAAGAAAACTAAAAAGCAAACAGAGAGTGCAAGACCATTGGAAATGGGGAGGGGAATCAAAAACCAAAAAAACCCTGCAAGACCCATCACAGCATAGAAACATAATCCCACCAACCAAAACCACACTGCAAAACCCACCCAGAACAGTTTTTAAAAAGTAGAAAGCAGCACCTTACCAGGCAGTCCAAAGCCTCCTCCTATCGCACACTCTCTAATTGCTGGGGTGAAAGAGCTACAAAGAAGCAGCCTTGTCGTCACCAACGGTTAGCAATTTGGATTCCCCGCCTTTTTCCCCTGCCTTTTTCTGTTCATAACTCGAAGCTCCGATCACAAGTAGAAGCAAAATTTTGTGGCTGGAGCTGGTTGTAACTTGAAATGGTCATGTGTCAGGACATTCATAAGTCAAGGCACCACTCTGCATATATAATTTCATACAACTCTGAAAGTAAAAAAAAAGACTGGGTGGACAGAACAGAAGACACATTCCTTATTTGCTTCTTGCTCCCACCACATGCTTGTCTATGAAAGAATCTCTTGCCACGTAACAGCCTATATGTAACATGTAACAGGGATGTTCCTTTCCCCAATATTATTTGCACTAGTTATAAAGACATTGGCAAATGCTATTAGACAGGATAAATCAATAAAAGCTATAGATAGCAAAGACAAAATTAAGATTAGCTTATTTGCGGATGAGACATTATTAACAGTAGAGGATCCACTGAGGGTTATGGATCAGGTTAAACTATATCTAAAATAATTTGAGGAGGTGGCATGTCTACAGATAGATTGGCAGAAGTCAAAGATGATGTTGTTTAATTATATCAAAGATGAGGAAGAAAGAATTAGAAGAAAATTTGAGATAAAATACATAAGAGTATTTAATACTTAAGTTATAAATATTATGAAAAAACATATTTTGAAAAAGGAAATTTGGATAAATTCAAGCAAGAAGTTAAAGATAAACTGAAGGAGTTAAGAAGAATAGAATTTTGAAAAAGGAAATTTGGATAAATTCAAGCAAGAAATTAAAGATGAAGGAGTTAAGAATAGAATTATCATGGTTTCGAAGGATAGCAATATGTAATATGAAGATATTGCCCAAATTAATTTTTATTCAGGATGATACTAATAAAGCTGTCAGAGGAAGATCTGAAAGACTGGCAAAATATAATTAATAAAATTTGTAAGAGTGATTTTTAAAAAGCAAGGATTAATAAAAAGTACTGACATAAACATCAAAAACTAGGAGGATTACGTTTACCTAATATAACATTACACAGTATTATATAGCTAATTAAATGAGAAGTATGGTGGATATTTTAACACAATCTAGTAGATAAATGTGGTCAAGGTTGGATTTTTCAAGAGGTTATTAGTTACCCAGAAAATATTAAAAAAAAAAAATAATACCAGTATTGCAAAGAAGATTGAAAATCCCTTTTTTAAAAACATGATATAAATGTGGAATAGATAAAGAAAAATATTTATCCCTTCAATTTCCCCACTACACCCTGTAACAGAAGTAGAGAAATTCCCAGGGAATTTCAAAAGAAATTTGGAAAAGATATTAAGAAAAGGGTTATTAGAATAAAAGACTGAATGGAGAGGATAGGTACTAAAGAGCAAATAAAAATGGTAGGAAGGGAAGAGTTGTCATAATTTAATGTTATCCAGCTGGAGTGCTGGAACAGAGAATGGGTAAGAAGAAATGGTGAATGTAGGGAGCTTACAACATTTGAAGTGGTATTACAGATTGAAAAAGAGAATGGGCATAAAAGAATGAAGGGGATGATAAATAAAAGTTATAAAATATTTACAGAAGTAGAAGATCAAGAAGAGGCTTTAAAGATGCTATGGGAAACATATTGGGAGAGAAAATGTGTATTGAGAAGTGGAAAACTTCATGGAATAAAAGAATCTTAAAAGGTATGTCTGTAAGAATAAAAGAAATTTTTATAAATTGGTTCAGAGATAGTACTTAACACCAGTGAAACTGAATTATATGGATAAAAAATACTGTACTCCAAAATATGCTGGAGATGTAAGCAAGAAGTGGGAACCTATTTCCATATGCGGTGGGAATGCAAATATATAATTAAATTTCAAAAGTTGGTTTTCAAATATATAAGTGAAAATTAAACTTAAATCTAAGAATATGTCCAAAAATAGCACTTTTACTGATATTTGAGAGGGAACAATGGAAGCCAACAATAAAAGAATTGATTATAAATTTAGTAACAGTGGCTAAATTGATAATTTAAAAGTGTGGAATGTAGTTATTAATGATAAATTAACATGTGAAATTAGAGTAGGAATGTTAATTAAGAATGAGCTTGTGGATATATGGGGAGAACTTATCAATTTTGTATTAACAAAGTGGAAGGGCTTGTCATCTTCCCATCTGTCCCTTGATTGTTTCACCTTCTCAAACTGCCTTCTCAACTCCCCCCTCCCCCTCCCGCAGAGACTCTTATATCTGGTGACTCCGCCTCTCCAGTACTCTCATTGGTACATGCAAATAGCTTATTACTGTTCATGACCTGGGTGAATGCCACAGGTCTGTATACCTTTGCAGGAGTCAATGTACTTCTGAAAGGGAAACAGGGCTCCATAAAAAAAGGAATAGATTATCTCCATTGGTTCCATTGAAGGGAAATACAGTAAGTGTATTTGCAGATTTTTAAAAATTGTTTTATTTGTATGTATATTTATAAAAATGTAATTTAAAAATACATATGTAACATGTAAGTCGTATATCATGTGGTGGATCCAGGTAAAGGTAAAGGTAAATGTTCCCCGTGACATTTAGTCCAGTCGTGTCCGACTCTAGGGGGCGGTGCTCATCCCCGTCTCCAAGCCGTAGAGCCAGCGTTTGTCCAAAGACAGTTTCTGTGATCATGTGGCCAGCATGACTAGACACGGAACACCTTTACCTTCCCACCATGGTGGTACATATTTATCTACTCGCATTTTTACATGCTTTCGAACTGCTAGGTTGGCAGGAGCTGGAGCAAACGCCGGGAGCTCACTCCATCATGTGGATTTGATCTTACAACTGCTGGTCTGACCTTGCAGCACAGAAGCTTCTGTGGTTTAACTCGCAGCACCACCACATTCCAGCCCTACCTTTAATACAACTAAGGAAAACATAATGTATGGACCAGTTCTACCATGCACGAACTGAGCCACAATGCAAATGATACATATTTTCCTCACTTGTATCCCACCCTTCTTCTGCATAGCTCAGGGACATCCACATTCTTTTCACACCATTTTTAAAAATATCTAGTTCATTTCATTTAAGCTATGCACTCTTTTGACCATGGATCAGAATCATTTGTTAGATAAAGATATAGAATTTGAATCCAATTCCTAATCCAAGTTATGCTGAATGGTAGCTGAACTCTTCCATAAACCCCACTGATTAACCAATCTGTTCTGGTGGGGACCAACCATTGCACATAGGTCATGGGAAAGAGTGACCAGAGAGAGTAAAGAACCCAATCACATATACATTTGGTTTTAATGAGAAACACTTTGATATATGACTAGCTGTGTGATCCTATATTATCTATCCAGAAATAAGTTCCACTGCATTCATATTCTCCCACACATACTCCCACATGTGTGGGCAAAAGATTTCAGCTTTAGCAAAGCTTCATTTAGACAAAACTTTGTGCTCCCAAACATCTGCCCTATATATGTAGAGGTGCTCACATTAAATAACTTATAAACAGGAGCCAAGAACTGTAACAATGCATGTCCTTTCGTGACATCTACAAAATTTAATCACCTTTTTTGGCAGATGGTTGAGCCACCATCTGGCAGATTAAATGTGATATTTCCTATAAATCACAAGGTGTGAACAGAAGTCTCAAATGATTTAAATAGCAACAACAAACTTTTAACTGTTATGCTATCAGAAATATGTGCATAAACACCACTACTTTAATTTTGTCATAGTTAATTGTAACTATTGTGATGTTCTGTAGTTTCACAAAGCTACTAAGATAGTGTTTCCCAAACTTGTGCTTAGACTACATCTCCCAGAAACCCTCACCATTTCACTAGCTAGGATTTCTGGGGATTATAGTACAGTGGTGCCTCGCACAACGATGTTAATTGGTTCCAAAAAAAAAAACCGGTCTGTGAAACATCGTTCTGTGAAACACCATTTCCCATAGGAATGCATTGAAAACTGGTTAATTCGTTCCAATTGGAACGGATTGGCATCCTTAAGCGAAAATCCCCATAGGAAACATCGTTGAGGGAAACACGGTTCCCCAATTGAAATGCATTGAAGCCGACTCAATGCATTTGAATGGGTTTGCAAAGTCCCTTTTCGCTCCTGTAAAAGTGCCTTAAACTGTTTGAAAAATGTTTTAAATGCTTGCAGTCGTTAGCCCACCTCCTGAAACATATGCAAACTTAATTTGGTGTTGTTCTGAGGCGTCCTTAATTTTTGGTGATTTTTTGTTTTTTCTCTCATTGAACTCTATTGAACTGTCCGTCCAATGCATTTCAATGAGAGAAAAAACAAAAAATCACCAAAATTTAAGGACGCCTCAGAACAACACCAAATTAAGTTTGCATACGTTTCAGGAGGTGGGCTAACGATAGCAAGCATTTAAAACACTTTTCAAACAGTTTAAGGCACTTTTACAGGAGCGAAAAGGGACATCGTTGTGTGAGGTGGCAAATTTTTCAGGAAAAGCCATCGTGTGAATTTATCGTTGTGTGAGGCACTCGTTGTGCGAAGCACCACTGTATGAGAATAAAAAGGTAAAGGTAAAGGCTCCCCTTGATAATTTGTCCAGTTGCGTCCAACTCTAGGCGGTGGTGCTCATCTCCGTTTCCAACCCATAGAGCTAGCGTTTGTCCACAGACAATCCTCCGTGGTCACATGGCCAGCGTGACTAGACAAGGAACGCCATTTACCTTCCCACTGAGATGGTACCTATTTATCTACTCACATTTTTGCATTTTGCATGTTTTCGAACCGCTAGGTTGGCAGGAGCTGGGACAAGCAACGGGGGCTCATTCCGTCGCATGGATTCAATCTTACAACTGCAGGTCTTCTGACCTTGCAGCACAGAGGCTTCAGCGGTTGAACCCACAGCACCACCATGTCCCTGAGAGTATAAGAATAGCTGTGGCTATAAGATTGGGAACCACTCTACTAAATGATGCTGCAAACATGGTTGCACACAGGATAGCCAGAATTAGGGCTGTGTACAGGTCTGTTATCCAGACATGATACAGTGGTTTGAATCAGAGCTTGATACAATCTGGAATGGTCCAGGACCCCTCTAATCCATTCTGACCTGTTATTCACATGTCCAAATACCTGTATTCACATTCACTTGAATAAGGACTCTCAAACGTCTCAGTTGGGGGAGGGGTGCTACACCTCATCATAAAACAAACTTTAAAGGTGGACCACAAAGGAAGGACTCCCCATGCTAAATTGCTGGCACAACTCTTCAAGTGTTCCTGCCAGCCAGTTTCAAAGTTTGCTAATGACTGGCAAGAATACACACACACCACACACTCATACACACACACAAAGAGAGAGAGAGAGAGAGAGAGAGAGAGAGAGAGAGGTGTCGCTGGGCAGAAACCTTTCTCTGTGGACAATGCCGGAGACACCTCAGTGACCTCTAAGCCCAGGCAACACAGAACCCGCAGGGTAAATTGAAGAAGGAAACTCTTAACAAATCAGAGGAGGAAGAAACACAGACCTTAGCATGTGAAAACTGAAGTCTAATTACTCAAAGCTTGGGTAAGAACACAAGGAGCCAACACATTCCCTCTGTCTCTGTCTCATGCCACACCCGTAATGTAAGTCAAAATGAAACTAAATCTAAATAAGCTAACACAAGATCTACCTTAACCTAGTCAGCATCTAACCATACAGCATGCAAGACACCATGAAGCTCAAGTGTCCTCATGCAGAAATTCATCCCACATTTACAGTGATTGTAGAATGCTAGAGCTGTGTTGTTCTTGCCCTGGTGGATGAAACTAGCAGCCAACAAAGCCAAACTCATTTATCTTCTTATGCTACCACAATGTCTTAGAATGTCCTCTTCATTGGTTGATTTTTGGCAGCCAGAAAGTAATACAACGAGTGTTTCTAGCTCCTTGTACACCATGGCAGGTCATGGACTTGTGGTATCAAATCGCTTCGGAGGTGGTGTGGTGAGTGAAAAATTAACTTTTTCATGCACTGTTTAAAACAATAGACATAATGGGATAAGATACAGCCTGGGACTACATACATCACTCCATTTTTAAAGCTGTTCTTTCTGCCTTTGAGAGTTCATAATTAGAATCCCTGACCGGGGGGGGGGGGGGAATAGTTCTATGAGGACACTTTTCAGGTGAAAAAGTCCAGGTGGGGAAAGGTTCACCTCCTCGGGTTTACCTCTGCTTTACAGAGCAATCCCTGACTATTTCATCTGTTCCTCTCAGATTGACATTTATGGGTTCACTCTCTCCCTGCTTTACTTGTGCTTCTACAGCATTAAGCCAGAGAAGCAGAGTGTTTGCCTTTGCATTAAAGCTTGGGAGGGGAAAAATCACTTTTTGGCTACTACCATGATCTAATACAAATTGTACTATGCTATAATGTGAATTTGTATCTGTGAATGTGTATCTTTGTACACTGTGTTACTATGGTGAGCAGTGTGGTGGGAAGATTTAAAAACAACTTTTCCCTTTTCTGATTGAAAGATATTAAGTGACTGACATAGTTTCACTCTTGAAGGAGACACAAAATAGGATTCCATGTCACGGGTTATTTTATCAGTAAACACTGACGACAAGAAAAAGCCAAATCTACTGTGTCCATCTGTACATGCCAAATTATTTGGTGAATCTAGCCTGGATTGAATGCCTTTAAGAAATTCATTTCTCCAAATAATTCCTGAAATAATTTTCCAGTAAGCATAGACTATTCCCGAAACTTCGAGCATAAAAATACGTACCTCTTAAGCCACTGGGGTCTGTTTATCTTCTGGGTATGAAGAGTTTAATATATAAGAATCTGTGAACCTTTCTACCAAGATATTATTTAACAGGGCATTGTCTCAGCTTGCTTTCTCCCAAGAATTCATCATTCTATGGTCAATTGACCAATTACCTTTTTTAAAAAAGAAATTTCTACAGAAGCTTGGTGTGATGCCAGATTTCTGCCTGAGCTACACTCAATAGAGCTACATTCAGGCTACAGCCATTTAAAGCCCTTTCTGGATTAATTATGGGCTGGGTGACAATAGAATCATTTTGAGTGAGAATAACGGTTTCTGTATTTGGTTTTTTAAAAGGCTGAGATTTTGGGGCAGAATTTGCTGGAATGTTTTGCAGGCCAGATTCAGTCAAGGATAAACCTAGCAGATTTCTCTGGCTGTGAACAAGGACCCTGTGACAGCTAAAAATAAGCTTACCAGAACACACAGCAGCCAAGATCCTGTTGCTTGCTGTAGGCTAGTAAGCTGCATTTAGAGTAGGCCCATTTGAATCAATGGAACTTACAAAGAAGTGGAGTCACCAAATCTACATTGATTCAATGGACATACTATATTGCAATGTACATATATGCTAACAAACAGAATTTTGGCCGCTATTTCTAAAATATTTCAATATACTATACATTTGTCTGATCAATTATTAGCACCCGGGAATTCATTTCTGCTTCAATTCAGTTTGGCTTTGAATATAAACTCTAGAGTCAGGATGACTAAATCAGCACTTAGGAAGTGTGGAAAACTCACCCTTTCAGGCATAGGACAATAGTGCCTAGGACCTATCACTGCAAAGAGATGTAAACTGGACAAAAATGCAGACAGACTGACATAGCAGTGCATACCCAGTATGGTATATAGTGGATCAAGTGGTGCATTAAGACTTATGAAGCCTGGGTTTGAGTCCCTGCTTGGCCATGGAAACCCACTGAGGAAAGGGGGTAGAACTGGTAAAACCCTTCCATATATAGTTCGCTGTCTTTGAAAGCCCCATTAGGATGGCTATAAGTCAGTTCCAATCTGATAGCACATAACAACAAAGACATAGCAGGAAATAGTGTCCAAACAGATGTGAAAAAACACACACAAACCCTTCAGCAGAACATCCAGGCTAAATACTATGCCCATCCTACGCCGAGTCTCTTGGATTCTAATCACTGCTTTAAATAAAACAGTATAAATGTAGGCAAAGTTGGCACCAATGGGATAAGGGCCTCTTATGTAGTGGATCAGAGAACTCCCTTCCTAAGGAGTGTAAATTGGGTTTACCATTGGGTGGATTGCAAAAATGGTCTCATTTCATTTTATTTAGATGACTTCTGATGCCTTTTAATATTTTATTCCCCTTCCTGAATGTTTTCAAGACATCTTGCCCAGTTAGAAAAAACTGCTTTCCTAGGCTGAAGCTCTTCAAATCTGATAGCCAATACATTGTTGTTGTTGTTGTTGTTGTTATGTACTGTCAAGTCAGAACTTACGGTGACTCTAACAGGGCTTTCAAAGTAAGTGAGATATTTAAGTTCCACTTACCCAGTGAGTTTCCATAGCTGAGTGGGAATTCAAACCCTGATCTCCAGAGGTCTAGTCTGTCACTCTGCATCTACTACACTACACTGGAAATTCCCACAGCCAGTATAATCCCTGGGAATTACAGTCTTAAAAAGCAAAGATTGGAAACAAGTGGTCGTATGTCAATTGTTAATAAGTTAAGAAATCAATTAAATGTACATTTTAAAGGGGGACTTTTAGAACATGCACATTAACTTTCAATTGACATTTAAACTTATATTATGACACTATCCTAAAACCTTTACCAGCATGAAATGGGGAGAGGGGGAACCATCCATGATTTGCTTTTTTCACTAATCCTTGTTTCCTCTTTGAGGAAAAGAAACAGTTGCATACATTTTTGAAAGCCCCATTTCTTATCTGCCTGGCTAAAAACCACTCTCTTGTTTTAATCTTCTTCCTCCCTCCTTTTTTACCCTCCTCTTTTCTTTTAGCTTACATTAGGACTCATCATTAGAGTGAACAATGCAGTGAGAAAAAGAAAACTCAAAAATCTTTCTGGCAGGATCTGCAATTAAACTATAGTTCCTGTAGAGACTGCAGACTAGGGTTGAGAGGTAGTTTGAGACATGTTTCACCTCATGTTTGAGACAGTTTCACCTCAGGAGACACAGAATCAATTTTCTCTCTCATTTTCTATGGATAAAAGACTGCTCCTATTTTGGCTGGAAGAAGTAGTGCCCAGAAACATGGCAATTCCCGTTATCAGGAAAGCTGGAAATTCATCTTAACATAAACATATTAAATCCAAAAATTTCATCATCATTGGGTGTGATTTTTCCCCCTTGCCCCATCCCAAGCTTTGCAATGACAAGACAGAGTCCTGGAGAATTTGCAATTTGGTATTTTTTAATTAACATTTTATTTGTTTTTCAATGTATCTAAATTCAGTTCATGCTTGTTAAACATCGTGTTACACGGATTGCTTATAATTATTGTTTTTGCATCTTGGTGTCTTTTTAGTTGTTCCTTCAAAATCTATACATTTTTAAGCATTTGAACCAATCATGTGTGTATTTTAGCATACAATATTAGCTACTATCATAATATTGCTCTCATAGTATACAATGTTCTCAATATCCTCTAATAAAATACCTAATAAAAGCAATTCTGGTTTCAAATCTATATAATTTTGAGGCAATTTAATTGACCAACTTTGTATTTTATACCAAAAATAACTAAATAGGATCCTAACATGTAATAAGTGTTTTCTAGATTTTCTTTATATAATTGCTTAGCTATTTCTATCTCCACATTTTTGTCATGTCTATATCAATGTCATATCTAATATATGTTAATTAAGTACTCTTTGTTTTACCTCTTTCTTATGTCTAGCTTCAATTTACCTTAAGAACCACTATGTTATGCCTTTACCCTGATTAGTGATCTCTTATTTCAGTTTGATTCCCTTTTCTAATACATAAGATATGTCCCCTTACAGTTCCAGAAGTTAGGTATATACATGCTTTCAACATTGAAGGCCAACTTAATATTTTTTTTTCCTTTATCTCTCTAAGTAATTCCTTCTCTTGTTTGTCTTTTCCAAATTCTTTTTCCTGTCTCTCTAAAAATTCTGCAATCCCTTGTACCATCTGAGCTCATTTTATGCACTTGGTCTATCTCCGATTGATATTCCAAACTATTTTAATTAAAACTGCTAGTTCTCTTCCCTTATCTTCCCTTAGCACACCTAAGACTCTCCTCAGCTGCAGGGTTAGAATTAGATCTCCTAAATTTTCTCCTCTGATTTCCTGCAGCCTCTTCTTTGGTTGACATACATCATCCACCAACCTCTCATTTCCTTGTTCATTACTTCCTGTCTCCTATTGACTATAGTCCTTCCTTAACTACTCGTTGAATAATTTTGTCTTTTCGTTTTGGGATCTCACTATTTCTAAAATTGCTTGAAGGGTAGGTTTTGTTTCATCCCAAAAATTTTCTTGTTGTAGCATTATGTCCCAGATATCAAATAATTGTATTCCAAGTGAAAATTGTTCAGTTGCTTAAATTAATCAGTCCAATTCCATCAATACTTGCTTCAATAGGTCCACTTTAATAGATTGATCATCTTTAGGGTTAAACTTGAATCCAGGCTCAGATGTAAAGGATTTCCCCTGCTTGGAAGCTCAAGGACACTTGCTCACCAAATAGTTCACTCAATGTTTGTATTCATGGCCTGATGTCTTTTGGAATCCAGCCCCAGAAGTGGTCCAGGATACATCTAAATGTTTTTATTAGTCCACATAGGTCAGTCAACATTAACCAGATATATATTCCAAGATGAATTGTCTTTGTTAGACTTTCCAGGGTTAATTTGTCAATGCTTCAATCAGTTCTTAGGGAAAAAAAGGAGAGTCAAAACAGATTCCCAGCTTAAGGCCGCCACAGAGTGTTCAAGGTCATTGTTCTGGGCTTTCTGCCAACGCTTAGATAGCCATAACATAACAAGTTTAACTCCCAGAGTTGTTTAGCTAATAATGATTTTAAGAGAAGGATTTCTTAAGTTTCTAACGCCGAAGTAATACCAAACTTCCTTCCTTGAAGTATAATTAAATGTCTAATTAATGTCAAATTTATTTTCTTTGCGTCTCTTTGTGTCTCTTCCCCCTGTCCAGATTCACCATTGCTCTGTAAGTAGTGGGGATAAGAGACACTATTTCTGTTATAGGAATTGTCTCTTCCAGGGATAGTCATAAAGCAGTACAGATATTAAAATATTTCTCACCCAGTGGGAACAATTGTGTTAATTAGCTCATTTATCACTTCTCTATTGCCAGCTGCCAATGACTTGCAAGCAAGATATTCAGCTGCTTATTTCCGCCTGCTGGTTGATTGGGAACTTTTCTGGATCAAAACGGGGATAACTACCATCCCCCCCCCCCATGATCAACAGACTTCTCCCCCAATTCACTACCTCTTTGGGGTGGTTTTAACCCCCTGGGAGGTTCCAAACGGTCAGAATTCAGCACAGGGGATGGAGCTCCATCCTTCTGCTGCTGCCTCGTCACAGCGTCAAGCCAGAAGTCCTGCACTTTGGTATTTTTGTGTTACAATATTAATGTTACCCGATTCTGTTTTTAGATTTTGTTCATGAACTAAACAGCTGTGCTTCCTTTCTGTTCTCCTGTGAAGAAGGTCAGGTTATAAAAGAGGGACTTGCTCAAAGTCACCCAGTAGTTTTCATGGCACCATGGAGAAGTGAACCTAGGTGTCACAACTCAACACCGTAACTTAACCTTATGTACTTTCCACATTAGCCTTCAAAGATCACCTTCCAATAAAACACAAACAAGAATTCTATTGCTAGTGTGTTTGTTTGTTTGTTTTGTTTGTTAGATTTTTATCCCGCCCATCTAGATCAAAGGTCTATGTTTACATAAGGAAAATCACATTAGGCTGCAAATTGGTGTTCACTAGCAATATGCTGGTTGTGTTCTGGTCCATGTGCCTCATTGTCTGGAACAAATGCATGCTTAGGAATGCAACCAGAAATTCATTAATGAATTTGTCACTGAGACTCATACAATTTCCCTTATTCACAGGTATATCAGCTATAGGATTCGAGCCAATGTTCTAAACATACTTCAATGCCTTTTTACTTACCCAAAATTTGAGCAGATAGGTATGCATTGTTTACCACTGCAGTGACCAGCATAACTATATTATTTAAAAGTGTGCCCATCTTTTCCCTGAATAAACCTTCCTCCCTCCTACTGTGTCCTCACAACAAAAATCAGCTTGGCAGCATCACTGGGAAATGTTCATGGAAAAATTCCAACAAGTTAATCACTTTCATTTTAAAAAATACTTGCTCACTTATAATACCAAATGTCTAACTCAACTGATAACTTAATTCATTTTCTTAGTGTCAATGTCTACAAAAAAGTCATTTGTCTGTGTATAGACTTGCTCTGTCCTTAAGTATATTGTTTCATTTTAAACTTGTATATTGCACCAGATAGGTTCTTAGGGGCAGAAAAATAATCTTATAAATATATGTTACATAAAGTGCATTTTGGTAAGTGTGCTTTCAATGTGCTCTTTAGGGTATGCCAAAGTCAGCACATCAAAGTGCAGCTCACAAATCAGTGGAGTACAGCGGACCCTCTACTTACGGAATTAATCCGTATTGGAACTGTGGCTGCAGGTCGAAAAGTCTGTAGGTCAAGTCTCCATTGACCTACAATGCACTGAAAACCAATTAATCTGTAACCAGCCATTTTTGTTCCGTTTTTGTTCCATTTCGGTTTTTTTCTGGTCTGTAGGTCGATCCTCCGGCTGCAGGTCGAACTTAAATTTTGTGGCCAGAGAAGTCTGTAACTTGAAAAGTCTGTAGGTTGAGCCGTCAGTAAGTCGAGGATCCTAATGTCCCTGCTGCAATCTGGCTTCGTAAGGTTCAAAACAGAAGGGTCAGATGGGTGAACTGGCTGGCTAAACAGCACTGGGTAGACTAGTGTTTCTCTTCTCTTTCTCTTGGTTCATATGCTGTAAGCTGGATCATAGCCGGCTTCTGGGCCATGCATTAACTCATCACTTCTAGAAGACACTGGCCCAATTCTTCTTGCCCAGTTTCACTGGCATAGCCCAAATGGAATAACTTCTTGGAGATAAATTGTCTCAAGTTAAGAAATGGCTGTAAATATTATCAGTTGCATACCAAGTTGATTCAGTTTGCAAATAATAATGTCTACAGTGATTTCTTAACTTGGTGCAACTTCATAAGAGGATTTTGTCCAGTGAATCTATATTTTCCCTTAATAACCATGACATCTGGCTAAGCAAAAATTTGAACAGGGTTAGGCCCGACCGATCACCATTTTGTCCATTTCACCACAGTTGCACTGATATAGCAGTTATTTTACTCCATCATACCCAACCCTCATTCATTGCTGCGGTAGTTCAAAGACTAGACGCTTTTATTGCAGTTTTGTAACAATGACTTGAGAGTTTGTACCTGCCATCTCATATAAGATGTTTGTTTTCTAGCATAATAAATGTGCACATAGAATAAGCTGTGTTGGATACCAAAACACTTCAATAAATTCTTATGAACTCCCTTGTCCTGAGTCATGTGAAGGTTTCCTTTCATTCTTAATACTTTAGTTCTTCTATGCTTGATCTTTACACATTTGTTAATTATTTCTTCATTGTGTTCTGTTTGTGTGTCTGAGGAAGTGGGTTGGAATCCACATAAGCTCTCACTGAAATGAATCTATTAGTCTTGAAAGTGCCACAATACATTTGTTTTTACTTTTGTTACACAGGCTGAAACAGATTAATTGCCTCTTTCAAAACTATTACTTTTATATCCTGCCTGACCTACAGCAGACTTGCAGTCTGATCTAAAAGCTTATATTAGTTCGACCCATTTTAAAAAATGGAAATAGCTAAAAATAGTACGTATAAATGTTTTTTTTATTTTTAACCAAACTACAAAAGCCATCATTAATTTTATCCTCAGTTTTAGTTAAAATATGACCATGAGTGGTGACTAGGGCCATAAAGCATTTTATGTGATGATGCCCTAATGGTGACATGCTGCTTATTTGGTTCCTATGCATTCATTTTGTCCAGCACCATGCTATACATTTTCACTCAGAATGGTCACAGAAAACCTATGTGGATGGTAAGGGAATAAAGGAAGAACAATCATCAGTGGGATGCTTGTATTTATATCATGTTTTATACCCCATGTTTCCTCCAGTGAGCTCAAGACACCATACCTGACTCTCTTCTCCTTGCTATGAGGTAAGTCAGCTAAGGAAGTGCAACTGGCCCAAAGCCATCCACCCAGTGTGCTACCTGATCTTACAGAGATTTTTTTCAGCCCAGGTCTTCAAGCTGTAGTCCAAGCCTCAGACTGCTATATGACACTGTTCATAGCACTGCTTGACATTTCTGTCATTGGATCACAAAACTAAATGCTTTTTAGTTTGCTTGCTTTTAATTTTGATGTTAATATAAATGGCTTTATTCTGGTCTGACAAGTTGTCTTGAAGGACTGGTGGTGGGAAAGAGAATGTATGCTTGAAACAAACAAATATAGAAAATTTATAATTTAGAATTAGTGTCTCTTTAAGAATATGATTCATGCAAATACAAATGGAAAGAATAGCGGCTTGCTATATTTTGTCTCTTGGGAAGAAATTCAGCAGAAAGGAATTCTAAGACAAGGTTTGCACATAATATTTTTCATCTCAGAATTCACCTGGGAGTAGATGCCTGGCTTATGTTTATAGAGAGACTTAGGAACATGATGTAGAAAATCCTTATTATGTTCATAATATAGAAGGAGATCTAACACCTAAAGGCTTCTAAGCTGCAACCACTCATTCCTAATGTCATATTCTTTGTACTCTGGCCTTCCATTCTACATGCTACCACTTGTTTGTTTGTTTTTTAGAGTCGTGAAAGTGGAGATGCTGACATATAGCTGATTCAGAACAAAGTTGGACCCAAAATATCTTTTTTGAAAAATATGCTTGCATATTTCTATTTCAAAACATGTTTGAGAAGTTTAAATTCTATTATAGTGGCTAAATCTAATTAGTCTTAATTAGAGTAGATGTAATAAATGATTGGGACATATGTAATTATTATCTTAACTAGTCCCATTCATTCATAGCCCTAGAAGTTTATTTAACCACTAATCTCTTGCTTCTTAATTGTCTATTAACACCATCAAGAGGTGGAAGTCCTTGCATTCATTAGCTTCAGTGAGTTATTTGTCATCTAGTTCCTTAAATCTATCCCCTTTTACATGTAGTAAAGTTCAGTCAACCTTAACAGAACTTGTAACCAAGGAGATGTGCTTAGGGCCACAGCCTAATTTTCAGGGACATGGAAGGTTAGCAGGCCAAGTCCCTAAACTGCTGGGATGTAAAGACTAGATCTGTGGTGATAGATTTTCAGTAATGTGTCTGTTAGGTTTAAAGCTGATTCTAACTGTATTTATATGCTTCCTCCCTTGAGTATGATAAGGAGGTTAGCAATTAACTTTAGCTTTGTGACCTCTAACTGGATAACCAGTTTTCTAATTGTATTTAGTGACAGTGGATATTAAACAGTACTATGTGGTATAGCAGCTTTAATCACTGAAGATCATTCCAGCCCTATAGAAAACCAGAGAAAGATTCAAACGGCAAGTATTGGGTGACCACTGAGATTTCCTTTCTTAAGTTGGATGCTCTTCGGTAAGTCTTGCCATTGTAGCTTGTATTCATGGGAATGTCATGCTATTTGTGGAATGAGAAAGGGGTCTGCAAAGGAAGACTTTAGCAGGCCATAGCACTGACCTTTCATGACATCCCTACTAATGTCTATGGTAGAATGAGAATGATATTTGCACAATATTGTCTCCAGTGAAAAATAGAATCAGTGGTTCACTTTCCACAACACTGTACAATCCGCTCAAATAAATCCCGAACCAGAAGTGTTCAGATTTGTATTTCTGGACTAGAACTCCCAGAATTCCCCAGGCAGCATGACCAATTTGGACTGGATTGGTTTGGTTCTGAATCAGGTTCAAGCCATTTTAGGAACAGCCTGAATTGTGTTGAACCAATTCAATGAGTCAGACACTGAAATGAAGATGGTACCTCCAAAATGTTGCAGAACAGCATCATGTAAGAAAAATGCCAGTGTGATGTGATGGAGTAGGGAAGGAGAGGAGTTGGGCTTTGCTTGTTGTCAGCTCTGGCTTGCAATCTCAGTCTGTAACGTCACCAACACTTTCCAATCACATTACTTGCAAGAGGAACTTATGTGTTGTCAATGAAGTTATATATTCAGTTCTCATCCAACTGTTCACTCTTTGAAAATCCATTAAAGGCAGCAAGAACCTCATTGGGGTTTGGTGCTAATTTTCTGGTTCCTATAGCTTGTGTTTCTCCTTTGTTCATTCTTTGAGTACCCAACCTTCAATGCTTTCCTACTTCTTCTCCAATCCATCCCTATCCTTCCTTATTCTTTATATTTGTTACTTATATGAGTGAGTCTGTGCGATGATCTCAGTGTTGGTAGTTCTTTTGGTACTACTTTTATTAGATACCAATACTTTTGTTAACCCTCTACTCACTTCACACATATCTGTGGTGCTGTGGTTTGTTTTTTTTTTTAAGATTGTGTATGCTGTTGTTTTCAATCTGTATTTCATCGTGTTATTTGTTCCCTTTTTACAGTGTGCCTCTCAGTGTGCAAGCACAACACATAAATCACACTAGAAAAGTAGAACGTTAACCATATTAAAGCAAATATTAAAGTGCGTAGCATGCACAAACACCAGACCTATCTGTATCAAATATGTCAGGAATCTTCAACTCCAAAACTGCTGCATTACTTCCAAAGTTTATAAAATTGTATTATTTTAAAATGGGCATTTTAAAGGGAAACTTTAATTATGGCTACCAAAATCAGCCAGCCAACCTTTGACCTGTTTATCTGGAAATTGACAAGATCAATACACTCTAAGAGAACTATTGTGTCTCCAAATTTCATGTTTGTTTGTTCAGTCGTTTAGTCGTGTCCGACTCTTCGTGACCCCATGGACCAGAGCACGCCAGGCCCTCCTATCCTCCACCGCCTCCCGGAGTTGTGTCAAATTCATGTTGGTTGCTTCGATGACACTGTCCAACCATCTCATCCTCGGTCGTCCCCTTCTCCTCTTGCCTTCACACTTTCCCAACATCAAAGTCTTTTCCAAGGAGTCTTCTCTTCTCATGAGATAGCCAAAGTAGTGGAGCCTCAGCTTCAGGATCTGTCCTTCCAATGAGCACTCAGGGTTGATTTCCTTTAGAGTTGATAGGTTTGTTCTCCTTGCAGTCCACGGGACTCTCAAGAGTCTCCTCCGGCACCACAATTCAAAAGCATCAATTCTTCAGTAGTCAGCTTTCTTTATGGTCCAGCTCTCACTTCCATACAACACTACAGGAAAAACCATAGCTTTGACTATTCGGACTTTTGTTGGCAAGGTGATGTATCTGCTTTTTAAGATGCTGTCAAGGTTTGTCATTGCTTTCCTCCCAAGAAGCAGGCGTCTTTTAATTTCGGGGCTGCTGTCTCCATCTGCAGTGATCATGTAGCCCAAGAAAGTAAATCTGTCACTGCCTCCATATCTTCCCCTTCTATTTCCCAGGAGGTGATGGGACCAGTGGCCATGATCTTAGTTTTTTTGATGTTGAGCTTCAGACCGTTTTTTGCACTCTCGTCTTTCACCCTCATTACAAGGTTCTTTAGTTCCTCCTAACTTTCCGTCATCACAGTGCTATCATCTGCATATTGGAGGTTGTTGATATTTCTTCCTGCAATCTTAATTCCAGCTTGGGATTCCTCCAGTCCAGCCTTCCGCATGATGTATTCTGCATATAAGTTAAATAAGCAGGGTGACAGTATACAGCCTTGTCGTACTCCTTTCCCAATTTTGAACCAATCCGTTGTTCCATATCCAGTTCTAACTGTTGCTTCCTGTCCCACATATACGTTTCTCAGGAGATGGATAAGGTGGTCAGGCACGCCCATTTCTTTTAGGACTTGCCATAGTTTGCTGTGGTCCACACAGTCAAAGGCTTTTGCATAGTCAATGAAGCAGAAGTAGATGTTTTTCTGGAACTCCCTGGCTTTCTCCATAATCCAGCGCATGTTGGCAATTTGGTCTCGAGTTCCTCTGCCCCTTCAGAATCCCGCTTGTACTTCTGGGAGTTCTCGGTCCACATACTGCTGAAGCCTACCTTGTATGATTTTGAGCATAACCTTGCTGGCGTGTGAGATGAGTGCAATTGTCCGGTAGTTGGAGCATTCTTTGGCACTGCCCTTCTTTGGTATTAGGATGTAGACTGATCTTTTCCAGTCCTCTGGCCACTGTTGAGTTTTCCAAACTTGTTGGCATATTGAATGTAGCACCTTAACAGCATAATCCTTTAAGATTTTAAATAGTTCAACTGGAATGCCATCACCTCCACTGGCCTTGTTGTTAGCCAGGCTTTCTAAGGCCCACTTGACCTCACTCTCCAGGATGTCTGGCTCTAGGTCAGCAACTATATTGTCTGGGTTGTCCGGGATATCCAAAACTTTCTGATATAATTCCTCTGTGTATTCTTGCCACCTCTTCTTGATGTCTTCTGCTTCTGTGAGGTCCCTTCCATTTTTGTCTTTTATCATGTCCATCTTTGCGCAAAATTTTCCTCTAATATCTCCAATTTTCCTGAACAGATCTCTGGTTTTTCCTTTTCTGTTATTTTCCTCTATTTCTTTGCATTGTTCATTTAAGAAGGCCCTCTTGTCTCTCCCTGCTATTCTTTGGAAGTCTGCATTCAATTTTCTGTAACTTTCCCTATCTCCCTTGCATTTTGTTTCCCTTCTCTTTTCTGCTATTTGTAAGGCCTCGTTGGACAGCCACTTTGCTTTCTTGCATTTCCTTTTCTTTGGGATGGTTTTTGTTGCTGCCTCCTGTACAATGTTACGAGCCTCTATCCAAAGTTCTTCAGGCACTCTGTCCACCAAATCTAGTTCCTTAAATCTGTTCTTCACTTCTACTGTGTATTCGTAAGGGATTTGGTTTAGATTATACCTGAGTGGCCCAGTGGTTTTTCCTACTCTCTTCAGTTTAAGCTTGAATTTTGCTATGAGAAGCTGATGATCAGAGCCACAATCAGCTCCAGGTCTTGTTTTTGCTGACTGTATAGAGCTTCTCCATCTTTGGCTGCAGAGAATATAGTCAATCTGATTTCGATGTTGCCCATCTGGTGATTTCCATGTGTAGAGTCGCCTCTTGTGTTGTTGGAAAAGGGTGTTTGTGATGACCAGCTTGTTCTCTTGACAAAACTCTATTAGCCTTTGCTTCGTTTTGATTGCCAAGGCCAAACTTACTTGTTGTTCCTTTTATCTCTTGACTCCCTACTTTAGCATTCCAGTCCCCCAGAATGAGAAGAACATCCTTCTTCAGTGTCAGTTCTAGAAGGTGTTGTAAATCTTCATAAAATTGTTCAATTTCAGTCTCCTCAGCAATGGAGGTTGGTGCATAAACTTGGATTATTGTGATGTTGAAAGGTCTGCCTTGGATACGTATTGACATCATTCTATCATTTTTGAGATTATATCCCATTATGGCTTTTCCCACTCTTTTGTTGACTATGAGGGCTACTCCATTCCTTCTATGGGATTCTTGCCCACAATAGTAGACATGATAATCATCTGAGTTGAAATCACCCATTCCTGTCCATTTTAGTTCACTGATGCCCAGAATGTCGATGTTTATTCTTGCCATCTCCTGTTTGACCACCTCCAGCTTCCCAAGGTTCATAGATCTTACATTCCAGGTTCCTATGCAGTATTTTTCTTTCCAGCATCAGACTTTCCTTTCACTTCCAGGCACGTCCATAGCTGAGCGTCCTTTCGGCTTTGGCCCATCCACTTCATCAGCTCTGGAGCTACTTGTACTTGTCCTCCACTCTTCCTCAGTAGCATGTTGGACGCCTTTTGACCTGAGGGTCCCATCTTCCAGCATCATATCTTTTAGCCTTTTGTTTCTGATCATGGGGCATTCTTGGCAAACATGCTGGAGTGGAATTGCCGGTTCCTACGCCAGGTGGATTGCGTTTAGTCAGAGCTCTCCACTATGACCTGTCCGTCTTGGGTGGCCCTGCACAGCATAGCCCATAGCTTCTCTGAGTTACTCAAGCCCCCTCGCCACGACAAGGCAGCAATCCATGAAGGGGAAATTTCATGTGCATCCATGAAAAAAAAATTAAACCAGCCATTTTAGGTTCCTAATCAGTGGAAAATGTGAAGATTTGGATTTTCAGATGTTGATTTCATATCTGATTTGGCTTAACCTGGTTCAGACAAAATTAAATGCATAACTGACTCTCTAAATAAGATCCTGAACTGAACTGGATGACTTTAACAGAAATAATTCTAAGATCAGCTTAAATACTCAAGAAAATTAGCTGAAAGATGTTTACAGGAGTTAATTGATGTAATGCAAAATGTCAAAAATGTACTCCTTTATTTCTATCCCCATTTATAAATATTTGCTCAAGGTGAGCTATTTGCTCATTATGGGTAATTTATGCTGCTTACAATGTCCAGTACATTTTGGTGAAGCATCTTGGGTTTCCTTGCTACAGACTTGAATTTCGCTCTGGTTTTGTTCCTTAAAGTGCACAGAATCTACAGAGAATCTCTGAAAACCATAGGAAGTAGGGGAGTAAAGAAAGGTGAGTCAATGATGTTTAGTTCTCAAAGGAAATTTTGCCTGGCTTCAGGAAGGGTTATATGATCTGCTATCTGCTGAAAAACTAAATTCATTAAATATCCAAAGGTTATAAATATTTGTCTCCTACAAACTAGGGAATATTTTAGCTACAGCTCCCTTCATGTCCTGCTTACCTCTGGGAAGACTGGCAAAATATGCTTGGCACACTATTAATGGGTCCCACCTAATTTGTGAATAATCCACAAAATCTAGCTGTTGCAGTTTCTGTCCCACCAGAGCTAATTTGTCGGATGGTACATTTTGGTTGGTCTACCTCAAATGGAAGTCAAGCATGTCATGCACTTTTCACTTCACTTCACCAACATAATTGCTAGAAATCTGCTGGTATCTACTTCTTGCTTTTGCAGCCTGAATTATTTAAGCCAAACAGAGCAAAACACTGCTAAAAACAGGGTTGCCTTATGTGTCTTATGTTGCAATCTCTACCTAGTAGTTGTGCTAAGTGAACAGAAGTTCTTTTTAAAAAAATCCTTCTGGAACAGTTTGTTTCTCCCCTCCTTCCATTATGTATTAATATGAAATTCTTATCTTCTTGCATCTAGTGATAAAATTTGGCGTATAGTTTTATAAAATTGTCATTTATTGTCAACTCTGCCGAGAACTATGCTGATGAGCAGCCTACAAGTTGAAAGAATACAATGAATCACAGTGCAAAAATTTTCATTCGCTTCGTAACGACTTCCTGAGAAATGAGATCTATTTCATTTTTGAAGGAAAAAAAATGTTCTTCATAATAAAAGACCTTTGTCTTGATATTTCTTGACATGCTAATTTTTTATTATTATTTTAAACCTGTTTCCTTGGGTGGCGGATATTCTTATAATGCAACACCAAACAGTCTAGGCTCTGGAACAGCATTAAAACAGAGAAGCAGGGGTGCTTTGCACAAACTTTTTCTCAGAAATTAGGATTTTAAAAAATCACTGTTCTGAATTACTACAATTCCCAGAATCCACCAGCCAGGTATTGAGAAAGATGCCATTGTAAAAAGTAAAACTTTAATCCCTGTGAGTCATCACTCAAAAACGTAATTTCCCCATGCCTTGTTCTCCAGATACACACATCAGTTCGAGTAACAAGGCTTCATATTGATCAACTTCTGCCGTAACCGCATAGCCCTTCGAGATAACGGTTACAGAGTCATCTTGTCCTATGAAGAATGTGCAGTCAGAGGAATTTGGCAGAATGCAGCATGAAGTGCAGTGGCCACATGGTTCCTTCCAGGGATGGGGACTCAAGTTGCACAGGGAACCTAAGTAGGACTTAAGTTGCAAGTAGGACTTAAGTTGCACAGGGAACTCGACTTTACTCAACTCAGGTTCTTTTTTCAATGACTCAAGAGTCGATTTGCAACTCAAAACTCACCCACCTCTTCCTTTTTTCCTGGGGGGAAATCCTGTTTTTAATAGGGACTTGGGACTTAAGACTTGGGACTTTGTACTAAAGACTCCGACTCCAACTTGGGACTCAGTCCCAAAGACTTGCCAACATCCCTGGTTCCCTTCCCTGGACAACCAATTATAATTTCATTCCTCCACTGCATTGCATCAGAGTGGTAAATGTAAATGGCAACTCATTCTGCACTAAAGCAAGGATACAGCTGCTCCCATCACAACTACAAATTGTGCACAGAGCCACTCGGTGTCAACACTGGTGCTTGCGAAAAGAACTTCATAGGTGAGTATAACGGGCAGCCATGACCTCACCTGTCTGTCACAGCTGGGCAGTGAATCATCAGCCAGTGGTGTGACAGAGGGTGGAAATGAAGGGGAGGAGCTGGTATAAAAAAAAGAGGGGTGAAGAGTGTGGTAGTCAGAGAGAGAGAGTGAGAGTGAGATCTGGAGAGATCTGGTGTGAGAGTTGTCAGTGAGGGAAAGTCTATGTGTTATTGGTTAAATAAGAAAGTGATTAACAACGTGATTATCTTCCAGTGATTTACTTATTTTATTTTGTAATCAATAAACCAGTTTTATTTTTGAAAGAAACCCTTGTCCTTTTCATTTAAAGGAAAGGTTGGTGGCAGCAAGAGTGTGTGGTAGCGTGGTGACCATTCTGAGAGGCCTGAGTAGGCAGTGACAGCAGAGTGGCCAGCCACGTCACGGTGAGTTCTTGCATTTAAGAAGTACAAAGAAGGAGACCAAAGGCATTTCATTACATGGAGTGGCACACTGCCATATTCCACATGGAAACCTTTGATACAGCTTAGCAGGTCCAGTTAGGAGGATGCCTCATCTCACCACTTCAGAGTGAAGTCCTCCTTTCCCTGCTCAAACCACAGACTATGCCCAGTGTCGCTGCTAGGCACTGTTTTGTCCAGTAATGATGGAAATGTTACTACTTTGCAAAATATTAGATTGAGTGCAAAATATTTTTCATTTACTTCAATTATTGCTTGTTGTCACTGTTGTTTGGGTGCTTTTAAATGTTTACCTGTTTTTTAAAAAAAAACTATTTTAAAACATTTGTATTTTAATGTAAACTACCTAAAGAGTTTACTACTGGGCCAATACTAACAAACAAACAAATGAATGAATATAAACATAGGCAAACAAAACACTACCTACATTCACCCTCTGTCCTCAAACAGCTCAAAATATTTGGCTGGTGGCTGCATATTTTTGAAAAGGAAAATCCCACCTTCATAACATGCCTCAAATCAGGTTTCTACAGAAATTGCAGCACAACAGAAGCGGAAACACTGAATCAGTTGTCCTGCTAGATGAGACCATGGAACACTGCCTTGCATGAAGAATCTGTCCAGGATTTAATAGGCAACTGCTACATGACATATGTTCTAATGGATCACTTGTAAGTGTGCCAAGATCAGGCCTCTGTGTGTGTGTGTGTAGCGGAATAGAAACTACTGTAATTCAAGCCATGTTACCACTTGCCCATTAACTTTGGTGAACTGAATTGTACCAAAAATCTCTTTGTGACTGGCCAAATGTGTGAAACTGCTTTATTGCTGAAAAATAAATAGGCAGGACTTCTGACAAACCTATTCAAGAAGCCCACATAGTGAATCAGAAATATTTCGTTAATTAACAGTAGATTGGCTTATTTTACAAATTGGGCAAAAGCATTAGCTAATTTCACATATCATGTAGAGTTCCTCACTTAACCGGAGACTTCTCATGAATCAGAGCCACTGAAAGTTTCATGAATTAGTCAGAGGACTGGCTTGTTTCATAAATCATGCAAAAGAACTATTTCATGAGTGATTAAATATTTTGATTGTTTTCATGACCAATTCACAATTTTCAGCAGAGAATGAAATAACCATGTCTCCTCTTGTATAGACATTCTATTTACGCACCGAACTTCACAATGAAGTCCAGTGTCCAGTGCATCATTCTGAATGTCTGCAAAACATTATTTTGTGAAACACTGCCTCAGATATTCCACAGAAAAGACCTGAGAAGGGAGTGCTGAGGGAAGTAGAACCGCCACAACCCGCCACTCAGGATCACCCAGGTGAGCAAGGCCTCTGACTCCCAGCCCCACCTTCCACTCTGGATGATGACGGGGAATGACTGAGGTCGATTGACAAGACAAGAAGAAGTGAAACCCATTTCCTAGGACCTGAAAACGGATTATTTGCTTCACCTTGGGATAAGAGTTTTGTTGCACAAGGAGTAACACTGAACTGAAGTGAACACTAGGGTGTATTCGTTTTTCTTGTTTGAATTCTAGTTTTTATTTTCTATTCCTATAAACTACCTTGAGTCTCCTTTTTTGTTACAGTGCAGCATCCTGATTCTTTTCTGCATATAGAAGTCATCTGATGTCTTTGCAACACCAAAATGACTCAGGACTCAGTTGCTTCTGGGCATATCCAAACTGGTCTCTACTGATTTCCGACATGCTCAGTGATAAATAGTGATACTACCAGAAGAACTAGATGTCACGGCATTTTATTATTGGCTGGTCTGAGTATTTCCAAAGTGGTCATCACCGGTTTACATGTGTTTGTCATCGAGCAGCAAAGCTGATAGAAAGACACAACTGAATGGCATTTCCTGTGCTGTCCATAGCCATCTCGACACACACAAAAAAACATTCTATTTTAAGTGTGAATGGTCTTCCTACCCAAGAAGGAGGAGGAGACAGTACTGTAATACCCCCTAAGAACCAAAACATTTTAGTATGTTTTTCAAGTACTTCCAGACACATGTACAGGATTTGATTGTTGTTTCAGCTTTGACTTATATACTGTCCCATAGTGGTAAAGCATTCATAGCATTAGAGCCAACAGATTCTCATATTATTCTGTGTGCATATCTGCATAAGAGGTATCATTAGCAATTAATGGAGAGAAGACAGGGAAGGTGGAAGAAGCACACAAAAAACAATGAAGTTTTACAACAACAACAACAACAACAACAACAACAACAACAACAACAACAACAACAACAACAACAACAACAACAACAACAACAACAATAATAATAATAATAATAATAATAATAATAATGTGCTGTCAAATCAGTTCTGACTTATGGCTATCATAACTAACTGAATTTCAGAGGCAGTCCTGACTTTACTTAAAATGTAACATTTAAGACTCCTTGCCTATAGTACATGTAGTATAGTGGAAGCACTCAGTATACAACAGATAATGTCTGTAGAGCTCTTATTACTAACAGCAATTCACCTCTAAACATTATGCCTTTTACGTAACTGCACAACAGGATTTCAGCCATTATATACTATACTATACAAAATGTGGATCTCTTTTTCCTCAGTTTTTTTAATAGTCAGCTCTTGAAATAGTTTGTGGGGTGCATTTGGTGGGGACACAGGAGATGGTTTTCTCTGTCACGGCTCCCAAACTCTAGAACTCCCTCCCACGGGCCAGGCTGGCCCCATCTTTACTGTCCTTCCGCAAGCAGGCAAAGACCTTTCTCTTCAGGCAAGCTTTTCCTCAGTGACTGGCTATTTGACTGGATGTTGTGCCTTACTGCTTTAAAGTTGTTTTTTTGTGTTGCTTTTGTTTACCATTTTTAATGTGGTAACTGTTTAATCCTTTCTATCTATTTGTATACTGTTTTTTTATTTAAATATTGTCTTTTAATGATAGAAGCTGCCTTGGGTCCTTTTTAAGGAGAAAGGTGGAGTAAAATTATTTTAAATAAATACATAAATATTTAATCTTATTCTGCAGTAAAGGTCTTGCATTACAGTTCTGGCGTTCCTGGTTCTGCCGTTCCTGGAGAGATCTGATAGCTCTCAAAGGGTTGTTTTTTCACACATTCAGCTGAGCCTGCCCTATACCCAAGCAGTCCCACTAGACACCATTCACTACTAAGTCCACTAAGCCCACAAAAACAAGGGAGAAGTCAAAAGAAGGATAAGCAGAATGAAGTGTGCCAGTGTTAAAGGAAGCAAATCAATCTTTAATAACTAGCTGAATTTCAGATACAGACCTGACCTGACCTGGAATGTATATTTAAGACTCTTTACCAGCCCAAAGAATGGGATGAAGACAATCAAAGCCCAAAGGGACAAAGAAATGTAGCTAATTAATGATATGAAAATGATGCCAGGGCACTGAGATTCTGACCTTATTGGGAAATTAAAAACTGACTGACCCAGCGGGGAATGGGCAAACACCACAAAGGGGAAGAAGTGTTCGCCCGTTTCTGGCTGCACCTCAACTTTGGAGAAATGGGACAGTCCTGAGGTGGAGGGTAAATGGCACACATGCCGCACATGCCACATTCCACAAATGTCAGTCAGAATCTTCAGCTCTAACAGTGGGATATATACTACCTTCACTTCACCTGAAGACAGCATGATGGTCAGTGACTGAAGGGCAGGAGTACCATCCATAGTTTTGGCCCCCAGCACCTTACTGCTGCCATCCCCAGTATTTGCTGACTGAGGTAGGAACTTCACTTCCACGTATGCTCAGTTTGAGGAGAAATCATTGTTTTTCCCTTTTGAAAGACTCTTTTTGAGGACCAGTATTTCAGCCCCTACAGACTGGATTCCTTCCAAATTAAAAAAAAAAAAGCAAATGGGGCCAACCATTCTCTTTCAACATAAGCAAGATTGGTCTTTCTAAATTCCATGAGCTATTTTAAAATCTGGGGACATTTAGGGTCACCTTTTTCTGAACACAGAAGGGAAAACACTTACTTTTTTAAAAAATCATAAATCAAGAACCTTTTCCCCAAGGTTGGCACAGAACTAGAGCACACTGTCTGCTACAAATCTGTTGCTGATCTGAAGCCCAGTTTAAAACTTATTAATTTTTGTTTGGGCTTTCTCCATTTTTAGAATTGCCTTGTAGAATGCTAATTTCCTCTCTCTCAGCACTGATTGATTGATTGATTGATTGATTGATTGATTGATTGATTGATTGATTGATTGATTGATTGATTGATTGATTGATTGATTGATTCACTTTATATTGCACCTTTCTCCCCAATAGGAGACACATGGTGGCTCATGCCAATTGGAGTGATACCATGCTAGCAAGTTTAAAATATTATACAAAAATTATATTTAAAGCAATTAAACATTAAGGTAAAGGTAAAGGTTCCCCTTGACAATTTTTGTCCAGTTGTTCGACTCTAGGGGATGGTGTACATCCCCGTTTCCAAGTCATAGAGCCAGCGTTTGTCCAAAGACAATCTTCCATGGTCACGTGGCCAGTGCGACTTAGACACAGAACGCTGTTACCTTCCCACCAAGGTGGTCCCCATTTATCTACTTGCATTTGCATGCTTTCAAACCGCTAGGTTGGTGGGACCTGGGACAAGCAACGGGCACTCACTCCGTCACGTGGATTCAATCTTACAGCTGAAGTTACAGCACAGAGGCTTCTGCGGTTTAACCCGCAACTCCACCACGTCCCTAATTAAATATTAAACAAGATTAAAACCAAGATCAAAACAATTTTAAAACATTTTAAAATACATTTTAAAAAATATCTCTAGTTAATAAATATAGCAGTCCCTGAACTCCCACTTATTGCTTAAAATCCTGTCTGAAATGAGAGGACACACACACATATCTTCAAAGGACATATAGGACAAAGGACAAGTTCCCTTCCATATAGGACACTGGAAGTTCTGGATTTACCACTGCTCATATCCCATTGCTGCCATAAATGTGAAAAAGTTTCTGGTTAAGATGCTACCTTCTGCATTTCAGGCCAGAAAGTTATCTGCGTAGGGATCTGACTCTCAGTAACTACATGGCATGGTAAGCTATCTTGCTCTAACAAATCTATATAGAGACATGTATACGTGGGGGCTAAATAGGGATCATGTGCTGATTTGAAAATGAGCCTAGGTATGTCTGCATAATCTACTGGTCAGTGGAGGAAGTGGAATTGATTTCTGCTGCCCATCTCACACAGAGGTGGGCAGCACCGTTCTCCCTGTGATGTGAACAGAGAGACTGAATAACCAAATGCTACACTTTGCGTACGGACATCGGTACACACCATCCTGGCAACAAAACAAATTTGAATTATATTTAACAGATGCCTTGTTTTGGCCAGCACCTTTCAAGAGAGCATCAAACATGTGAGAGGGAAACAGCAGCACCCTGAAATGAGCGAATTAGTGAATCCCATGACAGGATCTCTGTGAGATTTACTGCTTAATAAACATGGTCAGGTGTTAGATCTTTCTCTCCCCTCTCCATGCTCTTCGTATGTTCCACTGAGAGATATGGGCCTTAACTCCAGTCCTAAAAATGGGATCTTTGAAGTATTCAGTCAGGTTTCTGAACTAGCTGATCGCCATGAAGAAAAAGCCTTCACTGAGGTCTGACTGGCAGAGTAGCTTTGTTTATTTTACTCCTTCCCTTGTCTAGCTCTTTGCAATTGACTTGCTACTCTTTTGTACTTGAGGCTGAATAGTGGGTGGATGCATGGATTTAGCAATTTGGATTTGCCAGACCTTATAAAATGGGAGGGATAGCCCTTCTTCCTGTGATTGTTTGTTGGCCACTGACCTGCACTCTAGACCTTCTATCTTCTTCAACTACTGAGACCACCCTCTACCTGGATCACTGCCACTGACCTTAATTAACAACTTCACAAGACCCGTGCAAAATATACCAAGGTTCTCGTGGCATCTTAACGATTAACCAACAGTATTGTGTGATACAGGTCTATGGACTGGAGCTTACACGATCGGCACAGACTACATGGTGCTCAGAGCCCAGGGGTATAAGTGAAATACATCAACATGTCCACGTTTATTTACCTGGGAGTGAATACAGACAAGGATTTCATGTTCCACTATAGCAGGGATGGTGAGTAAGATTGATTTCAGGGTCTGGATTTCTCCACTTGCAGACTTTGAGCCAGATCATGTGCAGTGATTGAGATGATGTAGGATGCACTCTACCCCTGAAAGTCCTTTCGACTGAAGGAGACTCAGGGAGCACTTGGAGGAACTGCTTGTCCGAGCACCAGTGGAGTCACCCTGGCTTCACGTACTGCTAGTGACCCAAACAGGAATGTGCCCAGTAGTCAAAGTGGACTCAGCAGGTGCATAGAGGAGTTGGTCTTCCAGGCACCAGCTGAGTTTCTGGCTGGTTTTACTCCTCCTGAGGTTTCCAGAATCATGGAAAGCAAGGGAAAGAGCAAAGCAGACTCAACAGCAGGCTTACCTGAGAGGTGCTTCTCAGCTGAGTTCCAAGTCAACATGCATCTGGAGAAGGGGGAAGAGGAGAGGAAAGTCAAGTGAACTGTGGCAAGCAGGTGCTGCTCAGGTGATCTCACACCCATCTCATTCTCAGGGGCCAAATTTCAGAGAGAAAATGCTAACCGGAGTACGCCAGAAATTTCTCTCTCTCTCTCTCTCTCTCTCTCTTTCTCTCTCTCTCTTTCTCTCTCTCTCTCTCTCTCTCTTTGGCACTGTTATTTAACTCATCTTTAAATTCTCCTCCTTTTACCTATGCGTATTTTATACAATGGCTCTAAGCACTACACAGCTACGGCTGATTATAGATCCATACTACCTCTCCCTGAGAAATCAGTGGTGGATATGATTCTTTTTTCTTTCTTTCTGATAAGTTTTTATTGCAATGATGATTATAATAAAAACTTGCCAAAAAGAAAGAAAGAACCATCTCCACTACTGTTTTTTTTTCCTGAAACAGGTTTCATGCATAACAACAGAAAGCAGATATTTTTGATTGGATACGGTGGCCACCATGACAATCTATAGCTTTCATCTGGACTAAAGTAGAATTCAGGTGTTAAGCCTATGCATGGCTAATCAGAATTCATTCCCAGTATGTATCAGAAATTTTTGGCAAAAAGCATTTATATTAGGGATTTGGTTATTCCTTTTGCTAGCAAAGCAGAAAGAAAGAAAAATTAAGCAGGGCAGACTCAGCACAATCTCACCAACCCTCCATTAATGCAGAGATCTAGCCTATTTTGTGCTAGTGAATGCAAAATAGCTATTTTTCCAACAGTCTGTTCAGTGGTGTTTCCTGTGTGTAGTGCTTCAGCTTAAATATGGGCTGAAGTGAGTTAGGTAAATGTTCCCCTTGACAATTTTTGTCCAGTCGTGTCCGACTCTAGGGAGTGGTGCTCATCCCCGTTCCCAGGCCATGGAGCCAGTGTTTATCCAAAGACAGTTTCCGTGGTCACGTGGCCAGCACGATTAGACACAGAAAGCTGTTACCTTCGCACCATGGTGGTACCTATTTATCTACTCACATTTTTACATGCTTTTGAACTCCTAGGTTGGCAGGAGCTGGGACAAGCGACGGGAGCTCACTCCATCATGTGGATTCAATCCCACAACTGCTGGTCTTCTGACCTTGCAGCACAGAGGCTTCTGCGGTTTAACTCACAGCACCAGTTAGATGGGGTCAAACATCACTGCTGCTCATGCCATGGGGTTGCTTGCTTGCTTGCTCGCTCCCCAGGAAATGTCTGACCTTTACTTGTGTAACTCTGGAAGACTTTTTGTTTACACGTGAATCTGAAAACCTTTGCCAGGTATTAAGAACAGAAGAAAAAAAAACTGCTAATTGTCAGGAATCAAGGCAATTGATGATGCTAAGTCAATTTCAATTAAGCTTTACCCGAATTCAGACCAGAGACTAAAACTGAGCTTAAAAAATCATTTGCTTCAAAAAAAATCATATTACAATTAATGAAGAAAGAGTCCTGTGACATCTTAAAGGCTGACAAATTCCTGAGCTGTCCTAGACCCACAAAATGCACTTCATGAGTCTTCGAGGTGCCAGGAGAATCTGTTGTTTTTACTGCAAGAGACTAATAAGTCTACTATCCCTTCGGAAATTATTAAAATCGGAAAGGCTGCTTTGAAGCTGGAGAACTGTGGCAAAAGCAAAAAAAAAAATTTAATTGTTCTACGTTTTCGACGTGAGCTCTGGGACGGAACAGAGTGTGGGGCCGCCGGCCGTGAAACCAGGCTGCCTTTTGAACGGATTTCTGCTCCTACACTCAACTTTTTAACAAATGCGTTTATACAACACAGCAGTCTTGCAGCGTGCTTGTTTATTTCGCCCTTGTTCAACATACATGTTCCTGCACAAAGGAAAAACCAAGGGGCACCAATCCTGCACGAGCATGTTCGGCTGAGTGATCCGGAAGTCTCCCGGGACAACGTTCGACGTGAAGTCAAATTACCTCGGGCCGAGGTCCAGCCGAGAGGGAGCAGAGTCATCAACGCCAGGCAGAGGAACCTCGGGAGGTGGCAGATGATGAGGGAGGTCTGCCTGAAGTCACCGATTTTCTCGTCTGCAACATCAAGTGGGACTGAAGAGACGATCGGATGCAAACAAGGAGGCAAAAGGCTTCCACGCTTGCAAAGAACCGGTCGAGTTACTTTGCCTGAGTGATTTTTCCAACGCGCGGTATAGTATTCACTACTCGCTGATGATATGTGTTGTAGTTAAGTGAGGACAAGTCACATCCGATTTACACCCAAACCTTGTTAGGGTCCCTATTCGTCAAGATGCGCAGAGTTTAATACCCCGCCGTGACTTTCCGTAACCTAGCGGGGACTTGAACCCAGGTCTCTAGTGAGTCTCAGTCTGTCATCCTACCCCCTACACCACACTGGGCCTCACTATCCGTGCAAAGAGCTTGTCTCCAGCCTGGAACACGTCGAGAGAACCGAAGGACGCTGGACCGCTGAGCTGATACCGAAGCATCAGCCCAGGAACAAAAGGAGAGAGAGAGACCGACGGGGTGCCGGGGGGCGAGGCGGCAGGAAGACGTCTGCCTCATGGTGCCGCCTGAGGCGGAGTGGGGAGCCTTCTCACAGCCATTCGGGGCCAGGCTGCCCAATTAGGAGTCACCTAAGAACGGCGCTCACGTCCACGTTGAATGCCTCCGGAGTTACTCCAGAATAAGCCGAACTGAAAGGGAGCTTGCGTGAGCAAAAGTTTGGTTTCACTTTCAGATGCCCGAGCGGCGGGCGAAGAAAACCGAAAGCGAGCGCCGCGGAAACGCTCGCTGAAGCCTGGACTGCAGGCAAATCTGTCGGGCTTCGCCGCAAGGACCCTCCGCGCCATAAATCAACGTCGCCGTGCTCTCCAACGAGGCACAGAATCCTTCCCTTGCACTCGTGATGGACGGGGCTGGAAGACGGCGCTGACCCGCGAGGGGAACAAAAGGATCAGCTGATCATCGAAGGCTCTCAGGGAAATAAAGTCACATAACGGGAGCCTGGAAAGTCTCGGGAGCAGAGCTCCCGGAATCCGAAATTCCAGGACTAATGATCCCAAGTGGTAACTTTTTCCAAAGCCTGGCATCCCCTGGAAGCGCCTAGGCTTTGCTTGTTTCCTAAATCGCGCGGGCGGGCTCGAGCAGCGCCGCGGTACACATAGACGTGAAATCGCTATTTTTCCAACCGCATGTTAACTCCGCTTCAAAACACTGGACTGAAACGGCTTAGATGGGGTCAGATATCGCTGCTGCTCATGCCATTGGGTTCTTTTCTTTCCATGCAGAAGGCTGCCTGGAAGGGAGGTGCACGACCTTGGCCAGGCCTGCAGGTTGAAAGAGAGGGAAAGCACCCTCCAAGCAGAGGTCAGGCATCCCTCGTCAGGGACCACCGAGGAGGCATCCTCTCCTGGAAAAACCTGCCCAACCCCACGGTTTCCTCTGACACCCGGCAGTGTTTGCTGGTGGGCAAGGTGGCAAGGCCAGTGGCTCCGGGCATTGGGTCCTTCAGATGCTTTCGACCTCCAACTCCCCGGAGTCTGGATCAGCAAAGGCAATGATTAGGGAGCTGGGAAGTTTGAGCCCAAGTCTGGAACCACAGGCCCAGGTCACTCTGAGTCCTGCTTTACTCCTATGGGTGTGGGAGGGGCTGAGCTTTTTATCCCCTTTTGTGCTCAGAAAAAGAGGTAATTTTTCTTAACATTCTCCTAACTTTAAAACTCCCTTCAAATACCAAACCAGCTGCCTGTGTGTTTTGCTTCCTCTGCTTTGCTCTTGTTGCTTGAAGGGTGGCTTTTATCTGCAGTAGTATTTAAAATAAGTGCTAATATTCTCCCATCCACCCAAGTCAAAACTACCATGGCACTCTGCACTTTTCATGTGCAGACCCCTGCTGCAGGAAAAAAAGGGGGGGAATGATAAATGATTCACCCATCCATCCTGCATAGTTGCTAGACTCTTGTTACTTGTACAAAACGTACTTTTCACATGCTTAGAGAGGGTGCTCATCATGGTCTATCCTCCACTTGTCTCGGGGGGCTCTGTATTTTCAAGTTCTTCTTTATGTGTCCTAGATCACCCTATTCATTTGCATGTGTATACCTATGTACCTGATCGAAAGATCTGGAAAGAGGAGGATTTTGAGGTTAGAATCATGGCCGGCCACAGGAGGTGACCTCCACTTGTACTGGGGGAAATATACAATAGACCAAGGTTTAGGTCAAAGAGTATGCATTTCCTTAGAAAGTGTGGCAAATGTGTCAAATTATAATCATGATAATATGGATGGACTGCAGCTCAGACCAGCAGTTGATCTACACAGAGGAGAAGTGAAGAGAGAGAGAGAGAAGCAGGGGTGGTAGAGGAGCTAGCACTGCTGGCCTCGGAGAAGGAGGGGGGGAAATCTCTGGTAGGATATGTTTTTTCTTTATTTAATTTTTCCCTTGCATTTATGTCCATCCTTTCCTTTGCTGAGTTCAAGACTACATATATTACTCACTTCCTCCCCATTTTAAGCCAGACTTGAGAGTGACTGACCCAAGCTCAGCTGGTAGATTTCATGTCTCATTGGGATCCTGACACTGGAGCTCCTAAATCTCGATTCAGCACTCCAAACAGTAGAGGGAGGACTCAGTAAGAATATAATGTAGTTTAGAAATCCACTTTAAGCAGTAAAGAAAGGAGTCATTAAGAATCAGAATCAGGAGTTTTATTCAGTGACTAGAGGCATGGAAATACTCAAAAATTAAGCCCTTGTTCAGGTGGCAAATAATCTTCCTCTGATGACAGATTCCTCAGTAGGAAGGATATAACAAGCCAGCTCTAATCCTGTTGCTTAGCATTGTAAATTGCAACTAGAGTAGGCCCATTTGGATGACTGGAACTTACTGAGGAGCTGAGTCACCAAATTCCTCCTGATTCAAATGGGCCCACTTCTAGTTGCAACTCACTATGTTGCACAACTGTAGGTTTGGACAAAAGGAGGTGCACAGTGGAAAGGTGATAAAACACAATCGGGAACATTAAAGATAAAGATTGTTTTTAGTCTTTCAGAAAAGCAGGGCTATGAGAAGCTGGATGCCAGGACCAGATGGATCTTGCTCAGTGGGTTATGGAAGAATAACTCACACCCCACCTCTATGAAAACAAAAGAGTGGGTTGTCTTTGTCTCCTTGTGGAAAGATGCTGTGTAGGGAGACCAAAGAGGTGAAAACCTTTCCAAGGCCTCTTGAGCCCTTCCCTATATAACACTCAGTGGAAAAGCAAACTCACTTCTCCTTAGACTCTCCAAATTGTTAAGTCCAGAAACAGACTAGAATCAAGAAAAATCAGGCAGAATTCAGACTGATCAAAGATGTACCACCTAGGGAAGGACGAGGGAGGTGCCTCCCCTTGGAATCCTAAATGTTTATCTTTCTTTAAGGTACACAGAAACAAAGCGTTAAGAATGCATCCGATGCATGTAAGTTAGACTAACACACCACTGTGCAGCTTTGCCACCACAGTTCTCTGAAAAAAGGTACAGTACACATGAAATTCCTGTTTGAGACACTAATCAGCTACTGCCAATTAGTGCCAACAGTACTGAATTTACCGAGCTACATGGACCGAGAGTCTGACTCAATATAAGGGACCTGCCGATGTCCATAAAACTCAGACACAAGTTTGTAACATGTCTTAGGACTGGTTACTTTTACAAAACCAAACAGGGAGCTGATTGGAGCTGACCTAAGGCAGTTCCCTGTGCAAACTCCGCATGGAGGTTCCTATGCAAATGCTAATAGAAGTTGATTGCCATACTATTGTTTGGCATAACACCCCAAGATTTGATGGGCCAGTTCAGATACCTGTTCCTATGGTGGCTGCATGCAGAAAGAGCTGAGGATTCTCTCTTTTTTTGTTTTTTGTTCTTGTTTTGTTTTTATAAATTTATTAAACAAACATCCAACCTAAACAACATAAACCTAACACCACAATAAAATGCAATTACATAATACACCAGTGCCATCATCACCCTCAGGGCTATCATTAATAATATTTTACATTTCATTTAGTCCATTTTCTCTCCCAAACTTCATTGTTTCTTCCCTCAGTGTATACCCCTTCCCTCTCTGAAATACATATTCCGAGAATACACTCCATATTTTCTTAAAATCATTCTTTTTTTATAGGCCTCTGTGACGGACAGGTCAGTAACCACTCCTGTCCATCACAATGGAACCCTGATTCAGGAGCCAATGGCTGTACAGAAAAGGCGGGACTAGGGATATATAAGAGAATGGATGACAGTTAAAGAGCAGTTAGAGAGGATTTCAGTTAGAGTTAGGGATGACTTAGGGATATGAGTTGGAGAAGAGCAGTTTAGGCAGTTAGGACCAGTCTTGTGTTAGAGAAGAATAGAGAGATAAGGAACAAGATAAGAAATGAATAAATACCTTGAGTAATATGATTATACATAAGCAAATATAAATGTTATAAAAGTACAAGTGATTGCATGAATAAAATAAGACCATCCATGATTTACTTTACATGATGTACTTATGAACACTTTGATAAACATTGTTTGATTGAATAACACAGATTTAAGAGTCATATTTGATGGAGTGAGGATTGACACCTCTGGTGGCAGCGGAAAAGGATTGAAAAATAAATGTCACACCCGAAAGTGAACCTGGGTTGTGTGGAGAAACAAACCGGGGAATGGGTGCATGACAGCCTCTTCTTATTTTCAGATCACATGTCAGTTTATCATTAATTGCCATATCCCATAGTTCTCTATACCATTCTTCTAAATTGAGTTGGTTATTATTTTTCCAGTTTCTTGCAAAAAATAACCTTGGTGCCGTAATTATTACTACTATTAAATCCTTATTTTCCTTCAACAATTGATCCTTCTTAACCCAGTTCAATAAAGCCATTGACGCGGACATTTGACTATTTAATCCAGTTGATAGATAGGGGGTTCTGATATAACATATACAAAGTACTGGATTTACAATTTAAGATAACACATGCTATTTGATTCACATGTACTTACACTGGTAATCATGCGCTGTACCTGTAGTTGAAATATGATTTCACTATTTCCTTACTATAATTACATTCTATATGCATTTTTTGTATCTGTATTTATATGTATTCTCTATAGCCAATGTATTTCGTGTCCTCATTTCTCTCTTGGTGCTCCTGGCCCATCCTGCTTGGCACTCGCATAGACATTCCTACATTATCACACAGATAACATTCACAGCGCTTCAGGCAAAAGACTGTAACATGTTTCTAACTACACAATGGTTCACTCAAATTCACAAACTTGGCAGCCACTAACCCTGGGATATTTTTCTCACATCTACCACGGCCAATCAGAAGGCCAATAGGGGGATGCTGTGCTTTATTGTCCTTTGTATAAATTGCTTTTACCCATTAATGAGGGGGCTCGTTCCGTTTTTAGGAATGACGCCCAGTCATATGTATGTTTGAATAAAATTGGCTTATACATAGACTGATTGATGCACTATTTTTTATCTGTTATTCCCTGCCGGAGAAATAAAACCAAAAATTGAATGGTAACACAGTTATTTCCCTTATTTCTTTAAAAATTTGCTTCCATTCTTGCTTTCTTACTTCACATGACCACCACATATGTAGTATATACATCCCCTTCTCTTGTTTACACCTTCAGCATAGTGATGATACATTTTTACAGTGGGGTCTTGACTTGAGAACTTAATCCGTATTGGAAGGTGGTTCTCAAGTCAAAAAGTTCTCAGGTCAAATCTGCATTTCCCATAGGAATGAATTGAGAACCATTTGATCCGTATCTGCTCTTTTTTGTCCATAGAAACTAATGGGAAGCTGCTATTCCGCCTTTGACCACTAGAGGGGGATATTTTGTTTCTTTTTTTCTTAGGTCAAGAAAGGTTCAGGGAATGCAGGAAAAATACAGTCCAGGCAGTCCGAAGACTGTCTCCCAATCCACTCTCTAAACGCTGGGAGGAGTGAGGAAGCAGACAGGCACCCTTTTCACTGGCCAACAGTTAACTGAAAGTTCACATTTTGCACTTTCCCTGCCTCCCACGTGGGTTTTTTCAGTTCTTAACTCAAATCCAAGTACGTAAGTCAAGTCAATATTTTCCTATGAGAGTGGTTCTTAAGTCAAAATGTTCTTAACTCAAGCCGTTCTTAAGTCAAGACCCCACTGTATTTATTATATTCAGTTTTACCGGCATTAAATACCACCTCCATATTACCTTATAACAATTTTCTTTTATCCTTGCATACATGTTCTTCATAATTCTTTGGTCCCACATTTTATCCCATTCTCCTCCTATTACTTCTTTATCCAAATCATATTGCCACTGTGTTTTTAATCCTTGTGTATCCTGTTCGGCTGGAATTCATAATTTATATACAGTACTTGACTTGCAGTTCCCTTTCTTTCTGTCTTTTCCTCTAATTTCAATCTTTTTTCAATAATCTCTTCAAATTTTGTCATTTTCTACTTTTCCCTTCCTTACTATTCCATTCCCTTGTCCACCTTTCTATTTGAATCATATTAAACCAAGAAATCCCCTCTCCTCCAAAATCTCTTTTATATTTCTTTTATCTCTCATCTTTTCCATCCAGTCTTTTATCCTATTTATCCCTTTATTTTTTTAATATATTCTTAAGAGTTTTTTAAAAGATTTTCTGGAAAATTCTTTAAATCCACCACCTGGGACAAAGGAAAGATTGGTGGGCTCAATATACCTCTATACTTTTTCCAGTTTTCTAACATATTTTTAAAGGTTAGTAATCTTTTTAATCTCTTCTCCAGTTTTTCTTTAAACAATATACTTTGAATTCTTTCTTCCTTACCCTGCATTTCTATTTCTGTCCAAAATAAATTTTTATTACCTTCAATAATATCTTGAATATGTCTCAGCTGATTTGCTATATAACATAATTTTAAATTGGGTAATCCAAGACCTCCTTTTTTGTGTTACATACTATAATTTCCTATTAATCCTCATTCATTTATTTTCATTGCAAGAACAATTCATCATTATCTGCCATTCTTTCAGTTGCTTTTCTGTAATCTTTATAGGAAGTATCCAAAATATAAAATTTAATTTAGAAATAATTTTCATTTTGCATAATGCCACTCTACCAAACCAAGAAATCTTTAATTTCTGATAATCTTTTGTCCTTCCAGTTATCTTTTTTCAATCCAGATTTATTTTAATTATATCCTGTAAATTCCAAGTAATAGTAATCCCTAAATATTTAATAACATTTCCCGTTTTACCTTCAAATATTGTTTTCATTCTTCATTTCTCCTCATCTGAGTGGTTTAACAATAAACATTCTGACTTTCCCCAATTTACTCTTAATTCCGTTATACCCTGGAATTCCTCCGAATGTAATTTAAGCCTTTCTGTTATTTCTATTGGAATTTTAACTATTAGTAATGTGTCATCAGCAAACAAGTTTATCTTACAATTTTCTTTATGTTCTATCCCTACAATCTGCTTATCATTTCTAATTATCTGTGCCAATAATTCTATTATCATTGTAAATAATATTGAAGATAAGGGGCAACCTTGTCTTGTACCTCGGCCTAGGTATATTGTCTCAGTTATTCCATCATTAACTATTACTCTAGCTGTATTCTGTGAAAATAATTGGTGAATTATCTACCTAAAATTAGGTCTAAACCCTAGATATTTAATTAATGTCTTTAACGTATCCAATTCCATTGAATCAAATGCTTTAAATATATTGGTAGTACTCTGGCTTTAGTTTCTTTAGCTAAATGCATTAAATGAAGTACCCTTCTCATTAAATCTGACATTTGTCTGCCTTGTATAAATCCATTTTGGTCTTTTTCAATATAACTCCCCATAGAGTTATTTAATCTATTTACCATTATATGCTTCCATATTTATTGGATTTTTATCTGGTTTCAATATTAAAACAATCAATGACTCTTTCCATGATTGTGAGATTTCTTCTCCCATCAATATCTTATTAAATAACATTTTTAACTTTGCTATAAGAATCTTTTTAAATACTTTATAATATTCTGGGCCTAATCCATCTGTTCCAGGGTCTTTCCTGTCTTTAAGTTATTTATAATATCCTCTATTTCTTTATCAGTAATTAACTGTTCCATTTTATTTTTATCATCATCTAACAGTTTTAATTAAAATTGTTTTTATATCATATTCCATTTTCTCCTTAATTTTATTACATTTTTTCCATTCAAATCTTGTATTACTCCTATATTACTTTTATACTTTTTTATAGAAGATGCTTTAGCTAATAACTTGGAGTTCCTGTTACTAAATTCCAAAAAATCTCTTTTTAGATAAATTAAGTTTCTTTGTACCTTTTCAGATGAATCCCTTCCAATTCCTTCCTCTATGCTTGTAATTCTATTATAGCTTTCTTATCTCAAGTTCTTATAACTATTTTTCTAATTTCTTTATATTATCTTCTAAGTCCTTTTTCTTTGCCCCTGCTTTTTTTGAAGTATATAAGACGCTTTATATGCATACCCTCTTTCCATAAACTTCATAGTGTCCAGATTATCCTCCCTTCTCATTTATCTTTGGGATTTTAAAATGGAAACCAATCTAACATGTTGTCTTCAGGAATTTCAATCTAATTTTGTCAGTCATCTTAAGGCTCAAATTTCAGAACTGGAGACAGATATTAAAGCAATACTTCTTGGCTTGGACACTATGATAGAGACAGGAGACAAACAGACAGCATCTTCTGAATCAGCTGAACAACTATCATCGCCAGAGAGAGAGGGAGAGACCACTGTTCCTGAGGAGAAGATGGGAGATAAAACGATTGACTGCTCTGAATTAATCGAACAACGGTCTGCGGAGAGGCAGAGAGAGACCTTTTTTTTAAAAAAGCAGAATGAAATACTTAAAAATGTGGAAAGGAGGGCGGGGACAAATTGGGAGAGTACATGGATTTTATCTTAATGGAAAATAATGGTAAAGGGAAGACATGGGTGAATTTAGAGGCAGAAATTTATGATCAGAGTTCGAATAGATCTGTGTTGCTTGGAAATCAAGATATGGATTATATTGAGAGGAAATTAGTAAAACGCATAGAAAATGTCTTAATGAAATTTTATAGATGGCATTTTAAAACTGGTAAAAGGGAAGTAAGAAATTAATCTTGGAAGTTTGATACTGGAGTTGAGAAGCAAAAGGAAAAGGAGGGAAAGTAACCTGCGGATTAAACGATATAATTTCTTGGTCCTGAGAGATATATAATCACACAGAAAGCAATATGAATAATTACATTATGAGCAATCTTGGCTAGGTGGGAAGCTAAAAGGTAGATAAATATATGTAGCTATAAATTTCATAAAGTTCAATGAATAATAATATTAGATGCTTTGGCTCTTATGGTTTATATATAGAGCTTAAATATGAGTGAATCACTATATTGATTATATAGACAAGATTAGACTTACAATGTCTTTTTACCTGTAAAAGTGGGGATCTTTCTGAAAGGTATTGAGCTGAGCCCTTTAGGATTTATGTAGTCAGAATTATATATTAGATGGATATGGCCTAAAGATGCTTAGTAGGGCAATATGGTTTATGTAGTCAGGTTTATATGGTAGATGGATATATTCTTCCTGCATATATGTTTTGTGTTTGTTTTGTATGTTTTTCTGTGTTTTATTATTTTAAAAAAACTTTTAAAAAAGACCCAAAGCCATTGGGACTGATGTAACCTTATGAAATTTTCCATTGTAATGCATCTTTAAAAACTCTAGGTACCCCCAAATATATTTGACACCTTTTTTTGAAGGATAAAAGTAATAACCCACATTTGTCTTCTAAATACCATAATTTCGTGACAGTAATCATTATACACTTGAATTGGGTTCCCCTCAAATACCAAATTCCCTGGATTGTCTCTTAAAATTTTCATCAGTTGCTCTTTTTTCCTAAGGCTTGAAAATCTAATCAGAATATGGTGAGGCTGTCCTCTGCATCTTGAACCAACTCTATGTATTTTATCCAAATAATAAACAGTCCAGTCTATTTTGGTGCCGTCTTTTTCAGCCAGGCTAGGGCTAGTTCAGTTAAGTCCTTATCTTTGGAGCCCAAATCTGGAATTCCTTTCAATCTAATATTATTATGTCAATTGTAATCCTGTGATAAAATCATCTGCTGCTGTAACAGCGATTTCATTGTCCAATAATCTAACAATATTTTGTTTGAGATTGCAATCCCTCAATGTTTTCATCAAAAATTTTTACATGAGAATCAATTGTTTGATTTAATTTTTTTATAATTCTCTTGATTGGTCCTAATGTCTTTTCCATCATCTTGTAATTCCCCATTTCTTGTAAGTATTGACCCATATATCCCACTTTTTTACCCATCTTTCCCATTTTTGGTCCATATGTTCTACCTTTTTACCCATATTTGACATTGTTTGTTTTATTTGAGGATTCACACACTTCTTTAGGAACTGAAAGCAATCTGCAACAACGAGTACACTGTAGTTCAAGGACAGTTGAGATGTGCCAAGTCATTTTTGCATTTTGCTCTAGCATCCCCAAGCCTCTGTTTGAAAGACCTTACTCAGGCATATGGGATTTTCAGAGTGTACATTTTAGGAGCACTGTATACTTAAAAGGGAGCAAAGTAATGCTGCCACACAAAGTCCCAGACAGTTAAATGGCACTTACTTCACTCCCAAAGAAATATGTAAAGGACAGCAGTCTTTAACCATACCTATTTACTGATACATAGAGACATAAACTCAAAAAGAGACATACATCTGTGCGCATGTATTTGTAGGATGCTTCATCATTTCTCTTTTTTTTCACATATATTTCTTTTAACCTTGTTTGGGTTATTCTGTTTACATCATATCTGCAACTGTATGTATGGTGTGTCTGCAAGTTGGTATGTAGCAGACATTTCTTTTGCCATTTCCTTGGGTATAATTCAGTGTCATGGTGGGCAGCATCACACATGGAAATGATATTTGATTAGTCTTTCTCATTTCCAGCAACACATTACCTTGTTATGGATAAAACTTCAAAAAATTCTTCAAAATTAAAGATGGGAAGCTGAAACAATGAACACTAATATAACTGTCAGCCAAACGCCAGGGACGAAGTACCCTAACATAAAAACATAAAGTCAGGTCCACCTAGTTGTGCATAATATTTCTCCTATAGACAACCTGATCTGAGATGCTCACACACAAGATCAGAAAGCTTTCTCCTGGTGGTGTTTTACTGTGACAGTTATTTAATGTTATCAACACAGTGGCCTTAGCCACTAGTCATAGACCTTTGCTCCATGACTTTGTTGTTCTCTCTTGAGGATCATCTAACTGTTTAATAAAGCAATGTTGTGTGACTGTGAAGGACCACACAAAGCACACAGATATCCGTTCTCCAGCTGTCTTTGAATTTCTTCTCTCATCACCTCCAGCCAGCTAATGATGGGGGACCATGAGGTAGCTGATGACAAGAATGTAGCTCTTCAGATATTCCTGGACTGCAATGCCCACCGTTCCTTGCCATTTGCTCTGGTGGTTAAGGCTGATGGGAGTTGCAGGCAAACAACATCGGGAAGGCCACACCTTTCTTCTTCCCAAGCTGTAGCTGTGAGCCCTAAACTAAAGAAAAAGAGAGACGGGAAGCTGTAAAACGAACCTCAGCCATCCCCCTCCCCACTCCTTAATACTTCCGTTGTTCCTTCTATAAATACCATTTACGTATTTCCATAACTGCAGCCAAATGTGAACGTTGCTTGTTTAGCTGGTGAATCTATGTCTGATCTGTCTGTTTCGAGCAACCCAAACCAACTTCCTCCCTAAACTTCGCCTGTGTTTTTTTGGTCGGGCACTGAGAACTATTGCCGCCCGCAAGGGAGGAGGGTAGTTTAAGAAAGAGTTAAAACAAGGCGGGCAGGGGAAGCTGGTTCTTCCGTTACTTGAGAGATCTTCAGGAAGGGAAGCGCCGTCGTTCGTCCCAGCTTCTCCCAGACACAGGTGGACGAGCGATCCCTTTGCCCACAGCCGGTAGACAAGGGAAGAAACAGTCCCATCATCCCCACCCCCACCGTGCGACCTCCTCACAGCTCCCTTTCTTTACTTTCCCCCCACACACACACACACGCCATCCTTTACTCTGCCCCTCCCACGCCCAATCGACGTGTCGCCTTGGCCGCCGCCACTTTTGCCACGGAGGATCCGCTCCAGCCGCAGCAGCAACGCCTGCCTGGGGAGTCGGACATCAGAGGGGCTGCAGGCTGCGAGGGGGGGGGCGGCTGGATGCCGGAGCGTGGCCGAACCGCCGCCACAAACTGCTGTGAAAAGCCAGCGCGATTGTCTGCGCCGGGTTTTACGAGGGCGAGCTGACGAGGGAGGTCGCCGTCGCGACCGGACGCTTTGAAGCGTCCTTGTAAAATAAACTATTTGCGAAAGGCTGGAGGGGGGGGGGAGTCCGGTATTTTTGCCCCATATACAGCTGTGTGCGTCCCTGGAGAGAAGAAGCGGGGAGCAGGGTGAGAGGAAAAGAACGGCAAGGCCCGAGGCGCTCGGCTGTCCAGCAAGTTTAACTCTTGACAACTTCCTCGCTCAAAATCCGGCAGTGTGATTTTTTTTCCCTTTTAGCGGCGTGGGGCGGGCGGGGGGGGAGAGAGTTGAAGCTCTCGATACAGCCTCCCTTTCTCGGCACCTAGTGGCGCGTCCTGGTACTGCAAGAGGCTCTGTTTTGACTTGGGCGGCCGGGCTGGTGATGTTAATTTGCCAGCTACTGGCGGTGGGATTACTTAAAGAAGTCCAGCCGGAACGCGTTGATCTGAGCTTATTCCCGGGACTCTTCTCCCCACCCACCCCGTATTCTCTACAAAATCCGGAGGAAGCAAATGAAGGTTGAGGCGGCTGTTTAGCTCTTGCCAAGCCTACCAGCAAAACAACATTCACACGCACGCATACGCACGCACGCACACTCCTCGGTCCTTTTTTAAAAAAAATGCTAAAATCTGGAAAACGAAATTGTTTGATGTACTAGGAGATGCTATCTAATTAGGGCGTAAGAAATTTAATCTTTCCAGCAAGCAGGTCATATAATTAATGTTAATTTAACGCTCTGATTCTCAATCATTAATTTTTATTCTCTTAAATGTAGTTTGGCAAGGCCCCCTGATCCATAGCAATGGATTTCACTGAATGTAAGAGCACAACTTGGTCTGTGGAGTGAATTACTTCAGACCTCCCTATCCCAATAACAAGATCACATCATGTATGCATTATTAAGCCATGTAATTGAATGGTCCATAGTTTGCATATCAGACTATTAAAATAATGTGCTTTGCTTTTCTTCCAACACGTAATGATATAGCCTCTGCGAATATTGGGTAATTCTGATAATTATCACCAAATTACTACAAATGTTCTCTTCATTAAGATGATTTCTTTCAAGCATTTTTATTAAAATGTGAATAATGCATTGAATGGTGACCTGTAGAGCCCCCCCCCCCCCGTCCAACTTTCGTCAGCTACCATTCGGAACAGAGATTGACTAGATGCACTCTTTCCTTCTTACTCGCTCGCTCACATTAGATCATGATTGACCAATATATTTAATTCTTTAAAAATTATTTCAGATACCTCTCTTTCTAACCATGAAGTTTCCTATCTGGAGTACAGTTTGAGTCTTGTCGGGTTTGGATCACACAGAGCAGAGAGCTAGAGAAAATAAGGCAGAGGAAGGATACACGCGCGTCACCCTCCTTTTCCAGGGAAGGGTGGAAAGAGACAGCAACAGACATATAGACAGGTTCATTTGAAAAGATAGTGACCTCTTTTCTTCCACTGCAATATAAACTCTCCGGGGCGAAAAGGGAAGCGGGGGAGGGGAAGAGAAGGGAACCCGAGAGAGAGAAGCGAAAGAAAGGAAACAGCGCCTTTTAAACACACTGCTGGAAGGCAGGTTCAGAGCGGACTCTCAATGAACTAATTCCCAATTAACTAAGTAACTAACTTTCTTCTTGTCACTTCGAACCACGCGCTTAAACTAAAATCTGGAGCCAAGGCGCTTCATTATACCGCCCTGCTTCGCCTTGCCTTGCTGTTTTCAAAGTTGAATAGCAAAGCAAGAACTACATCAGAAAAGAAAAGAGCGAATCCACCGCTGCAAAATAAAAGTCTCTTTTCAAATTAAAAAAATAATAAAGCACAGAACTCTACTATTCTCTCACCCTTGTTCAACAGGAAAGAGATTGTTGGTTGTATTGTTAAGTTTTTTTTCCTTGATTGGATAATTAAGAAAAAGACAACGAAGCATACATGCCTCTAGACTAGTGACAAGTGTGGGACAGGAAGGGGAAGTTTCTGAGCATCCTTACTGGGCGCAGCTCTCTCGAGTTTTCAACGGATGCAAAAGTCGGCAACACTTTTACAAAGAAGCAAGTCGCACTGAGTTCCACTGGACTCAGTCAACGGCTTATACCGTACTATTGTTTCCCAAGAGACTTTAACAGGGGCTTTTCTATTACCTTACGTAGTTGCCGGAGGAAGAAGAAGAGGCTGGGGAAAAAATGACCACATCAAGGGCCCGCTTTATTCACAACAGGGGACAGAGCCAGGCCATGCGATCCACTTGGAACTGAGGGCCTTGAAGCACAGAGGGTGAAAAGTCCCGATCTCTAAATCTCGCGAGATCGAATCCTGCCTTCACACACACACACACAGAGAGAGAGAGAGAGAGAGAGAAAGAGAAAGAGAAAGAGAGAGACCCAAGCCCCGGTTCCTGCTTCTCCCTAATCCTGACCTCCGTCCTCACCTCTGTCCCTCGATGGAGGCCAGACGGCTCCCTTGGGACAGCGAGGGCGCTTTTATTTTGGTTGGGACCAGGAGCGGCCAGGGGGATGAAAGGAGTTGGGGGGGCGGGGGGTAGAGATAGCTGCCTCTTTCAGGAGATGGGGAGAGCGGATCGAGGCGAGGGGAGTGTGCGCTCTTCTGTTTGGTTTTGCCTCCTCACTATAGCAACCACCAGCGGGCTGACAAAAATGCACCCTCTCTGGACAATGGGCCGGCCTCCTCGCTGGCCTCCCTTCCCTTCTCCGCCGTCCGCCTTCCCCCTCCGAGCTAAGAAGACGCGCTCTCCCTTCCCCCACTTCCCCCCCCCACTCCGATCCCACACCGTTTTGCCAGCCTCCCCAGCGTCCCTGCAAAAGAGGGAGGCCGGAGCCAAAAATCCACCGGCTGTCTCTTCTCCATCACTCCCATAACTTGACGGGCATCCATCATCACTCATGCGAAGTACTTTGGTTTAGTTGTGGTTGGGTTGGGTTTTCTTTTTTTAAGCTCGATCCTTCAGCCCACGGAGGAGGCTGTTAGGCTTGCTGCAACCGTAAACCCTCTGAAGGCAAAGGGGAGGCCCTCCGGAGGAAACCTGCGCCCTGACTCGGAGCTTCGTCTCCCGGGCCCTGGGGGTGAACTTTGTTGGCAAGGGCGAGTGCAGCCGGCCTCTCCGGGCGTTGCCTGCGGGTGACGCACCACGGCGTCGCAGGAGAGGGACCCTGGAGTCTAACTGTATAAGTGGACGAGGCTCCCACGGCCTCCCTCTCTGTCTTTTTTGTTAGGTTCCCCAAAGGGCTCGAGGGGGGCACTTGCAACACAAGGAGAAAGAAAGGGATGACTCCCCCCGCCAGTTATCAGTGGAGTTGCCTTGGCAGGCAGGGCCCTGAAGGGTGTCTTTGACTGCCCGTCTCAGCCCTCCTCTGCCCGCTGAAGGATGTGGTGCGCCGTCCTAGGTTGTACCTTGCTTACCTCTGGCTGATGCTGAGCGGGCTATCGGGAGTCCTGAAAGCGGTTCTCTTCAAGAATCCCAAGAAAACAGGAACCAGCCTCTTCCTCTACAGTTTCCTAGCATTTTTCCTACTGTGAAGGCTCTTAACTCTTTTTGACAGTATACATGGCCATGGCTCCTGCCCTTCCAAACAAGAGCTGAATGGCCACTGAAATCGAGTCGCGGCTGCTTTCTGGGATGGGGAAATGCGCCATCAGCATGCCACTGCCTTCTGCCCTCTAGAGAAAAAGGAAAAGCCCTGGAGACCGAAGTCACTCGACGATTGCATTATTTTCCTTCTCTCTTCTGCCCTCCTGCAACTCACCATTCATGGAAGCATGTGCATATGTAACCGGTTCAAGGAAGAATAATTTCCCTGAGTCATGCAGAATAAGAATGAAATCCTTCCTGAGCTGCATGTATTCTCCCCCTACACTCCCTTAATCCTCTCTGATTCCGAGGAAAATAACAAGTTATTTAGTTATCAGGAGGCGAGCATTACCATAGTACTTGCTCGCTCGCTCTCTCATTTTCTCTTTCAATCTCTCTCCCTCCCTCTCTGGACATGCACTTGCTCAGATACTCAGAAATAGGAAGAAGAACGGCCCCATATACAGCACACAAAGTTTATCTGCTGATTCTGTGACCTTTTAATGGGAGCCTGGAGGAATAGATTTCACAAAGGAATAGATTTCACAAAAGTATGGGGCTGATAGGGGCTGTAGTCCAAAGTCACCTGAAAGACATGAGAAAGAGGGAATCTGGGCTGCCCGCAGGATGGAAACTCCTGCTGAGGTTTGTGGCCCTCGGCAGAAGAACTGGAGAAAAATCTGGCAAATTAGGGTCTATCTCTCAGACTTGGGAGAGATCAAAATCTGCCTACAGTTTAAGAGCTACACGGATCATTGGAAAGGAGAATCCAGAAAGAAATGGAGAGAAGAAGACGCCTACATTTTCAGATACAGGCCAAGAAAGAAAGAAAGGGTGACAAGTGTAAAGCTGTTAATCAAACCTTAAGTAAGTCTGAATGATTCTGGCAGTTCCCACATTCCTGTTCACCTGCCAAAAGATTGCCGAAAGACATCGCCTTTAAGGACCATTGTTCCATAGAGGTTAGGTCAGAACAGTCAGTTTAACAAGAAACCACCATTAAAACCGCACTGCATGCTGATAAGCTTGTCGTCACCACAAAATGCTATTTTGTCCCTGTCTGAAATTTCGATATAAACAAGCAGCACTTAGTCCTGAGTCAAGAATTATTCTCCCAGCTTGATGGAAACTGTCCCCCCTCGTATATACTCCCTTCCATCCCGACTAAGGCCTCGTATTCACCATTCCAAATTTAGCAGCCTTGCTTTGATAAATTACTCAAAGTAATCCCTGAAACAGCTAAAGTCTGACTGGTTGACGTTCTGTTAGAAGTGCTCATAGCGGTATCTGCCTATAAAATATTCACTTGCGGACTACAAAGGGTGGATCAGTTTTAATGACAAGATTCAGAACCGGAGGATGAAGCACGGGGTGGTGGGGGAGGGAGGGAGAGAGAGAAAAAGAGATTAATATCCCGGAATTCAAATCATTTTAATTTCGAGTACTGAACTTAGAACATCCCATCTTGCTCGTTTAAACAGAGAGGCAGATTTTTTTTAAAAAAACTGGCAGTCAGATTAAGAGTGAGTTGTTAGGGTCTAGTTGGAGGGAAAGTGGGAAATCGGCAGAATTTTCCACCCAACTTTTCGAGAAATGGCCCAGAGAAAAGGGAGTGTTCGTTTGATCCCTCTCTTCTAGGTGTTATCAGCGACTCTGTGGCTGGGCAGGGGGTGCCTTGATGTAAGCGTTTTGTAAGAGGGAGGGAGGGGAGAAGTCCACTGAAAGGGCGAGTTTTAATTCCCGAGGACGAGGTGGCTGTGCGCAATCAAAGTTATCAATGTCTGTCCATTCTGTTTCGGCTTCTCAGTTAAATCACGTTATTTGTTAGAGCCACCCGGAGGAGCCCCGACTTGAAAGTCTAGCTTTTCAGTCATCTTATAAATGCATCCCCGAGGCTGCCGTTCTTGCGGCTTGAAGGCAGATTTCATTAAAGCAGCCCAGCTGCCTCTTTGTGCCGGATCGGATTCTTCAAGCGATCACTTGTGAAGCTCTGGCTTTCGGAGGGGCTGCTTTCTCTTTTTCTTCCCCTTCTGTATAGGCCCTTAAAAGTTGAAGTCCCATTCATGTGTGGCTGGGGCTCTCCCTCTCCACTAAATCAGGCTCATTGGGAGCCCCAGTGGAAGAAGGCTTCACCCAAGCAGGATTGAATGGTTCCTCATCCCGGAAGGTTAAAAGGGAACAAGATCAAAACAGTCCACGCTCACAATAGTTACATTAAACGCGTCCTAAACTAGCACATGGGCACACATTTCCAAGCTGGGCCTTTGAATGCGGGTGGGTGGGGGTGGGGAGAAGCGTGGAAGGGCGAGAAACAACAGTGTCTTTGCGTAGCCATCCACACCGCGTTGATTAGGGGCTTTTTCACACCGCCGGTCCTTTGTGTAGCCCCCAACGTCCAGCTGTGCAATGAAACTTGCAGGATCGTGGTGTAAAAATGGCAGAGCAAGGAGGGTGGGTGAGGCAGAGGGAAGGCAGAGAGCAGGATCATATGCCGATTCCACAGTGAACCCTGCTCAGTTTAATAGGACCAAAATTGCAACTCGAATCGTGCCTACTCAGAAGCAAGCCCCCTTAAATTCTGGGGAGTTTGTCCCGCGTAAATGTGTACAGCATTGCCATTTGACTGTGCCAGCAAGGATGAACTAGGTTGCGACCAACCTGTACGACAAATTTTCCTTAAGGGGTGCGTGAGGGAGAGAGAACTAGAGCGAGGGAGCAAGCGAGCTGGAGGCTGGGAACCAGGAAGTTTTCTGTCTATGCAAGAGGGGGTGTGTGTGCGTAGATTGTCTCAGAGAAGGTGAAAGCCAGAGAGCTGGTAGTATTGGTAAGGATATCAGGCAGTCCCTGCGTTTGACCACCCCCATTTATTGCGGGAGAAATCATAGCCAGGGCAGTGAGTGCCTCAATCAACATGGGAGCCTACATACTGCTGAAATCGCAATGCCTTTTAGAAACAAAAACAAGGGGCAACTCCAAAAGTGCAACCGAAGTTTCTCTGTTCCTCTCTGTGATTAGCTGTAAGCCAACCCGTTAACCGTTAGCAGCTATTAATCCTGATTATGTCAAGGTGGGTCGATGTAGGTAAGGAAGAGTGGGGCGGGGACCCTGTGCGTCTGAAGCCGTTCATCCGTGTCCCAACCCCAGATCAGAGAACCGTGAGCTGGGTGGAGTGACTGGCGGCGGGTAGCCTTCTCCTCTCCGTGTATATAAGAGAAGCCTGGGGTTTGGAGTGCCGGCGGATCACGCCTAAGGGAGGCTTGGCCGCTTTTGCTGGCAGCAACCACCTGGAGCCCACACAAGGGCACTTCTGGGGCGGTTTTGCTCCTCCTGGTTCCTGGACGGACACACACACACACACACACACACACACACACACACACACACACACACACACACACACACACACACACACACACACACACACACACACACACACACACACAGCTTCTCGCCTCCCACCTAGGACCACCCTCTCCGGCCTGGTTTCCCTCGTTCCCCCGACGCCTCCCCCCCCCCCCCGCCTTATTTCTCTCCGCATTATTTTCCTACGGAGCATATTCCCGGGGAGCTCCCTGGGAATGAAGGCGATACCACGGAGGCCTTGTCAGTTCAAAGCATTTGAGGAGTTGTTTGAAAATCTTCTCCTCGTCAAAGTAAGCAGCCCGGTGTATTTGAACAGCTGCTTTGAACGGCGAGGGGCGGGAAGGAGAAGAAGGACTGAGGGGAATGAAAAGGAAGGGAAAGAAAGGGAAACAGAGAGAGAGAGAGAGAGAGAGAGAGAGAGAGAAACTACCAAAGGGTCTACCCAAGACGCCTGCTCACCAACCTGCTTTTCTGGGGATAGGAGGGAGGGGATGAAAGAAGGGCTCCAGACTGAGACCTCTGATCCATCAGGGTCTGCGCGCCGAGAAAAGACACGGACACACAGGACCGTCTCTTGCAGTCACGAGCTCGCACGCACGCACGCACAAACATGCACACAGAGGGCGCCCCGAACCTGCGGCACGTCGGAGGCCGGGATGGTTCGATCCGAACGGAACCAGGGAAAGCGCGTGTCTCGGGCTACGCGGCCCAGTCCCAGCCCCCGCGCACCCTCCTCCTGTCCGGAGCCCAGAAATCGAGGCTCCTTCCTCGCTTCTAGGAGCGGTCTCCTCCTCAAGGAGGGAGGGAGGGAGGGAAGGAGGGCGAGGGGAGACTTTTAGGAAGTGTATGAATGACCAGGAAGTCCAGAAATGAAGAGGACGGGGAGGCGGGACTTGGGCTGGCCGCCAGCGACTCCCGCTTGCGCTCTCCTTCCCCAAGATAGGCACTCGTATCTTGAGAAGGAGGATGGGTGGGTGCGTAGAATGAGGAGTCGGCGCTTAGGGAGGCTCGTGCTTTCTAGCTGCCTGGTTTGCATGGAGTTCCTTTCGCTATGAAGTGGCCATATTAAAACCCCGCAGCTGTACTACTTCAGAAGAAGAAAAGTTAACCGACTCTTTTTTTTTTGGTAGTGTTCATGTTGGGGATGATGCCAACCCCAACACACCCAAACATTCCGGCTTGGCGGATAACGCCTTCCGCATCGCCGCAGCCGCTGCCTGCCTTCTACCACCAGCAGACGCTCCGCGGGGAACCGGAGGGTTGTTGATCTCACGTGGCCTCTTAAGACTGGTCTGCGAATAAAACAGGGGATCGCGGACCGCTTTCTTCCGGCTTTTCACTCCCGCCAAGCGGGGGCGGGTTGGCCTGTTGGGAGATCTCTCTATTGAAGCGGACTGTCAGATATCTCGGTGGGAGATACTTCTAAAAGGAAGCCAAGGCAAGATAAATTCTCCGCCCTCGCAGCCTTTCAGCCCTCCCTTCTGATCCCGTGTATACACCACGAGGCAGAGAACTGAGGCAAAAAGAAGCAGCTTCCAGGTCCCACTGAACTGAAACATCTCCCACGGTGCTCCCAACTTGTAGTTTTTTCCACTGACTTCCATAGTGGAAAACACTATGTAGCACCCAAAATCGTTTGAAGAAACACCTGCCCAGCTCTGATAGTCTTAGCTTAAGATGCTCATTGAGCCAGTGAAGAAGCATAAGCATCCAATATCCTTTTTAAGCAACAAGCCTAAACTATACATTCCAACCCTGTAGCAGATCCAAATTATTCTCTTCTTGTCCCTGTTCTTGCGTGAACTCAGTACTGTTGGGAGTTGTGGGGTGGGAGATGACATTAACTAGTTAACATTAGCTCGAGACAGAGAGAAAGAACACCAGCAGAGACATCAAGAGGCAGATGTAAATAAAATATTTTATTGTAACTTTTTTTGAAACACCGAATTCTCGCAATCCCCCAAACCAGAAAATCCGCTTTGTCACAATTTCAAACAGCTCACTTAATTCAGCAGCATCTTTTCCCAGTAAATTCTCCCCTCTCCTTCTTGCAAACTAGCTGCTTGGGAGACGTAAGAAAACACCGAGTGCGCATCATCTGAATAGCATTTACTATCAAACTGAAGGCCTTAGAAGTAGGTCGCAATCCTATCAATGATTCCTCAGAAGCTCTCGTTGCACAAAAATAATGTCGGAGGCATAGGATCAGGATATAGGATCGGAATGCGCAGGAGTCTCGTCTAGGTGGACTTAAGCTCATTCGGCAGGAGTGAAGCCTAACTGCACCTTGCCATGCTAAGATATTAGATCCGTTTCTTCCTAAACGTGGGCATCTTGTTCCCATGGCATGCCTCTTCCCCTAAGAAATGTTTCTAGTTCAATAACTTTCTCCAGGACGATAAATTAGGAACAACTCTTGGAAGAAAGCTACTCATCGCGGATGGCTGTGGTTGTTGTAAATTCTCGCTTCTAGCTCCAGAAGAAGAAAATGTTGGAGGGGGTAGAGCGTCCATTCACTGGCCTGCCTGGACCACTTTGTTCTCAGAACAAAACTATGGCTCCTTCTTGGCTTTATGTGGGAGATCTGCGCCTGAGATCCGGCGTGCTGTGCCGCCAGGTCCTCCCGGTTTTCAAGAGATGTCCCCGCACAGCCACCGAACATAAGACGACTCCTCTTATTCGGTCAACCGCCAGGGGCCCTGAGACCTCCACCGAGCCATGCCGCTGGGTTGTTGTTTTTGTTTTGTTTTGTTTTTAATGTTTTGGAAATGTTCACCAGACTTTTACCCTTAGGCTGCAACCTTATACTTACTCACTCGGGACTAAGTCTTACCGAATTCAGCTGCGTTTATTTCTAAAGCAGGTTGATATAATGTTGCGAGATAAGAAAGAAAGAAAGAAAGAAAGAAAGAAAGAAAGAAAGAAAGAAAGAAAGAAAGAAAGAAAGAAAGAAAGAAAGAAAGAAAGAAACCAGATTAGAGTACGAGCTAGTCATCCACCGCAGGATACAGTTAATGCTATAATAAGAACAGTTGGATCTAAGGCACGTATTCATATATATCTATAATCTTAATTTGGGCGCAGGGACAATATTAGATCTGGCTGTATCGCTCTTGTCCACTCCTAAACTCCAGCGGGAACAACATGGTTGCTGAAAGAAAAAGAAAGAAAGAAAGAAAGAAAGAAAGAAAGAAAGAAAGAAAGAAAGAAAGAAAGAAAGAAAGAAAGAAAGAAAGAAAGAAAGAAAGAAAGAAAGAAAGAAAGAAAGAAAGAAAGAAAGAAAGGGAAGTTGCTGATCTGTAAACATAGCGGTGCTCCCCCAGGGAGTGAGAACTTCTGCGAACAATGCCCGCTCGCTTTGCCGCTGTGCTTAGCGGAGGGCTAAGCCCTGAAACTCTTAGCGAATCCCAGTTTTGTTCTCCCATGCAGCACCTGCTGCCGCCGCCGGGACAGTTTGGCGACTGCGAGCGCCTCTCTCCCGAGGGAGCGGCAACCTCTCCGCTCTCTTCTGCCCACCCGCCCGCCTCCTCTCCCGCCTCTTCCCCATCTTTCCTTTCCTGCCATTGTGGGAAGGGAGGAGGAGGTTTCTCTGAGATGACTTGGGTGCAAAGAGCCAAGGAGAAGCCTGGGGGTGGGGGTGAGGGTGGGGGTGGGGGAAGAGAGGGAAAGCAAGGGGTCGCTCCGGCGCTGGGGCTGCTGGGCTCCGTACCCGCTTTCGGGAATGAGGTCCCCTGACACTTAAGGGGCTTACTCCCGAGTAAACACGACCCTAAGGCCATTAAGCGCGCGGACACGGGTCACTTCTTAGGAAAGCACGACTAGGAAGCCGCCCAGCTAATATTTGAAAAGGAGCGCTAAAGAGTTTGGGTTTGTGGCCAAACGATCTCCGGGAAATAATCGGGGGTGGGGTGGGGGGGGCGATCTGCGGACGCGGCGATGAGCAGAGCCAGCGGACAACCGCAGCCACCTCATCCGCCGCCGATCAGTCCCGGGAGGAAAAGCAGGGGACGGAGTTGGAAACAGGGGCGGCTCCAGCAACCGAGCCAATGGCCCCGGCCAGCTGCTTCGGCCGATCCAGTCCAGTCCCGTTGTTTCCGAAAAGAATAGCCCTCCTCCCGCGGAAAGGAGGTCTCCTCGCCTCCTCTTTTCTCTCGCGCGGGCGACTCGCCGTTGTGTGGTGGGGCGCGGGCGGGGTGGGAAGACGGGGGAAGGGGGGGAAGAGAAAGACGCCGAAAGAGGAGGAGGGCCACCGTCCGAGGCTTGGGGAAAGAATTCAATCAAGTTTGGGCACAAGGCAGGCAGCAACAGGAGAGCATCTCCGCCCCAGCGTGCGTGTGGTCAGTTTGCCTCTGCTCGCTATTCCTGTAAAAGAAAAAAAGAGCGCGATTTTTCCCCCCCAAAGCGTCGGGTGTTGTTTTGTTTTGTTTTAATAGGGGGCTCGCCATCATCTCCTTTCCCCCGCTCCCCACAATCAGGACTTAGCCCGCCTAGCCAGAAACAAGTGAGCTGTTCCTTCTTCTTCTTCCTACCCCCACCCCTCTTCGCTGTGTGCTTCCCCCACCCTTTCTTCCACTCTTCCTGCCCCCTTTTGCGCGCTCCTTCCTTCCTTCTCTCCTTCCTCAGAGTTTGATTACAAAGGCAGAGCGGAGCTTGAGGGGAGGGGTGGAGGTGGGGGGGGGGGAGGCCGAGCCGGAGAGCAGGAGCCTGTGTGGGAGGCGTGGTGTCAGCGCCAGGGCCGGGGCCAATGGGAGGCTCCCCCTGAGCCGGTTGCTAGAGGTCTCCACGTAAATCAAAGCGCAGGGAGCCAATGGGGGCCGGAGGGAGGGAGGAGCGGGGACGCGTGCCTTTGCAGTGGGCTCTGCCAAGCGGACTTGCGGGGGAAGCGAGCGGCGAGAGGAGCCCGAGGCGAAAAAGTAGCTGTCAAATGCGCGGCTCCTTTAAGCGGAGCCCTCAGTCCGGCTCGGAGAGTCATGGCGACCACAGCGTCTAACCACTACAGCCTGCTCACCGCCAGCTCGCCCATGGTGCACGCCGAGCCGCCGGGGAGCATGCAGCCGGGCGCCGGCTACCGGGACGCCCAGGCGCTGGTGCAGGCGGACTACGCGCTGCAGAGCAACGGGCACCCGCTCAGCCACGCTCACCAGTGGATCACAGCCCTGTCCCACGGCGGCGGCGGCGGCGGCGGCGGTGGCGGCGGCGGCGGAGGCGGCGGCGGCGGCGGAGGGGGCGGCGGAGGCGGCGGCGGAGGCGGCGGAGGGGACTCGCCGTGGTCGACCAGCCCGCTGGGCCAGCAGGACATCAAGCCCTCGGTGGTGCAGGCCGGCGGCCGCGGGGACGAGCTGCAAGCCCCGCAGCAGCATCACCCGCAGCAGCCCCAGCCGCCGCCGCCGCCGCCGCCGCAAGGCAGACCGCCCCACCTGGTGCACCACGCCGGGAGCCACCACGCCGCCGTGGCAGCGGCCGTGGCGTGGCGGACGGGCGGCTCGGCTCACCTGCCGCCCGGGATGGCCGCGGCCAACGGGGGCGGCCAGGGCGGGCTCCTCTACTCCCAGCCGCCGCCGGGCTTCACGGTCAACGGGATGCTGGGCGCCGGGCAACCGGGCATGCACCACCACGGCCTGCGGGACGCCCACGAGGAGCCGCCGCCGCCGCCGCCCCCGCACCACCCGGACCACCTCGCGCAGCAGCAGCAGCAGCAGCAGCAGCATCCGCACGGGCAGCAGCCGCCGCCGCATCACCACCCGCACCACCACCACGAGGCGCACTCGGACGAGGACACGCCGACCTCGGACGACCTGGAGCAGTTCGCCAAGCAGTTCAAGCAGCGGCGGATCAAACTGGGATTTACCCAAGCGGACGTGGGCTTGGCCTTGGGCACCCTCTACGGCAACGTCTTCTCGCAGACCACCATCTGCAGGTTCGAGGCCCTGCAGCTCAGCTTCAAGAACATGTGCAAGTTGAAGCCTTTGTTGAACAAGTGGCTCGAGGAGGCGGACTCCTCGTCCGGCAGCCCCACCAGCATAGACAAGATCGCCGCGCAGGGGCGCAAGCGGAAAAAGCGCACCTCCATCGAGGTGAGCGTCAAGGGCGCCCTCGAGAGCCATTTCCTCAAGTGCCCCAAGCCCTCTGCCCAGGAGATCACCTCGCTGGCGGACAGCCTCCAGCTCGAGAAAGAGGTGGTCCGCGTGTGGTTTTGTAACAGGAGACAGAAAGAGAAACGCATGACTCCCCCGGGAGGGACTCTGCCGGGAGCCGAGGACGTGTATGGGGCCAGCAGGGACACGCCGCCGCCGCACCACGGGGTACAGACTCCTGTGCAGTGAACGCCGCCGCCGCCGGCGGACCGGGGGGGGAGGAGGAGGAGGAGGAGGAGGAGGAGGAGCAGGGGGGACCCGGGGGGGGGCGACCGACCCCTGGCCCCCTCCCTCTCACCCTCGGCTCCTCCAACCCTTGTGATTGTTTTGCCCCCTTCTCCCCCTTTAAACAAAGCAAAACAAAAAGCAGACAAAACAAAAAAAGGAAGGAAGGAAGGAGCCTGCATTGAACTATCCTTGAAACGGTAGCAAAGTGTGTAATTGTGAATGGGGTGTTTTGACCTTTACAGGCGAGTAACCAGACAATGAAGTGCAGTGAGTATATGGAGGAGCGCTTGTGTGTGTGTGTGTGTGTGTGTGTGTGTTCCTGTGCGTGTGTATGCGTGCGTGCGTGTGTAAAAAAAGACGAGTGCATGCCTGCGCCTGCCACTTCCTTAACCCCTTCCTCTTTCTCTCTCTTTCTTCCCCGCCTCCTTCCAAGCATATGTTAAGGGGGCTGTACAAAGCCATCCTCCCCTCCCGTAGAGACGAAAAAAGTTAGCCGGGCGGGCTACTTGCTATGAACTACTTCGGGGGACAAGCCAAAGGCACCCAGAACACACACACACACACACACACACACACACACACACACACACACACACACACACACTTTGCTGAGCTTGAATACACTTTACCTTTCCCGAAGGGGGGGGGAATACTAGAATAAGGAGTAGGCAAGTGCTGTTAGAGGGGAGACAGGCCCTTTAGAAAAGGAAACTCCGTGAATTTGCACTGCAAGTAAACAGAAGTTTGCACGTTGCATCTCCCTTTCATGCCTTGTCGGGGAAATGACTTGCATTTTCCGACACTGAGCGCTGCCCAGCGGTGGGACGTTTCCCTCCCTCCCCCCCCCCCCATTCCGTGCAGCCTTTGCTTTCCTCTTTGTGTGGATTATAAGTTTCGGGAGCCACCTTCAATGGAGGTCACGTTTAATTTGCTCTATCTGCTCTCATTAGCCTCCAGAGTGGGGAAGACCGGCTCTTTTAGTCTTAATTTTATCTTGATGGAAGTGTAAGATGACAGAGAAGAGGGGGTGGGAAGATACTGCTGCCCCTTTCCAGAAATGCAGCTCTGGGAATTATTCAGAGACAAGGAGAAGCCTGTGTGTGTGTGTCCGAGTGAGTGTGTTGGGGGAAAGATGTGCATGAACGAGGGAGGGAAAGGGTGGCATAGACTGGGAGACTCTAGATTAGTATATGGAGAATGGAGAATATTCATGAAGGCTAGACGAGCCATTTGGGTGAATTAAGGCCTACTGGATAAAAAGGTGACACGAGGAATAATATACATGGTGTGGATGGGCTAAGAGCTGAGTGACACCTAGCCAAACTTTCCAGGAGAGCTGAACGCTGAACGAAACTGAAAGTGGGATGAGATCTTGCGGATGGGAAACGGGAGGCTGAGTGGAAAGAGAGAGAAAGACAGACAGACAGACAGAAAGAGATTAATGATTAGCTTCATAGGTCCTGTACAGAAAGTTCTCTGTATACCTTGAGTGTCCAGCATAATCCTGCCCTAGGACATGTACGGTGACATTTTTTCTGAATGGGGGAGATCTGTGTCCCAAACCTTCCTCCTGGTGTACAGGAAGACTCCCTTGGAAGTGAGTTCCAATACTCTTGATGTATGGTGCTGAGAGTTACAGCTTCAGGCTGTGATCTTGTCTTGATATAGTCTCCTTTGTTTTTGTTTGTTTTACTGAAGAAGGTAAGACTTTCCGGAGTCTACACCCCACCCCTCCTTAGGTAGGACTCCTTTTTTTTGTATCATGTTCATTAAATCCTCCTGTAGCAAAAGTGGTCTAGGAACAGCTGTCATTGCCTGCAAGCCTGGATCTACTCATCCCTGTGGGAGTTTAGTGAAGATATGGATTATACAAAACGCACTTTCAATTTTAAGCAATTATTACTTTCATTAAAATCCATGGGGTTGAAGCTGAAAAAGGTAGGAAGGCTTATTGCTATTGAACTCGATGGGACTCACTTCCAAATAAATCTATGAGGATTCCTTTGAAATCCAGTTCCTAATGGAGAACCAGGGGTTGTTGTGCCCATATGCAGGGGTGGGTGGGATTTCTCTGCAAGATTTATTCTTAGATTTTCAGCACATCCCACAGCTTTTTTTTTCTTCTTTTAAGATTTCAGAATGATGTGATGCATGAAAAAAGACCAATTTAATTCCGTCCCTCACCTTTTTTTTTTCCTCTTTCTCTCAAAAGAGCCAAGTGAAGTGAAAACAAAACAACCAAAATGCCATTTTCAATCCCTCCTTTTCTTCTTCCTTTCCTTAGTAGTCATTTTAATGGATAATATTTTCTTGATAGAAGAAGAAAAAAACGTAACTTCCCAGGCCTCCCTTTTAAAAAAAAAAGAAAGAGAAAGACAAAAGAGAAAGAAAAAAGAAAAAGAAAAACTCTAGAAAGGGAAAAGGGACAGGAAGAAGAATTTGAAACCGTATGTTATATCCTATATTGGGTGATGGTGTAAGCCTTGAAACTGTGATAGTGACCAATCCACATTTCGAAACATCTACTCAGCACACACAAAAAGTGGGGTTGTCTGTAACTTTTAAAAAATAATTGTAACCACGTTTACCTAACAGAATGCTTAAGACTTCTGAGGCCGATTAAGTGTTCTCACAGAGAAACTTTCAGATGAATATTGGAGTAGATAGGTGGGATTTAATATTTTATTCTTTGGTCGTATTGTTTTCCAAATGCCAGCCTGGTAACAGATTTCTCTCTCTCCCTTCCCTCCCTTCTGAAGGCAAATAGAGTTTTCTGGGAAGCCTCTTCATTGGCCTTTATTCTATTTTTACAAGGTTGTGAGGTTTTCTTTTTTCTCCTCCTTCAAAAATGGTATAGTCATGGAGTTCTATTAAGAGCACTGTAGCTGCTGGTAATTGTGGTTGGGGAGGACAAACTCTTTTGAAAACCATATTCAGGTTGAAGGCAGAGGATGTGGCAAAAGGGGGCCAGTGAAATTTATTAAGGTCAAAAATGGGAGTTTAGGGGAGGCACACCCTCTTCTAAACCCTGGATAGGTTTACTTAAAATTTCAAAGAGAAGTTACCAAGCAAACCTTACCACTCTGTATATATGTTTAATATTTGTCCTTTGAAATGCAGAAATAGTTTAAATGTTTTGTTTGTCTATTTTTCTTTCTTTCTTTCTTTCTTTCTTTTAAATGCTACCCAGGGAAATATTTTCGTATCATTTTTTAAAGTGGCCTGCCTCAATGTATATTTATTTCTTTTGAAGCAAACAGGTTCTGGAAACTGTTTTTTCTGTAGCTTTAAATGAGTAGGTGAACAAACAAAGAAACAAAAAACTATATGGGATGTAATTTTTTTGGTTCAGTCTCTTTGAAGAAATTCTTTGTTTTTTGGTACATTTGGATGTGCTTGTGGGGAAAAAAATAAAAGCGCAGAGATCCTTATATATTTATGTTAAAGTAATATTTTATTATCTACATAAAATGGAAATACACAAGACTTTTATAGTTTGCTCGACTTATTGGCATATCTTTTATTTTCCATTTGAGAGATAAGGAAAAAAAAACAGAAAAAATAATGAGTGGTGACACAGCTCTTTGAAATATATAGAATCTAGTTTTCCTTTTGCGGTCCTTCTTTCTTACTTCATGAGTGTTTTGGAATGAAATATATGCCTAATCTTTTGACTGACTTTGCTGGTGTAACTCAGGTAGTTGGCATAGTTGGATAGGAGAAGGGGCCATAAGTATAGATAGATTTTTTAAAAGGCTGGGCTTGGTATTCTGGTACAGCTTATCCTGGCACCCATGTGCCAAGGCCTGGGAACTTTTTACACCTGCCTGGAGGCTACCCAAATCTGCAGAAACTTACTGAAAACTAACAAAGTACTAGAAAAATCTCTCTGGTTTTCTTAATAACTTGTGCTTCTCAAGGCTCTGATTCTAAACACTAACTTACTTGGCCATAAAAAGTCCAAACCAAAAAAACCCCCAAAACCCACACACATTTTTTAAAAAAAACAATGTAGTTTCTCTAGAGAAGGCTTGATGACATCCGACTAGACCCAGTCTTATTTCAAAATAAGTGGTTTCTGGATCATTACAACCCAACTTCACTCAAGTGTGGGTTTTCTTTAAAGCAACAGCACCAGGAGGTGCGTGGCTGTTCCCGTAGTTCTCTATGTCTCTAAATATGGACATAGGTGCACCTACACCCCACAAATGTCTAGTATTTGCAATTAAATGGTTTTAAGGCTTTAAGTGCAGGCGTGTGCTTGGCCTTCCTCACCTAGAGGCAGTTTAGCCTTGTGAATTGGGTTCTAGAGAAACAAAGTGATGTTTTGTCAGATTGATTGCATGTTGGTTCTTTTTTCCAACTTTCTAGGGCGTGATTTTCTTTCTTCCTTTCTTTAATAACTAAATTGTCCCCCGGTATTTATTTCTACTGGCCTCTTTCTGAGGGCACTGCCTGATCCACGGTTAATGAACAATTAAACCGACACGGTTGGCTCCGACAGGACCGCAGTACTAAGGACACTTACTTAGGGGTAAGTCCCTTTGAAATCAGTTGAACTTTACCCCAAGTCTCTGTCTAGAGAACCTAGATGATTAGTTGCATTGTGCCAACTTCCGAGGAAGTGGTACGTCGGCTCAAAAATAAACCCGGTTGCTCTTAATGCGGTTATGGTGGCTCATTGGGAATACGAATATTGTCTGTGTTTGTGTGTGCGTGTGTGTGTGTGTGTGTAGAAGAGGATCCCGTGTAAATTTGAGTGGTACTTCGTTTTAGGTCCTAATGGATGTGATTGGATTATTGTTGAGCCCGGAGGTACTATCCTGCTTCCTTTTTGGTCAATAGCCAAATTCTTGCGGTGGTATCAAAAATTGTTGGCCTCCTCAGGGCGGAACCTAAGCCTGGTGTCCGGTTTGTTAGTCCGGTCATCGAAATCCTGCCGCTCCGGCCATCCGGTACGAACTCCTGTGCGTCCTCCCCGCTCTCTCCCCCCCCACCCCGCCTGCTACCTTTCCTCCTTTAACGATAGTTTCCAGGCTTATTAGATTTAATCATCTTTTCTAACTCTTAGTCAATATCGCACGCGTCCCAAACAGATTCAGCTAAATGATCTTATCAATAGTCTGGAAGCCAAGTGACAGCAAGAAGGAGTGTTCTGCCACCGCAGATATGCTGATGGGTAAAATGTTTAAGCTGGCTATAGATTGGATGTCCCTTGGTCAATAGCTCGCCGAATTGTTTGTATTTTTTTAAAAAATAATACTAATAATAGTCGAGAGAGGGTGGGTAGGTGTGGGTGGCTTGAGATGTTGAAAACTGGGCAGCCTCTGCCCTCTGCAGGACATTTCGGTGGGCTTGGAGGGAATATGTTACTTTTCTCTTCTATTTCTTGCGGGCAGGGGGGGCCCGACGAGACGGAAATCACGTGTGTAATGCTCGGCGGGCCAGGTGTGATTTATTTTCTGGACTCGAGGTTTCATATCTGAGACACGAGCTGGCATCAAACAGTTTGCGCGTCCACCCCAGCTGATGTCCCACTAGAGAGAATCTGGGTCTCCAGTTTAGGCGGCTCTTAAGAGCTGCGGGCAAGCGTGATTTTTGTTCTTGAGAAAGAGAGAAACGGGGAAGCCCAGCTGAGACCAAAATATTCTTTGAAAGGAAGGTACACTCCTCTTTTTCCCCCCGCCCCCGCCCCCAGTGTTCCTTTCCCCAAAGAAATTAAATTATTATACATTTGTATTTTCAGTTACACTTCAGGCACTGGCTAGGTCGGGTTTCTTTGCCAAGCAGGAGCGGCGGTTGCTCTCTTCTTTCCGAGATGACCCTCCCTTCCCCCAGAGAAAGGCTCGTTCCTCCAGGCGGCACGGACCTTTTGCGCCAGGAGAAACGCGTGTCTCCGTAACAGACAACCCGGCCAGCGGTGGGAACGGTGGGGTGGCAAAGCCCCCGTCTGTGGCTTGCGCTTCCGAAGGACTTGCGTGGAAATGTGTAGAATGTAACCCACCCAGCAGGGAGAGAGCTGTGGGCTGAGATCAGTTCCCGTTTGTAGGCTTCGGAAGAGGCAGAGGAATGGTTTGGAGGAGTAGGTCTCAGGCTGGGGAAAGGGGTTCCTCTTCTAAAAGGGGGTTTGGAGGAGAAGGGAGGGCTGTATCTGAACAAAAGGAAAAGAGGCAGGGAGAAGTTGCGGCCACCGTACCGTTGTTTGTTTGGTTTTTTTGTTTTGTTTTGTTTTGTTCTGTTTTGTTTTACAAAATGGAATGGCTAGTGATCATCAACTCGAGTGTCGTGAACGGTGGCAAAAATAGTGCTAGTGACTTGGTTAAATGCAAAGTGCCAATAACTGGAGGCTACAGATTCTCTCTCTCTCTCTCTCTCTCTCTCTCTCTCTCTCTCTCTCTCTCTCTCTCTCTCTCTCTCTGTGTGTTTCTTGCAGCAGTAGAAATCGGAAGCAAGGCTGGGATATCAAAAAGCGCGAGAGATTTTTCTGGTGTCCCTCCCCAACCCCCAACTTCCCGGTATTTTCAGTTGTTTCTGTGGGAAACCCTTCCCTCTTTTCTTCTCCTCGTCCTTCGGCTGTTGTTTACATTTCTGGGCCCTGTGATGAATGAGTATGTAAATGACGCTGATTTTTTACAAGTGGAGCGCAGCCACCGTCTTTCCACGAGGCCTTTGTGTGGCGAGAGCAGATTCAGACTGGCGAGACTACCACGATCCGCAAACCAATTACGCCAATTTGTTTGCTTGTCATTCCACGCGGAGTGCAGCTTCCTTAGAACAGTCAAAAAAAAACCGGGACCGCTTAATTTGCTCGCCATCCCGGTGGTTAGGGTTAGAGGGCCGTCGCCTCTCTTTGCTGTGCCTTTAACGCATCCCTGGCCCTCCCATCACGCCAGCGTTTTGGCACTAAGTTGGCACAGCTGTACAATGGCCGGAGACAAGCCCACTCTGACCGAAAACTAGTAATTTTGTGTCCTGGAGTTTAGTACTGTTGGGTGTTCGTTCTTCGGGATTTACTTCTGAGATGACATGCGTAGGATTACACTGAGATTATAGCACGCCATTGGTCGGATCCTAAAAAGAAAGACTCCATCAGTTCAAGAGGCTTACTATTTAGTCGTATCAAACGGGTGACAAAGTTTTTTGGGGGAGGAGAGAGGCAGGATTTGAAAATGGGGAAAAAGCCTAAAAGTGAGGTAATCTGAAACTTTGAGTAGAGCGACAGACGCTCAATGATTATTTGAGACCTAGTCAGTGCTTATAGCACACGGTGTATGTACCCTAAATGTACACCTTACTGGAGAAAGCAACTTGATTATACAGTTTCCTTTACAAATGCAGATTTATTTACTTTTTTTAAAAAAATACCCAACAACTCCCAATACATATTGGTCAGGATTTCAAAAATCATGTAAAGGAAGGCAATATAACGTTGTTTTAAGATTAAGGGTCTAAATATATCTTTCAACGTGTTTTGATAAAAGAGATTCCCTTTTTATTCCTGAATAAGTAAAAAAAAAAAAAAAAAGGTCTGGTGGAAACAATACATTTTAGTTCATTCCCAGCTGCAACATTTGTCTGTTCGTCTAAAGCTGCAGGCCTATTTCTACGATACAGTACAATACTGTATATAGGTTTCGGCGCCATCGAAAACAGTGAGACTTAAATCTAGGGAGCACGCATAGAATTGCGCCGGATGGCTGAAACCCGGGCTCTTAGCAGAGCAGGTTAAATTAAGGCATTGAACCTACACATAAAAGTAAGTCTTGGTGAACTCAGTAGGATTTATTTAGAAGGGGATATGCAGGGAGTTGTGCTGCAAATCACATTTACTTGGAAATAATGCTCTTTTGTAGCATTTGTAGACTCTTCCTATAAAATGTTTTTAACAGAAGGATCTCTTTAGCAATGTTATGGCCACCTAGAAGCCCCCACCACCATTCGCATGAGCGTGTCAGTTATTATTTAAGGCAACCGCTCTTGAACTTAGCGGGGAAAGGTTGGCAAGAGAACATCCAGAGTGGTATTAATGTTGTGTTTACCTCCTGTTAGTGTTTCTGCAGTGAGGTGTCTTTGATGATCTTGGCAGCCCAAACCTCCTCTCCTTAACAGTCAGTTGTGCAAGAACCTGAGGGACAAATAGGAAGAATCATAAATTTGAACGCCTACACACGCTCTTCTCTCACACGCTTTCTTGTGTACTTTATCAAGACGTCCAAGTATGAGAAAAATTATAAAGAGCTTATGCATAACTGGGAGGAGGGTTCATAAGGATAGCTTGAAGTTATTGGATCTTTCAAATGGCAAATCGCCTTTTATTCCCCAGGAAAAGGCTCATTACTGTAAAGGACAAAACGTTGGGATGGCGGCCACAGTTAGGAAGGAAATGGTCGACACCACGTTTGCCATTGACATTGTTGGGATTTGCGTCTAACTTCAAAATCTGGACGCCAGCAAAAACATTCAAGTCTGCTGAGTTGTGATTTATGGCACCCCAGTTTAGTCTAGGCTGTATGGCAGATCAGCAAACATTGGGTGATTTGCAGACAGAAAAATAAACACCTTAGATCCTTCGCTTGATTATATTAGCTATACTCTCGCCCTGCTGTCCATTCATCCCTCAGGAGGAGGAAAGGCTCTCCTTTCGAGGTGCTTGCCCTTCGTTTCTGCCAGTCCGGCGCTCACTTCCAAGGAAAACCCCCATTGATTTTCGGCGGTTCGCTTCCCCCTCGCAGAAAAGTGCGTGTCGGATCTTGCTTCCTTGCTCGTTTCGAATAGTAATTCCCGCCCAAGCGAAAAGTGAGGGAGGCGGGCGTGAATGGAAGAGATCGTGTTTGTTTGGGTGCTTTGATTAGAAGGCTTGAAAGGATAGCAGAGGAGGTCGGTGAGGGGGCCCCTTCTGTCCTGTTCCAGAAGAATTTCTGAAGCTTTCTTCTAAACCCGGTGCTTTCACTCTCGCGAAGGGCGGGCGGAGGTGGGGGGGGGGGCGAGAGAGGCAACAACCGTCAAGGTGTGTGAAAGGCAGCCTCTGAGCAGGGAAGGAAGAGGCGGCGGATTTCTCCCTGATTTCAGTGGCATCGCCCCGCCCCCTTCCAGGCCGTCGCCTCTTGTTCGGGATCCTTGAACACCTTGAGCGCTTCCTGCCACCCGAATGACACTTGGCTGGGGTGGGAATCGCCCGCCGCCGCCGCCGCCTCCGGGGCGATGGGGCTTTCTCTGGCCTGCCGGACCTGCAAAGCAGTTCAAAGCTGAGAGCCAGAACTCTGGCCGAATTCAGGCAACGGGTGACCGGGTCGGGGCCGGGGGGGGGGGGGGAAGAGGAGAGAGAGATTTTAAAGAAATCAACTTGAGAGTGAGCTCCGTGGGTTTCTCTCGGAGCGCAGCCTTCCCAGAAATACCCTCTCCGATGCCGCTTGTCCTCCAAAATCGCCGCTCCATACTTCGGCTTTCCTGCTTGGCACGCAGGCGATCGAAAGGCGAGAGGGAAGGAAGGGGCGAGAGAGCAATATTCGAGGTCTCCCTGGCCTGAACCTGGCCGCGTGTGAATACTGGCGACTTAACTCGCCAAGTGATATAGGTGGGAAAGCCTTATCGCGGGATCTGTCTCCCAGTTTTTACCTGCGGGGCGGAGGGAGAGGCACGCCGTGTTTTAATGACGGCAATCGGAGCAGGAATAATAAGAGCCTCAAAATCGTATTATTTTGCTGAGTGGGTCGCCTCTGTATTGGGCTTTAGGCCAAGGGCCAACGGGTTCAGCCTTAGTCTTGAGCTCTCCAAGTGTGCGCAGGATGGCTGGGTGGTCCTCTTCCCTAAATCATAAAGGCTGCTCTTCTTCCAGTTCCCAGGATTTAAGGTCTATAATCCTAATGATAACTGGGGACTTTGGGGGCGGGGTGGGGGAGCAGCGCTGTTTTCCCTCAGCCGATCTGAACAATTTGAGACCGAGACCATAGTCTCGTTGATTGGCTACTTCTTCCTTTGGTTGTCCGTAAAGAAATAAAATAAAAAGACCCTGGCACACAGTCGCCAACAGTAGAGGCCGGCGAGTTGCCCCTGACGTGGCCTGACCCAAGGCAACTTTCTTCCAAAGTTCGGTCAAGTCCAGGGGAAATTACTCCCAAGTAAGTCAAGGCCCGAGAAAAGTGTCTTTCCCTCTTCCCCGCAAGCCGTGGCCGTTGGCAGCCTAGGCTGTCGGATCCTTTCCGCTGAGATTTCCACAGGCGCACCGATCCACCAAATCCTGAGAGCCAGTCAGGAAAAGTTTTCGGCAGGCTGCCTAATTCATTCATTCGTTCATTCATTCATTGCCCGTCCCTGCTCGGTTCATTCAAGGCCCCTGTCGATTCATGGCCAAGTCCGGGCAGGCACCAGTACCTTGGTCAGTAGGGGAGACAGACGCACGAGGACAGCGCTATTTATTCCCCTTCCGCCTGTGGATTTCGGAGACATTCAAACAGGCACAATCATTAAACTAATGTGTATTTGATTGTTTGGGCGGACGAGGTTGAGTTTTATTACACCAACGCATTCAAGGACGCACGCACCGCTGATTAGCCGTATACATTAAATAAAGTTGTTTGTACACATTGTCTTACCACATATAGGCAGCCTTATTATTCTAATTACGCTAATTAGGGCCTTGCAATGGTTTCGATTTGATTTGAGGAGACGTGAACGCTTGCCAGTTCTTTTGCGAGTGGTGGGGAGAACCTGCCTCTCTGCTGGTTCTTACAGTTTACCTTTCCACCTATAGAAAGTACAACAAAGTTGATCAAATGTATACGTTTTAAAACTAGAACGTTTCCTGAAAGTATCGGGGGGGGGGGGGAGAGAGAGATTTTTGTGTGCCTATGGATGCTTGTGTGTGTCAACTATCTAATTTGCCAGGTCTTTTTTTTTTTTTAATCTAAATTTCAAAGGCAGTTTCAAAGTAACGTTTTAAACTTTTCTCTCATCCTAAACAGGCCTTTGTTCTCCGATTGTACAGTAATTATAATTCTTGGGGAGTGGAGAGGGAATCCTGTTTATGTTTACTTGGAAGTAATTTCTTTCCTATTCAATGGCTTTTACTCTTAGAAAGTGTGCTAAGGACAATAGCTTCAGCTTATTGTTGTTGTTGCTGAACTCTTTCTCATATAATTTTGAAATGACTGTGGTTACTTCGATTAGAGTTTAATTTAATCTTGAATACTGTCTGATTTACCCCTTCCCACCCGAAAAGACCAACATCCAGAGGAGTTTTAAGTTTTATTCTGTTTCCCCTTAAAGAATTGGCACAATTCTGAAAACGTTTTAACAAAAAAGGCTTCATTGTCTCCCTATTAACTTCTTTCTTTCTTTCTTTCTTTCTTTCTTTCTTTCTTTCTTTCTTTCTTTCTTTCTTTCAAGGAGCGACTGCAGAATGTACTATTTGGAAATGCTTGTTTTCTCGTGATTCAATAGAAATATCCCTTTCTTCCTTTTGATTGGGGATCTCCCGCTGGCTTGAACTGACTAAGAACAATGTTTTAAAATGACAATAAGCCTAACAGCTTCACGCCTCCGTCTCCAATCCCTCCTGAGGTCTTCTCTGAAAAACCTCAGCGCTGATAACCCTAAATCACCCTCTACCGGTTTCGTGTTTAGCTCTTAAACTAAGATTTGGAGGGATCGCCACGTCTGCTCCTCGTACAGAACCCTTGCCAATGGGACTGCGCCTCTCCACCGCAGAGCACAGTCTTTCCCGCGGTCCTCTCCCAGATTCCCCCGGCTGCGTCCTCCGAGGATCAGCCGCCCGGCCAGCCACCCTCTCCCTCTTATCTGCTGGCAATCTTAACGGGCTGCGGCGGGGATGGTTCCCTCAGCTGATTGTGTCTAAAAGTCAAGGGAAAGGAGACATGTGATTTGGAAAACAACAACACCAAAAACACCATCGTGGACACCCCCCCCGCCCGCCCACCAGGGAGGAAGGACCACCCACCCCCCCCACCCCCCGCCTGTATCTCTCCTCTGTGATGCTTTGGCTATAGGGAAGGCACAGGGAGTCTGGGAATGGTGGGAAGCCTCTGGTAGGCCTAGGTAGGGCTGCCCCTGAAAACCACGCTCCTCCACCTTGGGCAAGTCACAAGCTCCCCGGCTCGGCTCCTCACCCTCCCGCCCCTCTTTTCTCTCTCCACCCCACCCCGGAGTCACAAAGAGAAAGGCAGGGGCAGATGTCGGGCGGGGGGGGGGGCGGGAAGAGAGAGAGCGCGCTCTCTAAGCCACCCAGGGACGCCCCGAGAGGGGGAAACTGGGGCGAGGCCTCCCTTACCGAAGCCCCGCCGGCTCTCCAAGGGGAAGAAAGAGAGGCCAGACCGGGCCTGGGGAAGGGAAAACAGGGCAAGGGTTAGGGTGGCTTTGGGGGAAGAGGAGGCCTCCCTCCGCCGTGGGGCGGGCGGGTCCCCCTCCTTCCCGAGGAGATCAAATGCGCCTCCCCAAGGCAGATGAGAAGCGGGGCAGCGGGGCGGGGAGGCTTGGAGGGCGCCGCTGCCCTTCGGCCACCCCAGCCAGTCTCTGCCTCCCCGGACTTATCCCTTCCCCCGGGAGTTCATTGTACAACACCGCCCGCCTGCCCTTCTCGCCTGAATCTGTTTTGTAACAAAGTCTCCCCAGCGAGTGTATTAGAGAAGAAAGCCTCTCTCCTCCTCCTCCTCCCCCCCCCGCTCCTCACCCCGTCCCTGCCCCCCCCCTCCATTCTTCCCTCAATCCTTTTGATTTTCCCCTTTCCCCACCCCCATCCCCCCCACCCCCTTCGCCAGCCCTTCAGAACCGCATCTGTGCTGGGAGACGGGCGGCTTTTCCGAGGCGAGCCGCGGGGAAGAAAGCCAGCGCAGAAGACCGCGGGCGCCCCACAGCGGTCACCGGCATCCTTCGGTTTAACAAGTAAACACAGCGGCTGCCGGCCCCACTGGTGGCCGGAGAGGGGAAAGGGGCGGCTGGGGGGGGGGGGAGAGAGATACTGTCTATAAATCTAAATCTAGGCGTCTAATTTCCCGCGCCCCGAGTCCAGTTCGGGAAGCATCTCGCCGATTAGGACCCGTCGGTCTGAATGATCACTTTCTGAGACGAATGATCACTTTCTCCAGCCTGGTGGCCAAAAGGTTTCTTTGGGAAAAAAAAGAGACAAAACAGGGAGAATGGAAAAGGGGGAAGACAGGAGTCTTCCTCGCTTTGCTTCTTCCTCTCCTTCTTTTTACCACTTGCATCTTTTCACAGACCTCCAAAGAAGGTTAGGGCTTTTTAAAAAAGAAAAAACACCTCTTTTTAAATGTCTCCCCCTCACCCCCATTTCACTATTGCAACCAGGGATACTTAGATCAGTGCAGTTTGAAGCATCTTTTTGTCTTCTGTGTTCTGCCCTGAAGTCCAAATAGTTACTTTGGCTAGCATATTATCGTCTTTAATGCGGATTTTCATCCTACATTATTAATATACTTCAAATGTGTGCAGACATAGCACGAAGGTCAAATGCTTTTCCAGCACAGCTTTTCTAAACTTTCCAGAGGTGTTGGGCTTGAACTCCTACTACATCAACCATATTGTCTGGGGTGATAAGTGGAGATTGAAATCCCATACATCTAGAAGGTTCTGGGTTGAGGAAGACTGGAACAAGAGTGACTCTTCCTGCCCCCCCCCCAGTGCAGGTCTGAAAACCAGCTTTGGATGAGGTGACCCTAAAGGGAGAAATTCCAACATAGAGTTCCACCATCCTCTGCTTTTGTTTTACACTATAATCTCAGCTGCAGTGTTCCCAGGGAAGGAGTGGAAAATTTATCTATCCTTGGCAACAGGGCTTTACTTACTTACTTACTTACTTACTTACTTACTTACTTACTTACTTACTTACTTACTTACTTACTTACTTACTTACTTACTTACTTACTTAGAGCAACAGTTTAAGTGTGTCTAGCACTGTTAGTCACTCTAGAAATGACACCTTCTGGGTTACATCTCCCCTTCCCCCAAATATTGCAGAAGGATATGTGGGATCAAACTAACAGTTGATCTATTGCAATATCTGGTGCCAACCAGATGTCTCCAGAACACCCACCAGTTTCTGGATGCTTGCAAATAGTATGCAGAGGTACACTGCCTCTGAATATGGATGTTCTATGTAGAACAGCTTGGTGGCAGCTGTTGATTGTCTTATCATTATGAATGCCAAATCTCCATTGAAAGCTTTCTCAGCCACAGACCCCACTTCTCATACGAGTGGCAGTGAATGCTGTATGTCAATTATACATTTTGCGAAGAAAACACAAAACACAATAATGTGGAGAACATAGTCAGCTCCTACTCAGGGGCATTTTAATAATCATTTTTTTCCTTCAGCCCAAAACCTAGTTTTGACAGCACTTAACTTTCCATACAGCATTAAAAAAAATAGAGAACAACCTTTTCAGCTTAAGATAGTCTTAAGTCTTTAACGTAGGAGGGAGCAACATTGAACACAGTGGAGCTTACTGTGGTGTAAACAGGCGCAGGATTGCAGGTTTGGCTGTTGTGCATGTGTTGATGATGATTAAGAGATGGCCAAACAGTGTGTAAGAGAAACCTTCCTCTATGATGTTCCTCTATAACATTATAAAATGTAACAAATAGTGCAAATCCTATTACTATTTGGGATGATTTGACAGACTTCAGAAAAACATTGTTGGCTATTGTACAGAGCCCTTGCTTGCACGCACACCTTACACAGTCATTTCTGCCTGTATATATCCACTGTGTGTTATGATCTGCCATGAGGTTTAATTCAATATACAGAAGCGGAGTGGACTTGATTTAATAGTTATTTAAATATTGCTTGGCCTAATCTTTCACACCAAAAGCTGCTCGAGATGGCTGGATGTAAAGCAGAGAGAAGATCTGATCTCTACAAAGCACATCTCCATGACTTTTGAGAGTCAATCTCAGAGTTGGATGCAGACACTTGGTAGGCAATGGAAGGAACACTTTTAAGGGGACTCTTTTTCCAGAGAAATGTACAGGTCCTAAAAAATGCAGTACCAAGGGCAGAGTCCATCTAAGCCTCTTGCATGGTAAATGGGGGAAGAGGGTGATGGCATTCTTTTTTCACTACTGCCATCTCTATCAAGCAACATGCAACATGCCCTAAATTTCCAAACTAGAAGGAGTTATGCATACATGACATGTTGTGCATACTGCATGGATTTATGCAGAATAGGTCAGTGATATTATTATTATTATTATTATTATTATTATTATTATTATTATTATTATTATTATTATTATTATTATTATTATTATTATTATTATTATTATTATTAGTATTAGTATTAGTATTAGTATTAGTATTATTAGTATTAGTATTAGTATTAGTAGTATTAGTAGTAGTAGTAGTAGTAGTAGTAGTAGTAGTTTTAGTTTTAGTTTTAGTTTTAGTTTTAGTTTTAGTTTTAGTTTTAGTTTTAGTTTTAGTTTTAGTTTTGGTGTTGGGGAAGAGCAATGTTGATGATGAATCCTTCCACACATCACAGTATTTCTAATGCAATAGGCACCAACTAGAGTCCAGGAGATTTCTTGCATGCCCTCCTGCTTCTAATCAGGTTGTGCATCTTAAAAAAGCAGCTTTCAGTATTCTTGTCAAGGTTCCCACACTTGTCTTGTCTTCTTGTCAAAGTTGCTGCGCTTGATACCTGACTGCAAAGGCAGCGGCTGATGAATAGTATAAACTAAAGTGCTGAAAACAGTTGATCGAATTCCCTAAATACAGCATCTGCTTTTCCACACAACCCCCTTTCACAGCACCCAAAGAAAATCCTGCTGGGTTTTCATCCACAAACAGAACTGTTTCACTGATTTCCAGTGGCGGTAGCTCAAACAAATATGGGGTGATGCTTTCTGGGCATATGAGTATAACCAGTTTAATGCTTTAGATAGATTGATAAGCTATATGAGCAGTGGCCGTTTGTGTTTCAGCTTCAGTAAGAGCTTTCAAGTGGCATTTATCTATGCTGTTATGCGAACCTCATCAATTAAAAAAAACCAGTAAATTTTGCTGTGATGAGATATTTGCCAAACTGAGTGACCCTTCTGTAGGATAATGCAGGCTTTTTCCTGCTCCTATATTGCCCCCAATATTGTCTGGGTAGGGTACTTTCGTCTAATTCCAGTACCTCTGAAACTTGTTATAATTAATGTTGGGGGTAATTCAAATACACCGAGATTGTTTCCCTGATCCTTCCAATAAAAGTCATACATCTTTCCATTTGAAAGATTTAAGATTTAAACTTCTAACACACATTGAGTCAGTTCTCCTATTTTTGTGTGATACACAACACCGAAGTTAACTCTTCTGTGTTACTCAAACATATCTGACAAATTGTGGAATTCATAGGCACTGTATCCAGTTTTGGACTCAGAATGGGCAAGCAGCAGTTGTTCTGAATGCAGAAAGATCTATGTGGAACTGTGACTCTTATCTGTGACTCTGCCTTGATCATCAGGAATATACTCAGATATTTTGGCTTGTATTGGGTCTGCAGTGCAGCTTTCTTTCCACATACTCCATGTCTCCATATACACATGGAAGCATTCAGATACAGACTCTTGAGATTTTAAATAGTAATTAAAATAATTAAAATATTTAAAATATTTAATTAATATTAAAACTATATATTTAATTTAGTTAAGCATAGCCCATCTTGTTGCAACAAACGTGTCTAAAACAGCTGCTATATCTGAGAGGTAGTATGATAGCCACCAATTTGAACCCTTCAAGGTTTAGCATACAGTTCACACCATACAGATCTTAGGCTACACCCTTGAAATTCTTCATTTGAGACAGTATTTACATGTAACCCAGGGAGAATATAAAAGAAGCAGGCCTTGTCTGACTTTAGCCAGTTCTTTTGTGTAATTTCCAAGTTATCCTCAACAAAGGGGACATCATGCCACCCCCAGATGTGCTTCTATTTTTCCTGTCTCTAGCTGGTGTAATGTAATGGATAGATGCCCTTTGAGTACATTGTCTGCTCAAGCCATATCTTGGCTACAGACCTGCAAGGTGGCCTTCAGCAAGCCAATGGTAATCTCAGGCCCGGTTCACCATCAGATTCATGGATGTGAAAATTCTGGAAAATGTGCACTGTTGTGAAGATTATTGAAGTAATTTATTTTGTTAATTGGTATTAATTAATAGATTGTCACACCATCCTTCCAAATAATTTGTTTAAGCAGATCTTACATACCATGTGTAAAGTGCTTTGAGCAGTTAGCACATAAATATCATTATATTAGTGTTAGGTATTAGCACGTTCATCCATGCTTAATAGATCTTACTCACTCACACACACAATGTAGACACAGAAGCAAACCCATCTATACATAACTAAATATATAGTTAAATGCAGCTAATCTGATACTGTTTGTTCTAGAAATAGACTCACAGACTTCAGGAAGATGCTTTGGTGTAAGGGGTTTGATGATTGCATACCTAGCCAGCCGGCATGATTGACTATCTTTCTTTTGGTGGGGAATGCTTGAAAATATATATATATATACACCCCATCCTCTCACAAATGCTGTTTGTTGCAAATCCTTTGGCAGCATATGAAGGCTCAGAGGCAGCATGTGTTTCTTCCTTCTTATTACAGGAACAAGACTGGGGAGATGCTCTTCCCCTCCCTTCAAACCACCCCTTGACAACGTTGCTTCAAAGCTGCCTTTAATTACGGAACAACTTGCCTGATAGTCGGATAGAAGAACGTGGCCTTCCCTTCACAAGGCATCTAAATTCCACATGCTCCCTTTCTATTCAGTGAGCCCTAATGGGCTTTAGCTTCTCATATTATTATTAATTATTATCTCTGGGGTGGCTCTGGATTATGTGATTTCTTTGCTCACACATCATGTTTTTATCTCTCTCATTCATTGTTGTTATTGCTGGTAGTGGTGGTGGTGGTGGTATACAGTTTTCTCCACGGAGTGAATTATTCCTGTTTTAAGACACAGCGGGGGGGAAACGCTACACATTAACTGGATTGCCATCATCATTGCTGCCTTTGCTAAGAACTTTGCATCTCAACACAGAACAATTAAACCCTCCAAGTGTGCACAACGGACACCTACAAAGCTATCCCAGAGAAAGAGAACTGTCTACCAGCAAATACCCAAACAATGCAAGCAGTTTACATTAAAATACAATTTGATGACATCCAAAAAACCCCCCCAAACAAACCAAAAGTCTACCTTTATGCACCAAACTCCCCCCTCCCCTAGAACAGTCTCATCAAATTGGGGACATGTTCAGGAGGAACTGCCCAATAGATTGTAGTCCATTTTATTTCCCAAGTGTTTCCTATGGCCACAAAGCTGTCTCGGAGCTTATAGGTGCACATTATCATTTATTGCCAAGTGGGTGCGATAAGAGGCAAATGCCCCTTTGCCATCAGGAAGCTGTGATAGTGATGTCAATAGGCAGGCACAATGAGTGTGGTTGCCACACACAGCCATTGTGGAACGATTAGCAACTTCTTAGGGATATATCTCCAGAGAATGTACAGTGTGCTCTGAAACTGCTCTGGGTTAATCAGTGTTAAGGGTTCCAAAGTATATCCTTTCTCCTGCAGGAGCTATCAGAAAATGTGAAATGTATATTGACAAAGCAGGGGGAGAACCTTTTCTTCTTTTTTTTAAACAAATGCAAGTCTCTTTTGAACTTCAGAAAATGTCCAATAAAAAAAAGTGTCACCTTACCTTTTGATTCACTTATTTTACTACAGACCATCTTCCACTGTGCATGTCTGAAAGGTATTCCAAAGCTGTCTAGACAGATATCAGCATCAGCCTTAATGACCTTTTTCTAAGTGCGTGTCATCCAGGGAAGAGCTATAGAGACATTGCACCCAACTGGGCTCATTGTGTGGTAAGTTCAGAGCTTGGAAACATGATTCTCTCAGACTACACTGCTCAGAATCCCCTCCCTAGTATGGCCACTAGTCATGCTACCTGGAGCTGTTGTCTAAAAGATTAATTTTCTCATGTGTAAATGTTAACATCTAATTTGATGGAATGCTGCCACATGGAAGATTTTTTTTTGTCAGTGTCAAAGTGGCATAAATAAACCTTTCAATTCTTGCTCTGCAGCCATTTTTGCCTCTCCATTTGGGAGGGGCAGTTTATTTTGTGCAACAGGTAACAATGTTCCTACATCTCCCAATCGACATCAGTTATAAAGAGTGACAGCAAGCAAACTTGAGTTGTTGGGACAACAGCGTTCTAATTAATGAATATAGTTCCTCTGCCAAGCATGGAGGTGCCTTCTGACACATAGCCCTTTTACTACTTTTCTTGAGTACTTATCATTTATGGTGTAACAGGGCCATATTACTTCTCCACACATAATTTCCCCTCCACAATAGACACCTGAATAAGGAGTGGCATCATTTATCTCTAGACTGTTGTATGCTATGCTCATGGCTGTTTGGGGAACATGGCAGCAACTTGAGAAACCACCTCTTCACTGAAGATCAGCAACAGCCTCTCCTAACTGAGCAGCCTAGAAAGTGGAAGTAGATTTGTCTCCAGTCTCCATGTGCTCATTTACGTGCCACCAAGAGCTTGTTCTTTCAGGAAATCTTTGAGAGCTCTCTGCACGTGTGCATGCGTACAAGCCAATAAAAAAATTAAATACCAAGTACAGTATTGAGTGCTTTGAATGATACATACACACACAGTCAAATATTCACATGGATATGGATTTCTGCATGAAACATGAAATCTGGAGACATAATAAAATACGGTCATTAGAGAAATGTGCAGATAATACTAATTATTAGTATTAGGCTATTCCGTAAAGCCCCATGCGCACTTAATGGTACTGTATAACTCATACCCCCGTACATCTCTGTTATTTAGAAATCCTCAAGATTCTGCTAACTGAAACTGAAATGCTAGAAGTTTTAGAATACATGGCTCTGTTATTCTGTGCTAGCATATCAGGAAAAAACCAAAACAAGAATTTAAAAAGAAAAATTAAAGAAGATAAAAATGTTGTGGCAACTTAAAGACGAACTGCTCTATTTTAATACGCGCGTCCATGAACAGATCCACTTTCTCAGACATAAGAGTGGGACTTGTCTTTAAGGTGCCACAATGTTTTTGTCTTCTTTATTTTATTTTTGTTTCTGTCTGATATGAAATGCTAGAATTACCAATCATTATGACAATTAGAATTTATTTGTTTGCTTACTAACATTTCATGCTACCCTTAAACACAACTTCAGGATAGCACAGCTAAAAAATTGCATCCAAAATAAAGAAAAAAAATTCCTTTTTTGAAAGTCAAGTGAGTTTAGTAACACTGTCTTCTGATCCCTGGCTGTACTATGGATCTGCATCTATAGGGGTGTAGGAGGTCTAGCTCATATTTGAGAAGGGAGGAAGGCATATCACGATGTTAGCCGAGGTGGATTCCTAACAGGTTCTGGCCAAAGGGCAGACAACACACCAGCCCTGGAGCAGGCATACTGTATCCCTTTACTTCCAGCTGTTCCCCATATGTATATATACACAACTTTCCTGGCCTGCAGACATATTTTTGGAAATGGCATCTCTTCCACCATAGATTCCTCACCCACAAAGGATTGCTTTGCATGACAGCATCAAAAACTTTGGAAAGTGGGTGCCAGTGAGCCGGCCCTTTTATGGAGTGCCATAGACCAAATGCTGCAGCTTAGATGGCCTTGTTAATTATGCTCTTAGTAGCTGGAGAAAATGGAGCAGAGGCAAATATTCAGTTGGAAGTTCAAGCAAGTAAATTTCAAGCTGTGGAACAAACTATGTCTCTTTTCAAAATGAGAACTAGATTGTAACAACCAGGCTAAAAACTGAAAGTCAAAAAGCTGTAATGTCCTGGAGGCCACTGTTGATGGAGGTGCAGGTTAGGGCACTGGTTCTTAACCCTGGGTTACTCAGATGTTTTTGGACTTCAACTCCCAGAAGACTTCACCATCAGCTCTGCTGGCTGGGGTTTCTGGGAGTTGCAGTTCAAAAACACCTGAGTAACAAAGGTTAAGAACCACTGGGTTAGGGTGATATGGCCACACCCTTAATTCAGAAAGGAGAATTTCCTTTCACATCTTTTCTTGCTCTGGAGCTTATAACAAAAAGCTACATGGTTACTTGAAGCCTACTTTATGTGGATGATTCCCTAGAAGTGATGGAAAGAAATGTGCTCCTTAAAGTCTGAAAGCAGAAATGCTTAAAGGTTGCATATTTTCTAGGTTATGTTACCTAGCACCTGCCGCGTTTATAAGCATGCAATGAAGCCCATTATAAACATACATTAAAGCCATTCTAAAACTCTTTGTACAAACAGCCCACATTTTATAATGTTATTCTGCAAGACAAAGAAAGCCTCCAAAGCAAGGCAGTATGTTTAATTAGTAGTGATTTTACTGATGACAGATGCACTGATGACTAAGAAGCAGGTACGTGGCAATGCTGGTGGATGGTGCCCCAAATAGCAATACCTGTGAACTTGACCTGTTCCTCACTTACCAGTACTGTATGTCTATAGCTTCAGTGAACATACCCCGTCTAGTCCATTTTTATCCACGTCCATGATTGGAAAGGGTTTGAGAAACAGTGGCTGCCACAAGGAAAATTCCCTGTATACACACATTGACAGCCCCTGGTAAGTACTGTGCTGGATTAACCAGCCTGAATTAGCCAGCAGTTTTTGCCCCTGGGTGGGACTAGAAAGTTTGGTGAATCCCTTCCTGCCAGAGCTGACACCAACAACAATACAAGGAAGATCATAACTCAGTTTACACCAATAGCATTAATGATAGTGAATAATGTAGCAATCCAAATGACTAAGCAGACTAAAGAAAGGTTACTTACCTGTAACCATGGTTCTTTGACTGGATCTCTGTGAATTCACACATATGGGTTTAGTCTGCACCTGCGCTGATGTTCTCGGAGCATTCCAGAGCTAAAAGTAACAATTTTATGGGATGATCCCCCATGAGGCACATGCTCCTCCCACCCAAGATTCCCCTCAGTTCCTGCAATTTGTCCGCCGGGCACGAGAGTTATACAACAATAAGATACCCGTGACGGACAGAGGGGAGGATGGGCGGGTAGTGTGAATTCACAGAGGTCCACTCGAAGAACCATGGTTACAGGTAAGTAACCTTTCTTTCTTCTTCGTGGCCTCTGTGAAGACACACATATGGGTGACTGGCAAGCTTATTGGCAGGTGGGACATCACGGTAGGAAGGATGCCAACACATTTCTGCCAAATCCAGAGGTATTGCATGTACCTACATGTAGCCAGTAGTGCCCCGCAAAGGTAGATGGCATGGATCATATTGCTGCATGGCAGATGTCGTGAGTCTCGATTCTACTCTGGATGCAGCCGAGGAAGACAGCACTCCGTGGAGCGAGGCTATAGCTGATAGTATTAGGTGACTCGTCTGACCGCTGGCAAGCCATAGATACAGTCTGGACCATCGATCTAGAGATGGATAGGATGAAACTGGACTTTCGAAATGAAAATAATGAAAGCATAAAAAGAGCCCGTCATCTGTTTAGAAGCTCTGGTAGTGTCCAGACAAAATGCTGGTGAGCGTCTTATATAATTATTGTGGAGCATGTGCTCTAGAGGAGATGATGGTGATCTGAAGAATGATGGTAAGATGAAGCACAGAAAAACATCAGAACTAGTCAAATAGGTCAGGAATGAGACATTAACATAGGAAGTCACTTTATCAGGAAAATTGAATAACAGGTGGATCGAATCACAATCCAGCTATTTTGTGTGTTCCCTTGGCAGATATGACAGCCACTAGGAAGGCTGTTCAAAGTAAGTAATTTCACATTTGAAGAGAAAATGGGCTCGAATGGCGGGCACATGAGTGAATTTAGAAAGATCTATAGACCATTGAGGAACAATGCGTTTACATGGAGGACGGGTGGTACTGAGTCCTGTGAAAAGATGTTTGACCCTAGAGTGAGACAAAAGGGCTACGTACCAGAATCATCTGGTTAATGGGCAACAGTAGGAGATATATAACATTTTAAAGCATAAATAGAAAGCCAAGTAGGCAACAATTACAAAGAAGGTTGGTAAGGTAGTTCTTTGTTTCAGTATATTTAATAAAGATTTCATTTATTTACACATCAACATCGAGTTGATGGTTTTCGAGCTCAATTGAGCACTGATGCCAAAGTGGGAGTATTTTCCAGGTTGCCAAGTTCATGGACGATAGATCCGGATGGTAGACCATCCTTCCCTCCAAAGTTAGGAGGTGAGGAAATAGAGGGAACTGACATGTGTCTGTCTATATCGATCTGAGACAGGCGAATTAGGACTACCTTGGTCATCAAGGAGGTATTTGGATCGCGTTTGATTAGGAATGATGGTGATGGAAGACTGTCCATAGAATAAAAGGTATCGGAGGGAAGAATTATGGCAGATTCCCTGTCCACTGCCATATGAACATGTCCCCGACAGTGTTTCCGTCCGCACCTGTACAGGAGCAATAAAACCTGTAGTCAGCGTACGGACCCCAGTGAATACATCGAAGGTCGGTACTTCCCAATGGTGACAGAACCGAACTTGCAGTTACTTGGATTAGGGATCCTCTACTTGTTCAAAAAGAAAAGATACCACTATTGGAGTGGCAGAGTCTGGATTGCTTTACCACTGAAGCCATGGAGGTCATGAATTTGGGGAAATGATTGCTAGTTTTTTTTTTAAAGAAAAACATATGCTATAGTACCAGTACAGGTAGATGTCCATATCTTGCAGGGGAAGGTTATTATCAAACTGATGCCCTGTACCATCTGAAAGACCTTGCAGATGTTGAAAAATCGAATGGTAGTGAAACCTTAGGAATTACTGATTAGATAATAATGTTGAGGGTGGAATCTGAAACTTACGGTAGAAAACACATGAAAAGATTTCTGAGACCAAGGATGGGACAGATGCCTCCATCCTTTCTATGTATATAATAGCACAGAAGTAGAAGCCATTGCAGAAGCCAAATGTAGGAACTTGGATTATGGCATGTTTGTCCAGGAGGCAGAGGTCTCTTCCTGGAGGATATAGACAAAAAGAGTAAGTCTAACATTACTCAAAGAGGAACAAAGACAATTATATAATGTAACCTTGAGAGATGTGGTGACATTTTTGTATGAACCGAAATGTCTGGGAGGCTGAAACTCCAGATATGGTTGAAAGGACTATGGGTGGAACTGAAAGAGGGATGAAAGGACTGTCGGCCCATAAATAATTTAGCTGTTTTCCTATTCTGAGTAAAAAAATTTTTTTTTCCTAGTGTCACCAGTCTAAGACTGAAGAGACTGGTACCATGTAATGGATGACATTCAATTCTGTCCTTTGCGTCCTTGATGAGCCAGTGGATCCTGACTAGGTGAGCCTTCTATAGATACTAAGGATGCAACAGTAGTTGAAACCCTTTGCATGTCTAGCAGCAATCCTGTGTTGCTTTGCTAGATTCATGGTCTCAGAGTGAGAATTTCTAAGCTCTGTTTTAATGGATTCCAAGAGAGGTAGAATCTTAGACCATAATTGCTCTACGTAGGCGCCTATCGTGATTGATAGTTGGCCACATGGAGCAGAAGTGATTGAAGGGAATAAGTCTCCCTGCCAAAGACATCAATGTTTCCGTATTCTTATTAGTAGGGTTCAGGGAAATCATTTCTTGTTTTGGATAAATTTGTTCTACGATGATAGAAATGGGACTGGTGTCATCCCAAAATTTCTATATCATTTCCTCGTACCTTGTACCTGTGATACATTCTTCCTAGATCTTTAATAGGAAGTGGCTTGGTGCAAGCATCCTTTATTAGCTTCAGCATAGTTAGTATAAATACTCAGCTAAATGATGGCCAGGTCTGGAAAAGGCGGTTCCTACATTCCCAATCGATGGGATGCAGTGAACCGAGAAGTGAGCTGTGCAAATGAAAAGAAGCACACTGTAGGTGACAGAGGATGATAATGGATCGCATCATATTGGAGGGAGATTCGTTCAAGGAGTGAGATCCGAACTTTTGCCTAGAATTGGCAGATAGTCAATTCGAAGCTGGGACTGGTCGTGCTCGATCATAATGGGCCTCGACACGAGATGGATTGGAATTTGGAAAGCATCTTTTCCTACCGAAGTGTTGATATGGTAGAGAAAAAACAAGAACAAAAATCTTCTCCATGTTGAGGTCGATCCTAATGGATTCAACGTATAGCGAAGATAGTGGTAAAGCTGGTAGCTACGATAGAAAGGAGTCAAACAGACTGACTGGTCAACAACAGAGAAGTAAAGAGACCGCTCAGTTTTGCAGTCCTACCTGCAGTTCTGCCGGTCAAGGCACTGCCTGCCCACATGTCTAGGGGCAGCAGCTGGTAACTTTGAGGTTGAGGCTTTTAACATTCCTGGAATGCCGTAGGCTGATGGGAACATCTTCAGGCTCTTGCAGATGTTACAGCGCAATGACTGTGTTGCCTTCTAGAGCCTGAGCAAGTTATCAAGAATAACAACCTTTTTCTGGCTAAAAAGCCATACACCAACAAATGGCAGGTCCTAACCTGTCAGTTGCTTAGACACTGGCTTTCAGGCGTATCGAGCAGCAGTGCGCTCATGATGCACCTGCAACAGTGCCTCCTAGTGATGTGGGAAGCCTGAACTGTAAGGGTGCACAGGAGCTACCCGCAGGGTTGGCATCACCAAAGTCCATAAGTGGTGATGATAAGCCCCCATGGCAGAGGAGTAAATGGCTACATGGTGGCCAAAAACAAGTAACGCCAATCAAAGAACTCCTCATCTGTTAACAGTAAAAGAGTGTGACCATCTGCGACAACCAAGAGGGGTGTAGGAAGATTGGTTGGAAACTCTTCCACCCCTCTGTGACTCATGTAAGTCCCAATCCTGAATAAGGAAAACCCTCCTGATGAACAGGGGAGAAGAGTGACCTAGTATGAGCCTGACCAAGCACAGGCTCAACAGTTGTAGAACAGAAAAGGCCGAATGGATTAACAGCAGGTTCGGTCGAAGCTGCGACCATTGTGTTACCGAGTTCGAGGGAGCATTACACCTGTGAAGCCTATGTGGAGGCATAAAGCACTCCATAGCCCATGGCTCAGAATGATGCCAGGTAGAGCGGGATGGTGAAGGTGGCCGAGAGCTCATAGCTCCTATCCCAAACAAAAGGGACTGGTCCTACACAACCTTGTCAGTGTGACAGACCTACCTGAGGAAAATTACCCAGGCCTACCTGACAGCGGCAGGGTTCTTGGGTGGACACCTGTGAGTCCTTACCCTATGAGCCTATGCGGGCACCGGCAGTTGAGACAGGGCCGCAGGCTACTTTGTGAGCCAGCCCATTGATAGAGGGCTGTTTTGTTTCAAATTAACAGCCACCAACAGGTGCTACTCCAGGCAGGAATATCACTGACTAGCAGGGCTAGTGGTGGGAGTTGCAGCCTCCCCTTTTTCAAAGGCAAAACTAGGGCTGTCAAATGCTGCCAGAAAGCCTTTGCCTCGGCACCTAACTGGTTTTGGAAATAGCAGCTGTGTGAATAAGCCCTTTGATAAATAAGGGCTATTTCACACCAAGGGCGTTACCACAGACAGGCAAAGCGCTGACACGTAGGGCTAGCCGCAGGAGCCGAAGGGGCCCATTGTATCCCCAAAGGGAAACTCAAGCCTTACCTTATGTCACCGGCACATCTGCAGCCTCGGCGTGCAGCTCCCTCCGGAAGTCGCAGCTACATGAGCAGGCGCATGAAGGAGGGTTGGTGTGTGGCACTCACACTCAGAGGTTCTTCCCATGTCAGGAAAAATCACTGACAGTCAGGGAAGGTGACCAGAGCTACAGGAGGCCCTTCTTCTCCTAGGGACAGGGCAACAGAGCCCTAACTCCTGCGGGGTCAAAACACTTGTATGAACAAGCCCCTTTGAAACAATCATCTATCGATGATTCACCAGTCCCCCTCATGATTGCTCATAGAGAGGCTGCGGTGAGACATGCCTCCTTTTCCCTTTACTCTCCTCGTGAATTAGAGGAAGAGACTCGAGCTCAAACTCAGGAGCGTCAAATGCCCACCCTCATCTAGGGCTAAAAAGGGCCACGGCCGGACTGGACGGTAGCACAGTCACCGAATGGCCAGTTGGAGGAGAGAGGCTATCAGGCGATCCCGGAGTCTGTGCAGGTAGAGCTGGCACATCGTCTCCTCAGAGGCAAATTCGCTAGCCTCCGTCGAGGATTCCTCTGTTGATGTAGACTTAGATTTTAAGGACTCCTTGGTATTGTTGGGTCCCCTACTGGATCGGGGGGAAGTTATTTGAGAGGAAACCGGGAGTGTCACCCGATCTATTTTTCAGGTGACTAGACAGTTGAAGTAGCCGAAAAAGCAAGGTAAAGGCAAACTCGTATAAGGAGATCCGTGCGGGCTGCACCTATCTGGGTAAGATGTAGCTTACTCAGGCAGAAAATCATTAATGTGCCCGAGAGTCAAAATGAGGAGGCCGAAAAAGGCGAGAAAGAAGTAAACAGTTGAAGTGTGTGTGTGTGTGTGGGGGGGGGGGGTAAGCCAAATAGCTGGCAAGCGAAAAAGAAAACAACTCACGGGGGATTGTAGATTAGATAATTGAGAAAGGAAAGAATCCAATTTAGAGGGAATTGATCAATAAGCTAAGGGAAAACCCTGTGGAAATAGCTCTATGACTCTGTAGAACTTTACAGCACAGTGGAAAAAAGGAACTGAGGGGAATCTTGGGTGGGAGGAGCATGTGCCTCATGGGGGATCATCCCATAAAATTGTTACTTTTAGCTTTGGAATGCTCTGAGAACGTCAGCGCAGGCACAGACTAAACCCATATGTGTGTATTCACAGAGGCCACGAAGAAGAAGCACTGGATTTAGGACAACTCAGGGGGGGAGGGGACACCACGTGGAGAATTTTATTTTTTTAATTTAAAAATAGAGAATGAAAGCCAAACTGCAAAAAAGAAAACTGCTTCAAGGGGTAACTACACAGCGATGGAAATGTGAATTCACTCACATTCACTCATGGTGAAGTTACACCAGAGAATTCAGGTTTCCCTGGGTCTGTCCACATTAATTGGCCACAGAGGAAAACCCCTCCAGAAGCTACCATCCAGAAAGCAATCCCCTCCCACTTTCTTCCTGCACAGCTTGTGAAATGCGTAAGGAGTGCTAGTTTTGCTACTACCTGGCTGTGTTCTACACAGTGCCCTCCTCTTCTCCTAGGCTCAGCAACAGGACACTGCAAAGTGCACACGCACACGCACACACAGAGACAGTGCATGTACATACAAAGTTGAGTGAGGGCGAATGAGAGAAGCAAAGTTTTCTAAACAGCCAGAAGAGTGACTTGCAGGATGGCTCCATTTGTGGGTTTTTATCAACATCTTGTGCGTATGTTCATAGACAAAGATTGGGTCCATTATTTGTTACACTGTCATACTGCTCTAACAGTTAGGACATTTCCCCTGATATTCAACCAAAATTTGGCTTGCTGTAACTTGAGCCCCCAAACTCCAGGAGGCAGTGGAAGACAGGAGGGCCTGTTGTGCTCTGGTCCATGGGGTCACAAAGAGTCGGACACGACTTAACGACTAAACAACAGCAAAAAACTTGAGCCCATTATTAAATATCCTTTACTCTGGGATGATTGAGAACAGGTCCTGCCCCTCTTTTGCATGACAACCTTTCAAGCATTTGAAAAGTGCTATCATATCTCACCTCAGTCATCTTTACTCAAGGCTAAACATGCCCATTTCTTTCAGTCTTTCCTCATAGAGCTTGGCTTCCAGTCCCCTGATCATCCTTGTTACCCTACTCTGGACTTGTTGCAGTTTGTTGATATCCTTATTAAAGTATTGCATACTGAAATGGACAGTGTACTGAAGATGAAGCCTAGCCAGCGCTGGGTAGAGGGGAACTGATAATTCATGGAATTTGGGGACTATAAATCTGTTAATGCAGCCTAAAATGGAATTTGTCATTTTTGCAATCACATCACACTATTGGTTCAGTCAGCTTATGATATACAATCATTCCAAGATCCTTCTCAAATGTACACTTCTCCCTTGTATTGCACTAATCTGAGCAGCATGGTTTTGGTTATACACTTTTCCCCCATCCATCCATCCATCCATCCATCCATCCATCCATCCATCCATCCATCCATCCATCCATCCATCCATCCATCCATCCATCCATCCATCCATCGCTTCTATTTGTCTCCAGGTAGTGGCATAAGAGGTGGATTTTGGACTTACCTAGGGCTGTTGTTGGCAGTGCAGTGCCCCCCGGTCTGATGGCAGCACCCCAGCCAGGCCCCTGCCCTGTCATTGTGGCTCCACATGGCAACAGTGGCAGGTGCTAGGGAATGCTGATGCCGGTTGGGGAAGAGGTGTGTGTGTGTGTGTGTGTGTGTGTGTGTGTGTGTGTGTGTGTGTGTGTGTGTGTGTGTGTGTGTGTGTGTGTGTGTGTGTGTGTGTGTGTGTGTGTGTGTGTGTGTGTGTGTGTGTGTGCGCGCGCGCGCTTATGCTTTGTAGTTATGTTTTGGGGTGCATAAGAGTTATACACAGATTTTGAACTACACAAGGGTCCAGTGCCCCTAATCCCAGCGTTGTTGAGGGAGAAATGTAGTATTGCTGAACCAAGTATCCCTCATCTTGTAACTGTGTGTGTGTTTGTGTGTTTTCCCTAGGTGTGTAACTTTGTTATTCTTGTTACATTTCATTCTGTTGTTCTCAACCCAGTGTTTGAGCAAAAGATTGTTTCTGTCCTCCGTATTAGCTATTTCACCCAATTTTGTGTCATCCACAAATCTGATAAGAATTCCTTACACACAGACCTTCATCCAAGTCATTAATAAAAATGTTGAAGAGCATCAGACCCATGAATGAGCTTTAATGTACGCCACATTACCTCTTCCCAGTTTGAGAAGGAGCCATTGATAATCACTGAGTACAATTCTGTAACCAACTGTGTATCCACCTGATAGTTGTTCTATCCAGCGCACACCTAGTTAGCTTGCTAATCAGAATATCATGGAGCACTTTGCAGAAGTCATTACATCTACAGCATTCCCACCATCTGCCAGGGAGGTTACCTCATCAAAAAATGAGATAAGATTCGTCTGGCAGGATTTGTTCTTGGCAAATTCATGTTGGCTTCTAGTTATTAGGGCATTGTTTTCAAATAGTTGCATGCAGATAAACGTCTTTATGAATTAATCTAGAATTTTTCCTGGGATTGATGTCAGACTGACTGGTCTGTAGTTCCCAGGTTCCCCCTTTTTATTTTTATTTTTAAGACAGGGACAATGTTGGCGCTCCTCCAATCATCCAGCATTTCACCCATTCTCCATGATTTCACGAAAATAATAGACAGCGATTCTGGGAGTTCTTCAGCCAGTTCTTCCCAAATCTATTTACATTAGTGGCATTTGCCACTGACAAAAATAGAGACTACATATAAATTCCCATTATTTTCAACAGAGTAGCAAAATTTAAACACAGAAGCATGCATACAATTTGTAAAAAGCAGTCAACACTTAACAAATATTATTTCTGAGACCAATTTCATTGTGCCTGGCTTTGCATATTAAATTGAATAAAGAAAGAGGGGAAAAAGAGAAAAAAGTTAGTTATGGCACACAAGCCAAGCTCACCATGTTAGCATATTATCTGGTTTGGAAATATTTATTGGAACCACAAAACGAAGCATCCACACCAGAATCAAAGAACATGAGAGACACTGCAGACTAAAACAACCAGAAAAATCTGTAGTAGCTGAACATGCCCTGAAACAACCTGGACATGAAATTCTATTCCAAAATACTGAAATACTGGACAACACCAGCAATCATTATGTCAGACTGCACAGGGAAGCCATTGAAATCCACAAGCAAAACTTCAACAAAAAAAGAGGAAAGTGTGAAGCTCAACAAAACTTGGCTCCCAGCTCTCAAAAATACGGCATGCAAAAGGTCAACAAACTCTACCCAGCCCCAAGGACAGGGGAACACTACATACAAAAGACCAGCTAATGACACCCATCAAACACAGGAACAGATAATCTCTTCTCCTTAGCACAACAATACACCCACAACAATACACACTAATCACCCATCTACAGAAAAAGACAAAGGCCTATCTCACAGCCATAAATACTGCACTCCCAAAGCCAACTACACCAGAGCACAGAGTGCTGTCCTCTAAAGATGCCGGCCACAGAGACTGGCAAAACGTTAGAAAGAACAACCTTCAGAACACGGCCAAAGAGTCCGAAAAACCCACAACAACCATTATATTCCGGCCATGAAAGCCTTCGCGAATAAATTGGAAAAATACTTCAGGTTTGTAGGTATCAATTTTTAAAGTACTGTATCCAGCAGTAAGTGCGTAAGTGCCCATTCTGTGTGAGGTTCTGAGTTATCTGGCTATCTATCCGCCTGTTACCAGGCTTTGGGGCAATTGTCAAGTGAGGCTTCTGTCTATCACTACACACACATACAAATATATTCAGAGAGAAACAGTAATTTCTGTTCAGAAGTTCTTGTCACTCTATCCCACTGCCTCTCACTCTGGTTTCCCTTAACACACACCATGCATAACAATCCACCAGCATTTTGGGTCTACTAAGAATATTCAGTCATCATTGACCTGTTTCACTTCTCTCCAGGTCGTTTCCTTCCCTCCATCTCAACTTTATTAAAATCACAGTTCCATCAGTATTAAAATCCTTGATAGCTTCATTGCTCTACAGCCCAGGGGACTGGTCCATCCAACTCATGGGGCTTCAGAATAAGACCATATCTCTCCACAAAGAAGGCAAGGAAGGACTACCATCAGTCCAAGTCAGCTGGGCTGGTAATCCAGGAACTAGTTGAGTCCGCAAACACAGAACTCAACTGGTGTTCTAAGCTGAATTCTGAGAAGGGTCTGATACAGGGTCAATGCTGAATTTCACTGAGCTGGTCAGAATGCGATTTTTAGCCTTCACTGCACTTGTGTTTTTTTTTCCTTCTCTCTCCCCCCCCCCAATCTTTGTGCCTACTACAACTTTAATAAATGCATCATCTGGTCCTTCAATCAAATTGTCAATGAAGATGTTGAACTCAACTGGACCAACTCAAATGTGTCAAAAACAAACAAGCAAGCAGCCCCCTTTGGGTGCTTCTTTTGAATTTTATCTTATCTTGACCCAATTATTGACACCCCTTAAAGGTTTAGTCATTCAACCAATTACATACCTTTCTTATAATGGCTGTTACTCTGAGGTCAATTCTTCAATCCATTTGGAAGGCTGATACCAATGGAGTTCCTTAATTAAGGTACTGTAATTAGATCGGTTTGGCATGATTGGTACTTAATACAGTTCATTGCAAAAGTTACTCTTCAATGATGCTTATGAATTGCTGATCAAATCTAAAATCTCAGGTTAAAAACACAATTCTCCTCCTTTTCATAGTTTTACAAGACTAGGATTATTTGCATTTTTCTTTTATCCATGGCAGAATTCAAACATGAAACATGAAAATTAATATAGCCAGAGTGTTCTTGCAGGGTTCAGGCTCTAAGATGCCTGAATTCTTAAACTCATACATAATCTTCATTTGACTTTTCTATAGGCACTGCCCCATCCCAGGCTCAGACTACCCTTGTCAGCCCAATCTACTTGTCTAGGGGTAAGGAAGGTTAGGCCCCACCTGCATCCCTCTGCTGCTAAATTCCCAGCTTCACATGCTTAGCGGGTGAGGGTGTGGCAGAGAGAAAGGAGAGCAAAGGAGCATGAATGAACAAGCCAACTGTGGAGCTTTGAAATTATGCACAAAATAAGGTAGCAGATAAGATTTTTAATTTGGAGTCAAGGTGGGGTGTATTGTTCTGGTTTTCAGTTAAGAGGTGAATGAATGGGACCACACTGGAAATACTTGACCTTCTTGCAGTTTTCAATACCTTGAAGTCAAATATCACCCTGAATAAATGCCCAGTACTTTTTTTGTTAAAATATATGGGTATTTCAAACAGCTAAACAGAGGTAGAAAGGATAGCTGCTTAAACAGAAAAGTCTCATGTTTTACAATGCTCCCGCACACAGATTGTCTGTACTGTATTAGTTATCTCAGTAGGGTGGCCCAATCTATCACTGAGGTAAGAAAATATGGTTTAGCATTGACTGATAGATGACAACTGATTCAAGATTTTTCTTCTTTTTCCACTATCAGTGGAACATCCTGTTTACCTCAACCATCATTGCTTGTTTAACAAATAAAAAATTAAAAATAATCACTTTACCCACCCACCATGTAGTGGAACTTCTCGCTTACTAGTAAACCACAGAAATTCAGAATCAACAGTCCCTTTCTCAAATATCCTGAAACCATACACTACCTGCCCAAAGATCCAACCCTCATGTTTTGAAGAGGTCATGTAAAAACCATGCTTCATCATAGAGAAAGGAAACCTAGTTGAGACAGAAAGATATTTATATCTCTTGAGTGGTGAGAAAATGGAATTAGCACTAGCTTCCCTACAGTTTTAAGTCAACAAAATCCCCTTCAAGTGCCATTTCAAAGCATTTTACCCTTTCCTCTCCCTTCAAAGAGAGACACTACTGTATCAGAAAAGTGACCCATATAATTTATGTATGTTCTATTCCATATTTGACATTAATGTTTCAAGTACTTTTTACTATCAGGCAAGAAGTAATCAATCCTCAAGTGCAATTAAGCAGTGGGAGGGGAGGCAAAGAAAATTCTAGTCTAAGCAACAATGTCTTTATGAAAGTAGCACGTAAAACAGAAAACTATTGGAAGACAATATTCATATTGAACACTCTTAAAATTTGCTTGGCTTCCTGTTTTCATTAAACTGTTTTCATGGCAAAGGAAAGCAAAATGACTTTTTGAAGTTATGTGACTTTTTAACAGGCACATTCTGCAGACATTATCACTGTACCAGTGCAATGATGTTATTACACGACAGAGCAAATGAACATTCTACAAGGCAATTGTAGTCCAGTCCTCTGGCCACTGCTGAGTTTTCCATTGATGATGATAAAAAAAGCACACTGGTCCTTTGATATTGGGCTATGGCACCAGGGTGGGTGAAATGACCTTTAGCCTGGTTTGCTCCTTTTTGCACACCACACATAGAATGATTAAAGTGGTAGGGAAAGACCCCCCCACCCCAATTCTGTGTTGGCTGTCTCTAGCAAGCATGTCGTTGCTAGCACCACTCTGGCAGCCACTGATGATGAAATCCTCTGTGAGCTAGCAAAAATTTAATGCAACTTGCTAGGCACGTTGGACACCTTACTACTCCCTATACCACACCATGGGTGGAGTGCAATGTGTTCCAGCAAAAATAGTGCACATCTTTATCAAACTTGGTGCATCCTGCTAGTTCGGTACACTGTGCAGATTCAATAATATTTTTAATTAAAATAATGTATGATTTCTTTCCTTTCGAATCAAGGGGGTAATGTTGGTGTATATACATTTTTGGGTGGGATAAAAGGTAAAAAAGTTCCCTGACCCCTGTTCTAGATGAACTCTTAACCAAGGCAGCATACAGTAGCACCACCTCCTTGATCTGGACACGATACTTGTGTTGGTACAATAAAAGCATATAAGGTAGCTGATTGGTTGATTTGTTTGCTTGCTTGTTTTGCAGTTGCATCACACTGTCGATAAATGTTTAGCTTGTGGCCTACTAAGACATTCAATCTTTTTTACATGTACAACTGCAAAGCCAGGTTGCATCCATCCTACTGGTGCCATTCATCCTATTAGGTGTCATTCTACCTACTAAATGAAAGAGCACATTTTTGCCATTGTGAGACAAGTGCATTTGCTGTTTATCTTGAGCTGGCTGGATAGCTCAGTGCTTAGGAAGCCAGAGGTTGAGGGTTTGATTCCCTACTGTGCCTCCAGGGAGAACAGCCAGCCTGTGAGGCTTTGAGCAAACTGAATAATCCTAGGATGCCCCCAGAAGAAAGGAATGGTAAACCACTTCTGAGTATTTTGTAATAGAAAATCCTGGAAAAGGCCACTATAAGTCATAATTGACCTGATGGCATGTGTGCACGAGCAGACACACATATTTTGTAATCTGGAGGGGGGAACTCATAAGTCACAGTATCACACTTACTGACAACAGTTTAAATCCTGTTGTCTAGCATAATAAATTTCACTAGAGTAGGCCCATTGAATCAGTGGGGATCTGATGTCAACTTTTACATAAGATCCATTGATTCAAATGGGCCTACTCTAGTTGAAACTTACTTTAGCAAAGTAAGTTGCAACTAGAGTAGGCCCACTTGAATTAATGGAAGTTACAGAGGAGTTGACTTACCAAATCCCCACTGATTCAGAGCTAATTAATCATATTTAAATATAAATAGGATATGGAAAGTTTCTTTGAAGTAGAAGATTACTGCACATTTAATGAACTGTAGCTCTCAACTGCTATGAATACAACCATTTTTGAATATTTTTTTCATCACACTTTGGGGTGGCAGTATAACGAAGGACATTCAAAACTGGCTTTAAAATGACAAGTTCAAGACTCAATGCTATTTTTAAAAAATGCTTGATCTAGCTTTGTTTTTGTTTTGTATTATGTGTTTCAGTTTGGTTTGCCTCAAATTTGATGTGAAATGGTGAGACCTGATACACTTGTCTAATTGGTATGGTAGCAATGCTCTTTAACAATCCTAAGATCTCCACTTGTCATCAAGCTACTTGACAGAAAGACAGACATTTTAAAAAATCTTCAACTAACAGTTTAGCAGTCACCTTAATGATCTCTGGCAGTTCTGATCAAAAAGATATACTTGATGCCAGATAGTCTGGCCGATGGAAATTAATGAATTGTAATCTATACTATCTGAGAACACCAGGTTGGAAAAGACTATCTTACATATTATTACAATAATCAAACCAAAATAAATGTTTCCTATCAAAAATAAAGCAGGCAGCACTGTTGGAGTAGACCATCTCAAAAAGAGATGTTGCTGCTATTTTTCTCCATTCCCAATTAATTTAGTAATACAAAACAGGGGATGTGATGTCAGTGAATTAAGTTTCCACCACCAGCACCACCTCTGCAAAAACCCAATGAAATGGAAGAAGGGTGGAGAAAATTTTGGTTACTCAATTGCAATTATTAGAAATCACCAAGAGACAAAGGAGAAAATATGTCAGCCGCAGGAAGTTTGCGTTTATAATTAAATAAATATTTTGTTATGATAAATGTAATGCCTTAAGATAACCAGACATGTAAATGCACCAATGTTTATTGGAAATGGTAAATCTGCTTCCACAAACAACAGCTTGAAATGAGCTATATCAATCATTTTTAGATGAAAATGGCTTTCATACTTGTTTGTACTTTAACTACTTGAGGCTCCAATTGTGACCAACTCATATTCGATCCATGAAAGCCAATGCTTAAAATGATGTTCTGTTCTCCACTTTTCAATTAGTGTTACAAATTTATTCCAATCATACTATCCAGGTAGTATTTAATGCTCTTTAAAAGACATTTACAGTAATTGTATGTCACCTTATATTTACATGATTCTTTTCATTTCACACATGGAGATCCATTTGCCAATACAGTAACTGGGTGCAGTACATGGAATAATGGCCTTTGATTTCTTATTTAACCTTAATATTAAGAAGATTTAACCTTTCCCCCATTAGTCACATGAATTTTTTTCTTTTAAAAAAGTCATCACAAATTCACGGGAAGCAGGATTGTCAAAGCAGTTCCATATAGCAGCATATGAACTGAGTCACTGAGTGAAGCTCTTCTTGATGAGCACATTCGGAAAGCTGGCATTCAATTCTAGGACAACTCTATTATCAATTTGTGAACAGAAGGACACGTCAAGTAAGGAAAGATCTTTACAAGACTCCAGCAATTTTCTTAAAGAAGCAGGGCTTACCATTCTTGTGCCTAGAAAAGAAGGAAAGAAACTAGTTATTTAAAGAGAGCAAATACATTGTGCTACGCGAGGTGTGTGCATTGTAATGTCTATAATTATGGTAGTACAACATATTAATTTAAATAGATTTCCTCTAGTTCAATCAGAAGCCAGAATCCAAATGACTGCTTACATCTGTGTGTTATGTACAACTTGGGAGCAGCAACTAGCCACGATTAACAAGTTCCTCATTGAATTCCTAGTTGTATTCTGAGTCAACAACTGGTTTGCTACTAGGAATTTAGTGGGGACTGGTTAATCAGAAGCTATTCACCAGTCCATGTTATACCACTGTACTTATGCAAACATAAGTATTCAACTGGATTCTGACAAATTGAAATCAAAACCCCTGCAACATGCCAAAGTAAATTTAGCAAAGCAGAGGAAAATGGGACATCCACTGGTGGCAAAAGTTCAGATGGGAGACTTGAGTCTCAGGATGTAAAAAAAATATTGACAACACAGACTTTCTTATCTAAAAAGCTCATCCTCTCTGTTAAGCCCCGAAGTTCTACTGTGTAGCCTTGAGTAAGTCATTTTCAGCCTAGTCTACCTTATGAGATTGTACTCATGATGAAAAACTCCCTTCTACTGCTTTCAAGTAAAAGTGGAATAAAATGTGAAGAGTCATACAGTCATCATTATTTCTTTACTAATCAGGCTTCTCCCCTTAATTTCTCTGAATGATCCTGTGAAGCTACCTCTCTGGATTCACATCGATCCCCTCCTATGATGAGCAACATGGATGAGCTATAGAATATACACTGTCATGTAATCACTAAATAACAAAAAATCTGTCTTACTTGGAAGTGAGTAATCAGTGGCACAGTTTGAGTGGTAAACAGTAATCTTGGCTACTTATTAAGTCAGCCCACATTTCACTGAGTGAGTCACCTCTCATACTCAAGGCAATGAACACGTGTAAGCGATTTCAATTAAAACATGCTTATCTGAATGCAAGTTCCCATCAAAGCAATGGTTTATTTGACAAACAGTGCAGAAGTATAATACAAAGCATATAAAAACGCACATTTTAGCATCAATTGAGAATATGAAGTAGGTGGATTTTTTTTTCCTCTTGAAGAGAGAACTCAGTTTCACATTGTAGTCTCCCAATCTTATCTCTGAACCGAACACTAACTTTCTCTGCAACCCCCATGCTCCAGCAAGCTACCTGCCTTAAATGTAACACTTCCACATTTGATAGCCCTTTATAATATTCAGTACATATAGACAAATTGTTTTTAAAGACTTCAAAAACTTTTCCAATGAAAATGATTTTAAGAGGAGTTGCCAGCACCACTAGAAACTCCCAGTTAGCAGAACCAGAAAAACCAAACTATAAGCTTGACCAAAACATGGTGAGAATTAATGCAATTATTTCACATCTCTGTTTATGGAAGTCTGTATCTATCCTTTAAAAAATCTTAATTTCACTTAATTTCCATCTACAATTTCCCAAATACAACTGTTGTGTACTGCATTCACAAACTATGTATATTCAGGTAACAAATGTTAAGCTAATCAGTCAGAAATCAACTACAAAACAACATACTTTGTGTGCTTTCCTGCAATTATATTAAGAAAGAGGACTATTAAAAAGCACTGGACATCGTAAGGTGAACCTACTAATATCCTCCCCCCCCCCCAGTTTCTATGGGACTCCCAAATACAAGATTTCTGTTGCTTGATCTTTATTTTGTCACTTGTACTAGCTGTTCGCACTTTCGTATAAACTCATAAGGTACGATCTGCCAGGATTTTCCTTCTAACAATCCTTTAATATTGGCATTTTAAGGAATGCTTCAGAGCAGTACAATCTTGTTGACTGACAGAAATTCATACCTTAGCTTGTCTGTTAAGAAATTCAAGCGGTGCTTAAAGAAGGTATGAACATTTGCTGTCATAATGTTTAGTAAAACATTCTTGGAGATCATAGTTGAATTCTGAATCGGAGGCATAAAAAGCTAAAGCGAAGGTACGAACCTTCCCCGTCCACCCCTCCAGAAAGCCACATTCTCTTAGGTGTAATCTGTGAGGTTGCACACTGAGTCCCACCCCCCCGCACAAAGTTTTCACCCATTCCTTGGACACACTCCCTCCCCCCCCCGCCCTCATTTTCAGGGATGTTAAATTAAGCCAAGAGAGTTGTCAGAGCTGCAGATTTTAAATTACAGTGGGCAGAGTGGTTTGGGAAGTTCTGGAGGGATCCTTCAGAAGGGAAACTCTTAGAAATTCAGGTACAAAATGCCTTTCTGGCATAGGGGTTATATTTTTAACACACTTATTTCTGTACAAAAAAAATTGAGTAACTGCTTTTGAAACTGTCAAGGAAAGCTGATGGTTTTGACAGCCATGAAGGGGACAGTTGGAGCTTTTGGCATTGTAGGAAGCTGTGGGAGGTTTTTGGTGGTTTATGGCATCTAAGAAGCAGTTAAATATTCGCATGCAAGGAAAGAATGCATTGTTATTCATCTTTTCATGCCTGAGGAGTTCTGCATATCTGAAAATACAGCTTTTAAATTTGTGTGAATTTATTTAGAATTACTGGTTTAACTCAGTGATTTGAGATAACAACTGATGTACGTTGGCGTACAGATGGATAAACCCACCACATTCTTCTAAGCTGCACTTCATGCTGCCTGGCTGCAGTCAAAATATCAAATGTAAGTTCATTCCTCTGAGCATGTTTCATCTCCTTATTTAAGCATAATCCATACATATGCTGCAATTTAGGTCATCATATAATGTCACTGCATATGGAGACCTATAAGCAAGGAAGAAAACTAACCTCTTTTTACATTATCCATTCTCCTATTTTAATCATTGCATCAAACATGGCACCTAAATTTATGTTATTTATTTATTTGAAATTTTAATATGCAGCCTTTCTCCTGAAGTATCCAAGGTGACTTAAAGTATTAAAAGAAACAAAGACAAAAGCTAAAAATAAATTATTACAATATTAAAAAAGGACTGAACAAGTATCATATTAAGAACTCATAAGTATGAGCAGTACTAAAAACAAAAGTAAAACACAGAATAAATTATCCCTTTTAAAAATTCCACTGGTCAACCAGTCATTTAAAAGAAACCCTACCTAAAGAGAAAGGTCTTTGTCTGCTTGCAGATGAAGAGCAAAGATGGGGCCAGCCTTGCCTCCCCTGGGAGGGAGTTCTAAATTCTAGGTGCAGCAACAGGGAAGACTCTCTCCTGTGTCCCCACCAAGCATGCCTGTGATGGTGGTGAGATGGAACAAAGGCCCTTCCTGATTATCTTAATAGCTGAGAATGCTCATAGATGGTGATACAATCTTTTAGGTAGTTCAATCCAAGCTGTTTAGGGCTCTATAGGTTAAAGCTGGAACTTTGAATTGTCCCTGGAAATGGATTGACAGCCAGTGGAGCTGCTATAACAGGGGAGTTGTATGTTCCCTGTAACCAGCCCCAGTTAACAATCTAACTGTGGCAGAGCATTAATAACCATGAACGAAGGAAAGATGGGATAGACAGACATTCTAGGAGGACTCTCTTAAGTTTATAAGTCAACCGAGATGGATATTTATCATATAATACTTAAAAGAGTAAGCAAATTGTAGACTTCTATAAATACAGTTAGCTCTGGAAATAATTGGACACTGACACAATTTTCATAATTCTCGCTCTCTACACCACCACAATGGATTTGAAATGAAAACAACCAAGATGCAATTGAAGTGCAGACTTTCATCTTTAATGCAAAGGGCTTTTAAATAAATATATATCTCTATATATTCATAAGTCTAATCTGGCGTTTCTATTCTGGACACTTATGAATGGTTTACACCTTGTGATGAACCCTCTGTATTTGCTCTCATGAAGTTTTTATGGTAGACTAGGATAACGATATGCCTACCTTCTGGAGAGTATTCTTCACTTGGCCAGATGTTGTGAAGGGGTTTTTCTTTACCATACAAAGGATCCTATGATCATCCACCACTGTTGTCTTCTGTACATATCCAGGTTTTTTGTGTTGCAGAGCTCACAAATGCATTTTTTTTCCACAGAATGTACCAAACTGTTGATGTGGTCACCCCTAATGTTCCTGCTATCTCTCTGATAAATATTTCTTTCTTTCTTTCTTTCTTTCTTTCTTTCTTTCTTTCTTTCTTTCTTTCAGCCTAAAGATGGCCTGTTTTACTTGCATTGAGAGTGCCTTTGAACGCATGTTGTGACTTTACAGCAACAGTTTCAAAATGCGAATGCCACACCTGGAATCAATTCCAGGTCTTTTACCTGTTCAATTGAAAATAACAAAGGAATAGCCCACATACTGAAACAGCTTTTGAGTCAACTGTCCAATTTCTTTTCGTCCCTTGAAGATGAGGGGACTAAATATTAAAAAGTTGAATTTCTAAACCCTTCCATTAATTTGGATGCAAATACCCTAAAATTACAGCTGAGAGACTGCACTTCAAGTCTATATTCATTATTTAACTGTAACTTGAATTTATTTTCATAAACAGCTGAAAAAACAAAACTGATATCAATGTCCAATTATTTCAGGACCTAACTGCATATGTGCTTTTTCTTGGGCATTTCAGCTCTGCTATATAATTGCATGAATACCATCATGAAAACTGCAATCCCAAATATTCTGGGCTGTAAGATTCAGCCTTGTCATTTGATTGACATCTCTCAAATAGCACGATTAAAGAACAATGATTAAAGAACAACTTGACCATTATTTAATGTGCTGTTATTTCTAAAGGTATTATTAGCAAGAGAGTGAGAAGAAAATTTGGATCTGAGCTCTTTCCAGCTGATACTCATTCCACAGCAAATCTACTGTGGAAATCAGCTAGCTTTCACAACAGCTCTTCCAAAAACAGTGAGGATACTCTTCAACCTTTTAAAGGAATAATCTATGTTCACAGGTTTCTTGTTTGTTTGTTTACTTGTTAGTGGATTAATGCTAATATTAAAAGCTTCTGACTCAAAAAGTTCTTGTTGCTTGAACTCTACCCCAGGAAAAAAGCAAAACAAACAAAAAGTCACCTACAGTTGTAACTGGTCTAAAAAATCAGGAAAACCTTCATGTACAGAAATTTACACACCAGGCTTCATGTACAGAAATTTCTAGTGTGTATATTATAAGACAAGGTTTTCTATAATATTTGTGTTCTGGGCTAAGATACTGTACAATGTATAACATACAGAAAGAGAGGGACTTTAATTATCACAAAATAATTTGTACTCTGATTAGCAAAAAGTTTCTGTTTCTGAGTTAAAATGAAAGATTGCAGTTTTAAGTTTCAGGGATAACATTTTCTCATATATACTAAAGAAAAATGGAAACAAAATATTTTTAAACAATTAACAGTTTTTTAAAAAAAGGAATATACTCAGCAGAGAGCTTTGTGTCGTGCAAGAAAATGTTTTATTATAAGGTTCACACTTTATAAATAATATCCTGTCACACGCTATTAAAATTCCAAGAGCTTTTGAAAATTGGCAATAGCAGTTGAATGGTTTTCAGGAAATTATGAAAAATTCATATCTTTCCAAATAAGTAGCAGCAAAGAGGAAGCAATTAGACAAATTTGCAGTCTCATTCAAAATCCTGTAAATCAAATAATCTGGAGTTAAACTGATTTACTCTCATAGCCAAATGTTTCTATCAGTAAGAAGTATTTCTTCCTGAGCCATTTTTATGTGAATCTGCCACCAGAAAATGGAAGATCTCTGAATTTACCTCCAAGAAAGGTAAAAGTAAAGGTTCCCCTTGACATTTAGTTCAGTCGTGTCTGACTCTAGGGCGTGGTGCTCATCCCCATTTCCAAGCCATAGAGCCAGTGTTTGTCCGAAGACAGTTTCTGTGGTCACGTGGCCAGCGCGACTAGCATGGAATGCTGTTACCTTCCCACTGAGGTGGTACCTATTTATCTACTTACATTTTTACATGCTTTCGAACTGCTAGGTTGGCAGGAGTTGGGACAAGCAACGGGAGCTCACTCCATTGCATGGATTCAATCCTACGACTGCTGGCCTTCCGACCTCGCAGCACAGAGGCTTCTGCAGTTTAATCCGCAGCACCACCATGTCCCCTATCTCCAAGAAAACTCCTTAGTAAATGTACACTTCTGCTACTGACCACGTGCATTCACTGAAAGAAAATTCAAATATCTTGGGCTTACTTACCCAAGATATCCAGCTGCCGGAGATTTGTACAATTTGCAGCAAGTTCCTCTATGTCAGAATCACAAACAGACCTGTTAGCTGTCAAAAAGAGCTTTTGCAAGTTTGGGAGTTTACATGCCAGTTTTGCGAAGCAACCAGTACTGCTCTGAAGTGTTGGGCACCAGCCAAGATCAAGTTCCTCTAACAGAGAACAGCCAGCAGCTAGCTCTGCTATCCCATTTTCAGTAATATTTTTACATCGCCACAAATCCAGTGTTTTAAGTTTTTTACATTTTGCTCCCATCATACTAGCTACTGTGTCATAGTCTTCAATCTGCAAAAGAAAAAAAAATACATATTTTGGAATGTATTGTTAGTTCTACCCCCACTTACAGTTAAATATTATTATTTTTAAATCTAAAAACACTTAGAGGAAGACCACACTAAAAATAACGTGGGAAGTGCTGCAGGATTGGGACAGGCAGATTTCATTATTTTTGTGTGGACTATATGACGTACAAGTCAATGTGAATCAGCCCAGAATTTTCCCTCCCTAATCTGTAATTTTTCCTCTGCTGCTGCTACATCTACTTTTTAAAAAAGAAAATGCATTGCATCAGTTCAGGCAGTGCGGTTGCTTGAGCTGATATGGACAGGTTTGTCGTTGCTCTATCTGAAGATGTTCCAGCCAGCTACAGCAGCAGTAAGAAAGACAAGGCAGTGGGGAAATTGTCTGCCACTTCAATCCTCTCCTCTCCAAACCTCATACTTGAGTCTGCTTTCCTCCCCCCCTTATGTACTGTCAACTGAGAAGAGAATGTTTCTGGGCAGAGTCTGCAAGTGATCCTGCCTGCTACGATACTGAGTATGACACTGGCAGGGGCAGGACACAATGATCTATAGGGTCCCTCCTAGCTCTGCAGTTCAACGATGATTATGATGATGATGATTCCTGTATTATGGCTGCAGACCTAATATATCCTCTTGCTGAGAAGTAAACCACATTTACCTCAAAGAGACTTACTGCTGAGCTCGTAGGTACAGAACTGCAAGCTAAATTACCTCTTGAGAATAAGCCCTGTGAAACTAAATGGAGATCACCTTAAAGTATACAGACACTGACTTGTTCTACTTCCCCCACATCTCTGGTTCCTCTCTTTTCTGTCTCTGGCTCCTCTGTCTCTCCTTCTCTATTTCTCACCAAATGGCTTCTCTTCCATCAGGTCTTCTCTACACAGCTCCATAAACACACACTCTCTCTGTCTCTCCTGCTCTATGGCTTCCCCTCTTGCTCTTATTCTCTCTTTCCATGGCCTCTCTCTTCCTCTAGGTGGCTCCTCTTTCTTTCTTTTCCTCTGTGCTCCTCTCTCCATAGCTCTCTCATCTTTTTCCATTTCATCTCTCTCTTTCCCTCTCTCCATGGCTCCCTTCTCTTTCTCTTCATGGCACCTCCCTCCGCCTGTGGCTCCTTTTTCTCCACATCCACCAGCCCCATGGCTCCTCTCTGTATTTACATGTACTGTATTCAAAATATATATTCCTATGATAAGGCTAAAGTCCCAGTATATCATCTTACCCATAAGTAAGTCCCACTCACCTCATCTCAATGGAACTAATCCATTTCATAAAGTATTAGCTAGTAGTTTCTGCAATTGCTACAGAATACTTCAATAAGTATGTATGTTTACACAAATTACACTATATTAAAAATTTCCCGTGTAATGTTCTACACTACAGGATGGATCAACTTCAATTTTTAAAAAATGTAACATGAATCCTTTCCTTTTCAGGAAGCAGTGGTAGGTATCTGAAAAATAATTATCACATTCATTATGAGCCATGGGAAAATGGCAGTAAAAGAAGATATAATCTGCCAAATATGGTCAAAAGTGTAACATTTTGTTTGGACTGCCCCCTTCTATCACTAATGACTTACAGAATTCTGTTTTAACTCGCTGTGCAATGTCAGAAGTGCACATCTGTGCACTTTTAATACAAAAAAAGTTGATGTCACCTCAGTTATGTGCCAGACAACAAAGTGCAAACATATGTATTATTTAAGTATAGAGGAATATGAATCAAATTAAATTATTATCACACATCCCACCCACACACCACTATTTTGCCACTAAATGAAATATTCCTCAGCTAATATGATCCACTGTGATATCTGGAGGTATAAATCTGCAGAGCAGGGACTACATTCCCCACGACTATCAATCATGTATGGTTAGTCTCCTTGACTTAAAAAAAATCTACTGTAGATGCTGCTGTATATCTGACTTGGAAAGGAGCTTTTAACCCCTTCTCCTGGTGATTTTTTTACTTAAAGTCTACCCTTTCAAGCTGCTTTTCCCCCCAGTGACACTAACCATTCTGCATTTTTGCAGTAAGATAATGTTCTCTAATACAAACATAGTTTGGTCCCTAACCCCGAGAACATGAATGCAGAATGAATTGGGGGTCTTTGTCCAATAATTTGGCAGTTATACATTTGGATATGCATATTATCACACGGGAAAAACTACAAAAGATTACAACAGTCGTTGCCATTAACTAAGCTAAACTAAATACATAAATTATATCTACCTGCCTGTGACAAGTAAAAAAAACCCTGCTTTTACAGAGGGAATTTCTGACGTGGACAGCTCTAACAAACAAATCCCTGAGAGTCATATCAAAGCTTAATGAGAGGAGCAATGTGTGTGTTCTTCACAACAAAGAAGTTCCATATTTTATTCATTTTCAGCATGCATTTCTAAAAAATGTTAAAACTAGCTTACAATCAACATAAACATGCAGAATTGTACAACCTGAAAGAACAGGTTGCTTACTTGTAATTGTGGTACTGAGTGGTCATCTGTGAATTCAAATGGGTCTTTTGGCACCTGCACAGAACATTCTGGAAATTTCCAGAACTGAGCTGTAGCATTTTGATATGAGCCCCATTTTCTCTCTCCAGATCTTCTCATTTCTGGTTGGTTGCCTGAGGAACAGAAGGAAAATCTCAGCAGAGAGGTGGTTGGACTGTGTGAGTTCAAAGATGACCACTTACAGAATCACACAGGTAAGCAACCTCTTCTTCATAGTCTCTGTGAACACATACTAATTTGTGATCCCAAAGCTCACCTGACAGAGACAGGAAGATGCCACTACGGAAAAGAAGATAACATTACTCTGCCAAAAAATGGGCACGGATAGATCTTGTAACACATGGACACTGGAGGAAAATCTAGAGAAGATCGTATGCCCAGCTGGTAGTGGCAGACAAATATGAAAGGATGATTCTATGCTGATACTCTACAGATCTCTAGTAAAGACACTCTGCAGAGAAAGACTGTCAACACTGCAGCAGAATGCACAAGGAGCTCACAAACTGGCTGTGGCTGTGGTAGTTGAGATAATTCCCACTTTGAGAGAAAATGAGTAGGCACTGGAAGTCTTTTCTTTAATTTTCCATAACAAACGAAGAGTCATTGCATGTGCCTCTAGTCTTTCATTTTAGCCCCATAAAAGGCTAATACACAATGAATGCCCAAGGTGTACAACATTTCTTCCAAAAGCATGCCAGAATTACTGCAAAGAGTGGGCAAGGAAAAACCTTGCAAGATATGTAAGTTGCACTTCTGGTAGAAAAGAGACATTTGGTGTACTGAACTTCCCTTTATCTAGGGAACCCTCCAGTGTGCAAACAAGTGATGGGTTATAAACAGAGGGAGATGCCACTTACACATGGTTGTCATCTTTCTGCAAAGAATATCTGTTTGCATGTTCTGTGTGCCTAGAAAGCAAACCATGATAGGATAAATGCATCTGCAGATGCACAATTCTCCAAGAGTTGTGAGAAATGCATAGAATCATAGAATAATGGAGTTGGAAAGGGCCTATAAGGCCATTGAGTATAACCCTCTATTCAATGCAGGAATCCATATCAAATTATATTTGACAGATGGTTATCTAATTTTCTCCTAAATGCCTCCATCACTGGAGCGAATCTCCTGAGGCAACTGGTTCCATTGTCTTACTGCTTTGACCGTCAAAATGCACGCCACCTTGTTTGTTCATGTAATATACCATGGTGTTGTTCTCCAGAGATCTGTACTGTCTTGCCAATTAGGATTTTCTCAAACAATTGGAAGGCCTTGGAAACATCCAGGTATTCCAGTAAATCAACATGGATTTTTTTTCTTTGGCAGACCACAGGCTGTGAATGTAGTAATGCTAGCACGAGGATAATTTGTTTCTGCAGAAGTCCACCCTGCATACTGAAGACACCTCCTGACAGCTGCAGTTGCACACTGAATGCATATAGGATACTGAAGTTGAAGAGTTGAGAGGTATGACCAGCTGGACACCCGAGACTATGGCCAGTATTATAGAAACCACAAGATCCACAGCATTCAAGATCACCTATGTTGGCCAAGATCTCTGTTGGTCTATGTATCAGGTGAGAACTAACTAACGGTTAGAAAATATATAGAAAAACTATTTACAAGAAGGATTTCACTCAGCCAAGGATGGAAAGCAGGGAAGAATTCCAGGGCATAACCGTCACAACAGCAAACATCAAGGAGCTAACAGATCTAGAGGGGAATAGGACTGATATGCGAAGTGAAGTAAGTGGGGCTTGAAACAAAGTGCTACAGTTCAGCTCTGGAAGGTTCCAAAATGTCCTGCACAAATGCAGGAGGATCCATTAGTGTGCACAGAGATCATGAAAAAGAATATGGGAAATAGACTCTTTAATAAAGACTTCAAAAATGGGAAGACAGGAATAGAATAAGGAACAGCATTAATATGAACTCTATAACAGCTCAGTAGAATAAAACTGTTTATTGTTTGTCTAAAGTAAAATGCAGTGGGCCAGGCAGATTCTTTATGGGCAGCTATTCAGACATTGTGGTCACAGCAGAAAAGACCCTGCCCTGATTATCCATCCAGTGCAATTTTTCACATAAGAGGACCCAAAGTCAAGTCTCAAAAAGTGACAGAAAGACTTACATAGAAGAATGCAGTTCTTAGAAGTTCTGGCCTCAGTTTCATTTAGATCTTTTAGTCAAAATCCACAACTCAGCTGAGCAGAGCAATAAAATGGCATTAGCGCAGCTTTAAAGAACAGTGTAATGTGATCTAACTGACTCTGGTGGTCCCATTTTAAACCAAATGAAGTTTCACCCTTTCTGTCAAGGAGCATGGTCACAAAGATCAAATTATACTTTAACTTAGAAGCAACCAGAACACAAATAACTGATACAATAATAATAATAATAATAATAATAATAATAATAATAATAATAATAATAATAATAATAATAATAATAATAATAATAATAATAATAATAATAATAATAATAATAATAATAATAAGTAGTGTCATAAACAGTATTATTTCAGGAAAACAATGTGAACCCCAATACTGGAAAAGAACACGATACACTACCCAAGAAACCAATAATGGTACTTGTAGGACAAGCTTTCCAAATTTAGAGCAAACAGTAAAACATACCCCTTCCAAAAAACAAACAAAAAAAGATGAGTGTACAGTAATATGTAACAACTGCCGTATTTGTGAGATGAGCTTCTGCATTTGTGGAACAACTTCCATGGAAATGCATTTGCAGCAGCCACATACTGCTATTTGTACAATCTTGGCCTAAATCAGGGAGACTGGTTTTTCTCTCGCTTTAACTTCTTCAGTTGTGATTGGTCACAGTAGCTTTTACTTTTGTATTCTGCAGCCACAGAGAATGCAAAAACAGACCTCACCAACACATTCTGACACTAGGATGCTAGCTCACATTATCTGTTAAAATGAACTGGCAAATCTTAACAAATATGTGACCAAATAATATAGCTATAAAGTAATGCCTACAGTAATTTTTATTGAAATTTGCATAGCAGAGCTGAGCAAATAGCAGTTGTTCACAAGATGCAGAAAGCTTTCCTTATGTTACACACAATTCCTATAAAACTGCCCAAACGGCAAAATATAACCTTATATAGCCTTACAGCACATATTCTGCAAGAAGTGCATTAGTATAATGATTGAAGCTGAAAACAGTGTTAATTTTCCAGCAGAAATGGAGCTGGGAAATCTAAATGTTGGCAACATATCCACAAGTCTGGACTTCTAAAAACTTACCATTACACAGCTACCCAGGCTGAGGTGTTGGAGTTCTGAACAGAAGTTCAGAATGCTGAGTAGTGCTGTTTGCTGCCATTGGGGAACACATCAGAAGCAAATATAGAAAGCAAACACAAAGAGAAAGGGTCAATTAGACATTAAAGGCTGTCATCACTTTCCCTGAAATTTGACTCAAAACCTAGGTAACAGACACCACAAATGCCATTTAATGAGTCCCCAGATGCTCTAACCATTGATTGGCTTAGAGTCAAGGTAATCATTGCAAGCCTTTATATAATAAGTCACTCTGGATGTGGTTTTGCATGCCCTGAAGACACCTTTATTCCCATGACCTATCAGTACTTTTCCCTCAGGAGAACTCTTAGAAGTCTGGTAAGTTCAAATAACAAGCAAGGCCAAACCAAAAACACAGAGGGCTAGTGACATCCCAGAAAAGTGCAGCATCTCTGACATTCAGAGATCGGCTACAGTCTGATGGAACTGCCAATAGAGTCACACAGCATCAGGATCGAGCTGGTGACTTTAATGTCACTGGATGCTCTTGCTGACAACGATACTGACAATCATTGAGCACCTGTCACTGGTAACATGCAGAGGCAAACAAATATAATGTGCACTCTACAGTCATGTTGCTGCCATTTTAAGCATGTTCGCAGGGAAGTGCCCCAACATAAAAAAAAAAACCCAACTGACTACAAGAATATCAAACGCACTTTGAAAAACAGCCATTCTTTTGCAGGGAAGATTTGATTTAAATCAAGTCAATTTAAATCATGACTTAAAATCATGGTTTAAATCACTACTCAGTAATACTCAATTTAAACCATCATTTTAAAATGTAAAGACTCACTCTTGCTGATATAATCTTTAATAATCTTTAATATTTGCAACCAGATGAAGATTTCATATTTAGAATAATAACCTGTCAGATTAGTAACATAGCTATATCAGAATAGATTTTAGTTTTATAGATTAATCACTCATATTTGGAGAACTACTTAAATTGTTTTATTTAACTAAAACAGTAACATTATATAGCATGTACATATTCTTGTATTTGCTTAAACATCTATGTGTTCGTTGTTTGTACACAGATTTGCAGAACAACAATGGGATTAAGGTATCTTCCTGAACTTTGTTCATTTTATACCATTTTTACTGTGTAAAAATGCATGTTATCTCAGCTTTGAACACTTGGAATAACTGAATTAGTTTACCAAAAGCTATTTCAGGCTGAATAACATTTGAACAATAATGTAACTTAAATAGAAAACTATCTTTAGACAGATTTTTTTTGTCCAAAAGCATTTCATTAAAGTATGAAAATGAATCTGATTTTAAAAAAATCTGATTTTAATTTTAAAAATCGAATGAAAAAATAATTTAAAAATAATCAGTTTTATATAAGTCCAATAAATAAATAAATAAATAAAATAAATAAATAATCCATCCTGTTTTTCAGGCTGTGACAAATAATCATCTACACAAACATTTTGAATCAGATATTTGCCTTCCTGAAATTTTTCCCCCTGCATTGCTACTATTTTTGGACATATGGCACAATCCTAAATATGTCTACTCAGAAGGAAGTGCCATTGAATTCAACAGATTTCTCATCTGTGGATACAGGACAGCTTCTGTGTGATTTTTGGGTTAAAAACATGCGGGGGGAGGGGAATAATAATTGAATACAAACTTAAATGCCTTTCTTGTATTATGTATAAAAACAAATTTTCTATTTGTTATTTTTGTGGTAGCATGAAATGTTCACATATATTCAACTAATTTTTAATATTTATACAAGTTTGAAAGCACCTTGGGTATTTTAAAGGATGTTTACTAAATATAAAGACACACTGAAAAACACACACACCTCTGAATACGTCTTATTTGCACACTTTAACCATCTCCTGTTTCAGCCTTAAACATCTCAGCTGCTATAACTGGCGTCAATCCAGATTTAAAGCATTATACATGACGTGCTATAGCTATTTACTCTTTGAAAATGTAGAGATAACTGAAAACCTTGATAGAAGCTACACCACAATTCACAATTTCTGCAAACAGCAACTGAACTTCAGAATTCAAACATACGTTTCACAACCTCTTTACTACTGCAGTCTTTATGGATGATCAATTATTATTGATTATTAATGACACAAATAGGTCCTAATTGGGTTTAATTTACAGACATGATGAGTGAATAGTTTTAATCTCCAGAGTATACTTCTTAAAAAGTGTAAGGATAAAGAGAGAATAGGAGGGAAAAGGCAGAAACCGCTACACAAGTCTATTTAATAATGAAAGGTTTTCCTCTTCAGTCTGTTACTGTAATGAAACATTCTAAGCAGGAGGCTGGCCTCTCTCCTGGCTCAAATGTTCAGATTAACCTTTTCCTCTGAATGCCTGGATAGAGCTGTGGCCTCACTTGTCTTCTGCATCCTTTCCGGATGGGTAAAGCAGCCATTCTCAACATTTTATTTATTTTTGGCCATAGCCATAAACACAATATGAAAGAAATATAGGCTGAATCAGGATCGTATAAGTTGCATAATGAATCTTATAAGGTGGTATGTGAAGAATACTCTGTGGTCCCCTTCAAATAGACCAGACCCCCATTGAGAACAGCTGGGTAAAAGAATTACACAACAGTTTCTTGGCTGTATTTTTTCAACTTTTTAATGCTTACAATAGCTTTGTTTTAGAAAGCCTTATGTTGATTTGAATGTACAGACTTGAAAGGAAAGGTAGGCCGACAAACTTTGAGGACAAAGAAAAACGAATGTATAAAAGAGATGGGCAATTAGTAAATAGGCTAGGTCTCATTAACGCTCTGCAATGGAGTAGGCAGGTCCTCAAGGGTACGGAGCCGTTTTCATGAACCAGCCCCTTAATATGAAACTGGAAATGGCTAGCAGGTCACTTCCATTTTAGAAAACTACTTCTGGTTGGGAACAATTTTCTGCTAGAAACAGTTGGGAACCACTGCAACTTGCTATCAAGAAGTGATTATCTAAAAACAGATGATTTCCTGCATCTTGGTTTTGGAATACATTACAGTGGTGCCTCGCATAGCGAGGTTAATCCGTTCCGGATTAACCTTCGCTATGCTGAAGCATCGCTGAACGGGGCAGCAATTTCCATTGGAACGCATTAAACATCGTTTAATGCGTTCCAAATAGGCCAAATACTCACCGTTCAGCGAAGCTTCAGGATGGCCGGCAGCCATTTTCGCGCCCTCGCCTCGCTTAACGAGGGCGCGAAAATGCTGCGCGCGGCCATTTTGGGCCATTTCCCGGCTTCCGGTGGCCATTTTGGCCGCCGAACAGCTGATCGTCAGGGTTCGTTTTGCGAAGATCGGTAAGCGAAACGCTTACCGGTCTTCGCAAAGCGAATTTTTCCCCATTAAAAAAACGTTGAGCAATCGCATTAGCGATCCGAAAAAACGGATCGCTATGCGATTTCATCGTTATACGGTGTGCTCGTTAAGCGAGGCACCACTGTATTATATTTTATGAAGGAAAATGACAATTTGTTGAAGAAGAGGAAACAGCATCTTCCAAAAGGCATTTGTTTGCAGAATGCAATCTGTTTAACGTGTGTAAATTAAATGATTAACAAAGCAGAGATCAAGATAAAATTATTTTGTCATACATATGGATTACATCTAGCAGGATTCCTACGGGACATCTAGTAGTAGTTTGAGCAACACAAACTAGTAAAACAATAGCCACAATACCAGAAATGAAGAAGTTTAGCATAAACGTATCAAAACAAGGAACAGAACCGTTTTAGCAGTTAAAAACTATATTTAATTATTATATCATGAAGTGTTTTTTTCTGATATTTGTAAACACAAATGTTTCAAAATAAAGGGATCACTATATTCTATTCTGCTTTTTTGTCTTTAATATGTGTTTACTATGAGCTTGAAATATTACTATAAAATCTATTTTTACCAAATATAATCATCACAGATAAAAGAGAGGGAAAATAGTTGTTCCTACCTCTATTTTTGTTCGATAAAGAATTAGACGTGTAAGTTTGTACAATTTGGCAATGTGGTTGAAAGCCTGAGGTGGCAGCTTATCACAGGAGGAGAGATTTAATTCCTGAAGATTCAGACATGTCTCAGCAATAACCTCCAAGCAAGTCTCATTGAGGAAATGGCCACAAGACAACTCCAGGCGTACTAATTCTGAACCACAAACCTTCAGGAACCTGGAAAAAGGATGTTCTCGTGTGAATTAATTCAGCAAGCGTCCTTGGCTAAAATAGCTTATAAAAAGTGGGCAAAATGTAGAAATTCCTCTGCCATATATTAGTACTACAGGAGCAAAGTTAAGAATGCCTCATTACTATATCAACAGCTTAACACACCTTGCAAATATCATAATACCTAAACTAGCATAGTGTATTTTATATATTATAAATTTAGGGGACGTGGTGGCGCTGCGGGCTAAACCGCAGAAGCCTGTGCTGCAGGGTCAGAAGACCAAGCAGTCGTAAGATCAAATCCACGCAATGGAGTGAGCTCCCGTCGCTTGTCCCAGCTCCTGCCAACCTAGCGGTTCAAAAGCATGCAAATGCAAGTAGATAAATAGGGACCACTCAGTGGGAAGGTAACAGTATTCCGTGTCTAAGTCGCACTGGCCATGTGACCACGGAAGATTGTCTTCGGACAAAACGCTGGCTCTATGGCTTGGAAACGGGGATGAGCACCGCCCCCTAGAGTCGAACACGACTGGACAAAAATTGTCAAGGGGAACCTTTACCTTTACCTATAAATTTAGGACAAAGTAGTGCTGCATTGTATGCGTTTAAAGGAAATCCAACAGTAATTTCCAATAGTATGCTTCTACAAACCATCATTGTCATCATCGTCATAATAACTACATGATGATTTATATTTGTTTTATGGTAATTGGTACACTGAAGTGTCTTATCTATGGTCAATTTGTAATTCATGAAGCATTGGAAAGATGGGGACTCATATATCTCCATAGCAGAATATTTGGTTGTGTCTCCATATTTGTATTGTCAAGTTGAAAAGGGTTGGAGAGACTGAGGAGGAGAGGGGAAGGGAGAAAAGCTGCTCTTCCAAAACAGAAAATGTGATATTTGCAACTGCCCCCCCTTCACTGAAAAGTCCGAGTAAAAGAAGGAAACTGGAGACCAATTAATTAGAATCAGCATTAAAAAGGCACAGACAAGCAGTTCAAGTCAAAAATTTATCTTAAGATAGTTGGGTCTTAAGCATTATCTCTGTTACACATCATGGTATAGAGTTTTTAATATGTCTTTCAAGCTAAGCAAGATTTACATATAATGAAAACAAGAGAATACTAAGGTGTCACAGAAAAAACAACTAAAGTGACATCACTGAAAGTACTTAGTAGTTGTATAGTTTGGGGGGGAGAAAAAATGATATTTTAATAGATATTCAGCTGGCCAATAGTAAAATCCATTACAGTGGTGCCCCGCATAGCGACGTTAATCCGTTCCGGATTAATCGTCGCTATCCGGAAACATTGCAATGCAGGTGGGAAAACCCCATAGACACGCGTTCCTATGGGGTGAAAACTCACCGTTATGCGAAGATCCTCCATAGCGCTGCCATTTTCGCGCCCTCGATAAGCAAGGAAATTGCGTGTAAATGTTTGTGGTGGCCATTTTGGAACCGCCGATCAGCTGGCCGAAAATGGGGCCGGCGCTCAGGCAGGAGGGCGGGGGAAGGCTTTTTCGGCCGGCTGACTGGCCGGACGGCACTTGGCCAGGAGGGTGGGGAAGGCTCCCCCGCCCTCCTCCTGAGCGCACGGCGGCTTTTTCGGCCGGCTGACCGGCCGGCGCTTAGACAGGGGAAGGCTCCCCCGGCCTCCTCCCGAGTGCACGGCAGCTTTTTCGGCCAGCTGACCGGCCGGCGCTTGGCCAGGAGGGCGGGGGAAGGCTTTTTCGGCCGGCTGACTGGCCAGCACTTGGCCAGAAGGGCGGGGAAGGCTCCCCCGCCCTCCTCCCGAGTGCACGCTGGCTTTTTGGCAAAATCTTCGCTATGCAGATTCGTCATTAAACGGGGCGCCCGTTAAACGAGGCATCACTGTATTATTAATTTTTACAGGATTTTCTTTCCAGGTTATTTAGGAAATTTTGTATAACAGAACATGACAGAATTTTTAACCAACGTCTAATGCAGGCGTGTCCAACCTTTCACCTTCCCTGGGCCACATTAGAAGATGAAAAATTGGTTTGGGCCGCACATACATATGGTTTGGGCCGCATGGTGGGTAGAGTGGTGGCATACAAGTTAAATAAATAAATAAATAAATAAATAAATAAATAAATAAATAAATAAATAAATAAATAAATAAATAAATAAATAACGGTAGTTTCACAGTCTGGTTTCTTCTGCTGCTAGTTACAGTACCACATTTTCCCACACTAGACAGAGCTAGGAAATTAGAACATACAAGGACATGAATATCTCAACTTTTAAAGAACTGGTTCCCAAACTAGGAGGGGACAAGCCCCTGTAGTGGGGCATGAAGAAATTTCAAGGGAGGATATTAGATCAATATTTTCAGAAAGACATTTTAAATCAGATTTAACAAAATTCTGTGATATATATTACTACTATATCTCAAGAACAGCTACTGCTTCTTATTTTTAATCTAAACAAAATTAATTTTTTTGTGTTTATTTTTTGTGTCAAATTACACATTCATTCTTTTATGACAAGGGAGTCAACTGATGGTGAAGGAGAAGTGGGGAGGCAAGATGATTTCGCAAGCATAAGAAAAGGAGTGTGAAGCTGAAAGGTCTGGGAACCACTGTTTTAAAACCAGGATACTTACACCTGAAACAGATCATAATAACTTGAATTTATTTTTGAATTATCTCAAAAAAACCCACTACTGGGGAAGAACAGTTTTTTTAAAAGTGCTACAATATTTTCAGTTTAATTACAGATTAGCAATTTTAGGTCAGAGATGGAACTAAAAGCCAAAAAGCTCCAGTTTTAGGCATCACATAATTTAACATACAACTTTTTTAAAATGTAAAAAGTAGATTGTAGAGGGCTATTTTATAAGGTAACAGCTGAAATTCTGTTTCACAACTCCACCAAGCATAAATGATGATTATGTCATCAACCCTTATTTTATTTTAATCTAAAACGTCCTCTCTCTCTCTCACTCACTCTCTCTCGTAATAATAGGAAACACTCCATTTCTTTTTTAATCAGGGGGATGCTTCCCTTTCACTTTGGCTGGGAGTTCCAACAAAAACCTATTTATGTGCTGCTGTTATGTGCTATCAAGTCACTTCTAACTCACAATGACCCCAAAAAAGTCTTATCATTAACCACCCTGCACAACTCTTGCAAACTCAAGGGTGCGGCTTCCTTTAGTGTCAATTCATCTCATATGTGGTCTTCCTCTTCTCCTGTCGCCTTCAACTTTTCCTAGTATTATTCCATTTTCAGTCAGATCTTCTCATGATACACCAAAGTGCAATAGCCTCAGTTTTATTATTTCTGTTTCTAGAAATCCAGGCTTGATTTGAGCCAGTACCCATTTATTTGTCTTTCTGGTGTTTCTTGGTATCCACCTCCAACACTACATTTAAAATGAGTTAATTCTTTTCCTGTCAGATTTATCACTGTCCAGCTTTCACATTCATGCATATCAATCAGAAATACCATCATGTAGATGATCTTCACCTTGGTCTCAATCTTTTCTAGTTCCTTTCTAGTCTCACTCTTCTTCTGAGTTCTTGGCTACAGTGTCCATTTGGATTGATGACTGAATCATGGTACAGAAAATAACTGACAATTTCAATTTATCCATTGTCAACATTAAAGTTAATATAATTTCTTCTGTAGATATGATTAAACTTCCCTTTGGTTACTTAGATTCTGTAGAAGAGATCTCTTGTTTTCCCTCTTTTGTTGTTCTTTTCTATTTATCTGCACTGATTATAATAGTTATCCTTGTCTCTATGTGACCCTATTTCTATCACCTCTTACTTTTGATTCTTGTTGTCCTTATCTATTTTGAGTTTCACTGGTCACCCACATAGGCTTCTCTTTTGACAAAAGGAATTGTCTTTTTGCCTTCTTTCCAGATATTATCTCTGGCTTCCATTCAAAGTTCTTCTGGTTCACAGTCAAATCTGTAAGTATTTCTCTGCAATGCTTGACTTACATTGGCCAAATGAGAAAAATATAACAGCACCAAGAAAAAAAAATTGTTAAGTTTTGATGTAATTACAACCTTGTGTTCTGTGCCATCAAGTCAATATCAAATTAAAGCAACCCCAGTATTGTTTCTAAGGTATGTGATATATTTAAGGTGTGGTTTCAGCAGTTCCACAGCACAGCAAATTCTCATGGCTTAGCAGGGATTTGAATTTAGGTATCCTGAGTCCCAGGCCAACACTCTATCCATTACGCTATACTGTACTAGCTCTCATATTTATAGTTTAGAATGCTGCTAATAATAGATATGAAGAAATCCTGATTTTTAAGGGAGCAATTTAATTTTAATGCACACATACCATGTCTTGCTCCCAAAGCATTTAAATAGAATACCCTGCTGTAGCACAAATCTTGTTCTTCTACTTTTCAAGCAGTGTGAAAATACTAATGTTTCACTGATGATATCAAAGCAGAATTTTCATAATGTAATTATGCACCTTGTTTAATCATATGTCATACTTTCATTAACAAAGTAGTTTTAAATGGTTCAAATATATTCTATGAATATCTTTGACTTATAGTCCTATCTAGCATTTCCCAGACTCCCTTTTAGCTCAAGCATAGAAGTTTAGCAAACTTAGTAATACTTATAACTGAAACATTGTGGCATTCTTATTTAGCCCTAAGGTAATGGACATTATCAATAAGTTAAATTACCTTCAGCTTTGCCTCAGGATGTTCACATGCCTGAAGCATTTTGCCCTCTCATGATAATATATTGTTTACTTGCTAGATTTCTTAGATCACTATTCTAATTTGTTCTGTTTCCTTGGAGTTCTTATATAGTCTACTGATACTTACCTATTCAGAGACACAACCAAATAACTAGTTATCCACATAATTTTAAGTAGACATTACAAAACTAAATTACTTAATTATCATGCATGTTTTGAAGTGGGGGTACTTCAAAACATGCATGATAATTAAGTAATGCAACCCGAAAACTAAAATCCAGAGCACCTTACTAATTGGCAGACAGACTTCAATAACATTTAGTAAAGCATGTTGTGGACTGCAACAAATATTACAATATTATCTGGCAGAAAATTATTTATAAACAATTCTCTAGAGCAGGGGTCCCCAACCCCTGGTCCATGGCCTGGTGCCGATCCGTGGCCTGGGCCGGACCGCGGAGACAGTTCTCCCACCCCTCCCGCATGCACTCTCCACGCACAGCCCTTTCGCACATGTGCGTGAGTCCCTCCACCCCTTCGTGCATGCACGTTGAGTGCCCCCAAGCACCCCCCGCCGTTTGCGCATTCAGGTGAGTGTGCATGCGCTAGCACAAGTGCCCCCGCTCCTTTGCATGCACCGTATTGCACGAGTGTGAACATGGGGTGGTGCCCTGCCTTCCCCAACCAGTCCGCAGTGTCAAAACAGTTGGGAACCACTGCTCTAGAGGGCAAACCACATGCCTCAGTTATTAGATGCACACCTTGCTAATGTATTAATAGATTAAGAAAAGCAAATAGCACTTTAAAATAATAGAGTACAACTAAATGTAGTTCAGTCTTCCACTCCTTCCAGAATTTTCACCCATTATTAAGTATGAAAGAATTAGTATTTTCAGCAGTTCCTTTCTTTGACAGTTTTGTAAATGTGCAAAATGAGCCACAATTAAACTTGATATAGTTGTTTATATGTTTTAACAATCATGATTTTTTAATCACAGTTAAGTTTTGTGATCATTACATCTGTTTTAGTCTGGTGACAGGTTATTTCTACTTTTCATCCCACAATGCTATAAAAATATTTCATGGTCACAAACTCATACTATAATATTGTATAGAATATGGGGCATTTTGTATGATATACAGAACATGTGTAAAAAAATCTATAAATCCATAATATCTAAACATCTGTTTTAAAAAACAGAGTTGAAATATGGGCAGAAGTGGGCATGTTCAAACTTTGCTCAATCCAAAATCTGGCACCAACAATTACAATACTATTAGTGCAAGATCTCCTTGCAAGTTTCGCAACCAGTAGTTTCATATCTAAAGATAAAGCAAAGCCTGTAGTTTCACACTACCAAGCCAATGTTGAGGATGTGGATTTACTTAACTGACAGGGACGTGAACTAGATTACCATAAAGACCTCTCTCGTCTTTACAATAGTATAATTCTGAAATTTTAAATATTCTTAAATGTAGCCCACTTTTTTCTGCTTAAAGCAAAGTGTGCATTAGAGATGTCCAGTGGTTAAATTGCGTTGCGACTGAGATTAAAAGGGCTATGTGAAAGAAATTCACAGAGTACATTGTTCTTAGAGAACACTCACCTGCTATCCTGTTTAAATATGGCATTAGCTGCCAAAGCCCATCACTATTCAGCAATTAGGGTAGGAATGGAGTAGGAATAGAAGAAACTAGAGAACAAAAACTCCCACCCAAAAGGAATAAAGTATACCAAAATGTCAATTACTAAAAATATCTGCCCTATACCACCTCAGCAACTGGCTTTTCTGCTTCTTGGAGTTTGGAAACTTAAATGTTAAGACAAATGAATACAAGGACATGTTGAAGCCATTAATGATTAAGCAACATGGTAGGATGCTTCTTCTTCATCGCTCCCAGAACACTGTCCTACTGTAATTTTTCAAAGTCTGCAATACCATATTTGGAAATCTGTTTCTCAGTTTGCATTACTATTCATGGATTGGGCCCATTCTAGTAAGAAAGAAAACAATCATCTTTCCCAGAGGCCTCCTACAATGGGATATGAGGGTAGAATCATTCCCTAATACTTAGTACAACAGGTTTTTTGTTGTTTTGTTTTTGTTGGGTTTTTTTGTTTTACCATACTTACCTGCTAAAAGCAGAAAGAGAAATGGTTCCTCTGTTTCCAGTCCAGGATAAATTCAGCCACTGGACAAGAGTACAGCGGGGCTGTAGGTATTCCAGGGCTGTGTCATTTATTCTTGCCCAGTAAGGTTGCAAACTAAGGTGAATATACTGCAGGGGATCACAGCAATGTTGATACAATAGTTTACACGTCTGCGATAGTCGACACAGATCTGGAACTGTGAGATGACTCAAAATCAACTGGATAAGCTGAATAGAAAACACAAAAGAACAGATCAAATTAACAGTTATCGAATGTTTAAAAGGTAATTCTCATTCCAGCTAAGTTAGCTATACCATAGATCCTTTACCATTCCATTCCAGTTATTTATTTCACTGACATTTTAAAAAACGAGTACACTTTAGGAGGACAGTTTTCCCATTCCTGGTTATTCTGCTAGATGCTTAATTTTCTCTGCTTCCTTTTCCATGTTTATAAAAAGCCCGTGCTCATTGCTTTTCTATCTTTACATTGTTGTTTTTTTATGTACTGTTAAATTAAAAATGTATCCACTTTGTTTCAAGTGTAAATAATCATTTGAGTCTTCTTGCATGTGTACAGCTTCTCTGACTTGTACAATCAAAATCAGAGTGCATTCTTTTTAGATCACGATCATTATTGGACATGAGCCAAGTGAAGTACTTCAGATAATTTCAACAGGAGAGAAAAATTCATGCTTTAACATAACGCAAAATAAAATACACTGAACTTAATGGGGCTTGATTTTAGCCCCATAAAAAACAAATGCATAATTACTCATCTGCTTCTGCTCTGAATATGACCACCTGATCTCTTTAGTACATCCACATAGCCAAAAGAGGGCTCATGTATAATATCTAAAGCACTTATTCCATGCTGACACATATTTCTAAAAAAACCAAGTTTGTCAGCCGACATACAGCCAAGATCAAAATTTGTGTTTCCTGGTTAGCTGCAACTGTAGAAATGAAAAGGATTAGTTTATAGAGGTTGTTATATGATGTGAAAAGCCTAACGGACTGAGAAAGCATTTTCATATTCTGATAAGCAAACAGCAACACAGAAGCTGCAGGATTACAGACTGGCTTACTTAACTATGGCACAAATAGAAATATGAACTGCTCCTCCACTGGTGGTGGGCTACAATCTGCTAAATGCCATCAGGGAGGCAACTCTTCTCCTTTCACTTGCTCCAGGACTTTAAACCTTATTAAGGAATGGTTTATAAGATCAAACCACTAGTGGGTTCATTCTTACAAAAATATTATCCAGCTGTAACACTTTGTATGTCACATTATTTGAGAACCAATAAAAAAGCTAGATGAAGAAGCACAAAATGTAGCTTCATAGTGATAATCTTACAATACCCATTACAATGAAGTTTGTATAAGGCACTAAAATTTTAATAAGAAAATAATATCCTTGAAAGACAGCAAATGTTGCTTTTCCTATTTATTATAGCATGGTTAGTAAGACTATAAAAAAACCTCAATAATGTCCCCTTTACCTAATTTTGGTTTTGATATATCTCACAATCTACACAGCACTAACTGTGATTTAAAGATTTTTTTTTAAAAAAAAACTCTTAACATGTCAATGCTACCACTAGAAAAGGTAATCCCATTGTAGACTAAAATTACACTTTATAATACCTGAAATGAAAAGGGGATAATGAAATGTCAGTATTATTATGCCATTAAATTGTTACTGAAGTACTGCCTTGCTTTTGATTAAACAAAGATAACAGGCTCCAAGCCTACAGGCTAACAGTCATTAATCATTAGTAGTTTAGAATCTGGCTCTGACTCTGTCTCTGTATCTCTCTCTCTCTGTATATTCTGTATATATATTCCAGCATAAAATATAATTCGATACTACAGTATCATGAATATGTGAGGGGAAATGATGAGTTCAGGAAGACTCTCAGAATGCTGTTGAATATCTGCTTTTGAAAACTAATCTTATAATATGCAATCTCTTTCAAACCATTGTGGTTATCATGCATTTCTTAAGAAAAAATGACAGCTGCTGTCCATTTCTTATTTTTTCTTCTTTTAAAACATTCAGTTTACATAAAAGAAAAAGAACCTTGGAGAGATTTGTTAAAAATCTAAGACTTGCACAAAAAGTAACAGAAGTAGAATAAGAGTTGTAATAATAAGCAAGGTGCATTATACTCTTAACAGATGGAGGGTTTAGAGTGATAATCCTTTTTCTTTCAAAAACAAAACAAAACCCCCAAAACAAAACAAACAAACAAACAAAAACCTTAAAAATCTCAAAATAGTTAGGGTAATTTGAGTAAGAGATGCTTACAATAAATGAATTCTACAAACTGAAGTGGTTTCTTATATAAACAATACAATTTAATGAACAAAACATCCTTATTTTTAAAAGGATTTTGCATAGTCCTGTATGGCAGATGATAAATTCTGGTTTAGAACCCATCCATGATCAGGAGAAGAAAAAATTACAAAGATTACAGTGGCTATTTTTACAGTGGATTTTATAATCTTGACAAATATTGCCTGGATCTGCCATGAGAAGAATTCATGATGCACTAACACATACAAAGATAACAATACTTTAGAATCATGGACAGATTTCAAAGATGGCACATGAGCCATTGACACTCAACATACAAGAATCCTGAATGATCCCTTACCGCCTGACAAGTTATATCACTTCTTTGAAACAAGAAGCCCACCTTTACCTCATAAGGCAATTTATCAAAGTATCCATTAGTTGTCCATTCTCTGAATCCAGCAATACTAAGCTGCTTATTAAGACTGTCCATATTGCAACTGTCTCTCTCTCCATCTTCCTCCTCCTCAAGATCATTCATATCAATAACTGAAGTGTTAAATGAGAGCACAGGTCTCTCTCTTAAACCATGAAGTACTACTGCATCTAATTCAGTGTAATAATCCAGAAGGGAACTGTTTATTTCCAGACGAATTAGGTTTGTAGGAAAATTTATCTGCTTGATACTAGGTGCAAACTGCCGTGCTTGAGAAGAATTCACATTGGAAGGTGGCTCTGACCAAAGGACTTCCCACCTAAAAAAAAAACAGTATAGACATATTTTAATGCAATTTTAAAAATTAATTGTCAATAAGGTTATAAAAATAAGAAGACCAGGGATTAAGCACATGAATATGCAGCTGATATAAAGTACTTTTAACTCTTCTATTCCACGACATTTGATGAATACCATGTTTCTCTGAAAATAAGACAGGGTTTTATATTAATTTTTGCTCCAAAATGTATTAGGGCTTAATTTCAGCAGATTTTTTTTTCATGTACAATAATCTACATTTATTCAAATACAATTATGTCATTTTCTTCTGGTTGCTGCACAATGCTGCACAATGGTGGAGGATGGGGTTTCGCTTAACTGGGGCTTCTTTTTGAGGTAGGGTTTATACTGTGAGCATCCTGAAAAATCGTATTAGGACTTATTTTCAGGTTAGGTTTTATTTTTGGGAAAACAGGGTATCTCACAAAAAAGGGTGACAAATTAACATTCACAGACTCCCCAGTGTTTCCTTTTAACATACTACAAGTCATTGGAGAAAACTGTGAATGAGTTCATAGTGAAGATCCATCTCAATAAGATAACATTTAAAGAGATCCTCTAAAGCCGGGGTCTCCAAACCTTTTACCCTGAGGGCCACACCGGCACACTTTCAAGATCTTAGAGGGCTGAAGGAACAGGAGCGTACACATGTCCATACTCCCTGCAGGCGCCTGCATGCATTCACCACCCCTGTGCATGGGGTTAAGGAAATGGGCTGGATAAAATGGCAAGGCAAGCCGGATGTGGCCAGTGGGCCATAGTTTAGAGAACCCTGCTTTAAAGAATTACAGATGTTTGGAAGAGGGAATAATGGTTGATACACTGTTATGTGTGTGTGTCAGACATTAGCTAGGAGTGCTCACATTTTGTGGCAATAAAATTTTTTTCTCAATCTGTAATCATGAGATTTGCAATGGCAGCCCTGCTTGTAGAAATTGCTATCCTGAAGACCAACATAACCTATACATTAGCATGTGCTATGTAGATTCAATTTAGACTACCTGAAATTTTGAGAATCTAAATGTTAGGGTGTATTTGTTTAGATTCTCCAAATTTCCAAAAACTGCAGCACAAAGACTCAAATCAACACACCTCCACTTTTCTCTACTTCTCATCTGAGAAGAGCTTTCAGATTACAGGGGTGCCCCGCATAACAAGCGATTCGTTTAACGACGAATCCGCATAGCGATGTTTTTTGCGATCGCAAAAGCGATCGCACTGTGATGTTTCTAATGGCCAAAAATTGCTTTGCGATGATCGGTAAGTGTTTCGCTTACCGATTTCCGCATAGCAATGTGTTTTTTAACAGCTGATCGGCGGTTCCAAAATGGCCGCCGGGTAAAGAGAATGGCCGCCCGCACTGGCAGCGAAAATGGCGGCCGCATGGAGGATTTCCTCATAACACTGAGTTTTTTGCCTATAGGAATGCATTAAACATGTTTTAATGAGTTCCTATGGGCTTTTTTTGCCCCGCATAGTGACGAATCCACATAGCGACGATTTTTGCGGAACGGATTATCGTCGCTATGCGGGGCACCACTGTATTTTATTGGTACCATCAGCTTCTGTGGTCTTCTTGTTTCCTAATGCTTACTGTTGTTGCTATTTTTTAAAAGAAGCTGCCATGGCACTTCCTGAGATTTATAGTTCTTTGGTAAGTGTCCACTATAAAACATAATAGGCAGCAAGACTATGACTCCCACAGCAAACACGATGGCAGCTTCCCCACCTCTTTTTTAATTTTTAATTTTATTTTTACTAATCATCATCATTATTAATAACAACAAAATTAACAGGAAAGAGGATGGCTGGAGAACAGCTGATGGTGCAGGTAAAATTCCCAAAAAGTCCTTCTCTAGGAGGGGTGAAAATTACAGATATGCTGATTTGGATTTAGGAGAAGGAATTCTTGGAGAATTCTGGGAACTGAACTCAAAAACACAAAAAGCGTACTCTTTTAATAAATGTTTAAATCTACTGAGATGAAATCTTTTTACCTGATAGCAAAAGAAACCTTCTTTAATTTAGTGTTCTCCAGATGTGTTGATAACAATTCTCGTTTTCCCCAAGTTTAAGCACCAACCACCAATTCTGAGACTGAAATTGACCAATTTTATGAAGATTTACAACACCTTCTAGAACTGACACCAAAGAAAGATTTTCTTCTCATTAAAGTGGACCCTCGACTTACAGAGGGCTCGACTTACTGTACAGCTTTCAAGTTACAGACTCCTCTGGCTGCAAAATTTAGGTTCGACTAGCAGCCAAAGAATCGACTTATAGATCAGAAAAAACCCAAAATGGAACAAAAATGGAACAAAAATGGCCGGTTACGGATTAATCGGTTTTCAATGCATTGTAGGTCAATGGAGACTCGACCTACAGACTTTTCGACCTGCAGCCACCATTCCGTAAGTAGAGGGTCCACTGTATAGGGGATTGGAATGCTAAAGTAGGGAGTTAAGAGATAAAAGGAACAACAGGTAAGTTTGGGCTTGGAGATCAAAACGAAGCAATGGCTAATAGAGTTTTGTTAAGAGAACAAGGTGGTCATCACAAACACTCTTTTCCAACAACACAAGAGGCGACTCTATACATGGAAATCACCAGATGGGCAATACTGAAATCATATTGATTATACAGTGGTGCCTCACTTAGCGATGTTAATCTGTGCAGAAAAAATCGCTGCTAAGCGATAACATTGCTAAGCGATATTTAAAAGCCCATAGGAACGCATTAAAACGCGATTAGTGCGTTCCCATGGGCTTAAAATTCACCTTTAAGCGAAGATCCTCCATAGCGCTGCCATTTTTGGTGCCTCTTAAGCAAGGAATCCTTCGTAGAAAACAGCAGGTGGCCATTTTGTTTACCTGGTGGCCATTTTGAAACCGCCGATCAGCTGGCCGAAAATGGGGGCTTTGCGATGATCGCTTCCCTGCGATCATCGCAAAGCGAAATTTCCCCATAGGGACCATCGCAAAGCGATCGCTTTTGCGACTGCAAAAACATAGTCACAAAGCGATTTCTTCGCTAAATTGAGTGATGGCTATGCGAGGCACCACTGTATTCTCTCAGACTGACTATATTCTCTGCAGCCAAAGATGGAGAAGCTCTATACAGTCAGCAAAAACAAGACCTGGAGCTGATTGTGGCTCCGATCATTTTCGCATAGCAAAATTCAAGCTTAAACTGAAGAGAGTAGGAAAAACCACTGGGCTAGTCCGGTATAATCTAAACCACTGGTTCTTAACCTTGGGTTACTCAGGAGTTTTGGACTGCAACTCCCAGAAGCCTTCACCACCAACTGTGCTGGCTGGGGTTTCTGGGAGTTGCAGTTCAAAAACATCCGAGTAACAAAGGTTAAGAACCACTGATCTAAACCAAATCTCCTATGAATACACAGTGGAAGTGAAGAACAGATTTCAGGAACTCGATTTGGTGAACAGAGTGCCTGAAGAACTTTGGATAGAGGCTCGTAACATTGTACAGGAGGCAGCAACTGAAACCATCCTGAAGAAAAGGAAATGGAAGAAAGCAAAGTGGCTGTCCAATGAGGCCTTAGAAATAGCAAGGAAGAGAAGGGAAACAAAGTGCAAGGGAGACAGGGAAAGTTACAGAAAATGGAATGTAGACTTCCAAAGAATAGCAAGGAGAAACAAGAAGGTCTTCTTAAATGAACAATGCAAAGAAATAGAGGAAAATAATAGAAAAACCAGAGATCTGTTCAGGAAAATTGGAGATATTAGAGGAACATTTTGTGCAAAGATTATTATTATTATTATTATTATTATTATTATTATTATTATTATTATTATTATTATTATTATTATTATTATTATTATTATTATTATTATTATTATTAATTTATTTAGTTATTTATTTAGTTATTTATTTATACCCCACCTATCTAGTCATTTTGATCACTCTAGATGGACATGATAAAGGACAAAAATGGGAGGGATCTAACAGAAGCAGAAGATATCAAGAAGAGGTGGCAAGAATACACAGAGGAATTATACCAGAAAGACTTGAATACCCCAGACAACCCAGATAGTGTGGTTGCTGACCTTGAGCCAGACATCCTGGAGAGTAAAGTCAAGTGGGCCTTAGAAAGCATGGCTTACAACAAGGCCAGTGGAGGTGATGGCATTCCAGTGAAACTATATAAAATCTTAAAAGATGACGCTGTTAAGGTGCTACATTCAATATGCCCGCAAGTTTGGAAAACTCAACAGTGGCCAGAGGACTGGAAAAGATCAGTCTAAATCCCAATCCCAAAGAAGGGCAGTGCCAAAGAATGCTCCAACTACCATACAATTGCACTCATTTCACACGCTAGCAAGGTTATGCTCAAAATCCTCCAAGGTAGTATGTGGACCGTAAACTCCCAGAAGTACAAGCTGGATTCTGATAGGGCAGAGGAACTAGAGACCAAATTGCTAACATGCACTGGATTATGGAGAAAGCCAAAGAGTTCCAGAAATACATCTACTTTTGCTTCATTGACTATGCAAAAGCCTTTGACTGTGTGGACCACAGCAAATTATGGCAAGTCCTTAAAAAAATGGGAGTGCCTGACCACCTTATCTATCTCCTGAGAAACCTATACGTGGGACAGGAAACAACAGTTAGAACTGGATATGGAACAACTGATTGGTTCAAAATTGGGAAAGGAGTACAACAAGGGTGTATATTATGCCCCGGCTTATTTAACTTATATGCAGAATACATCATGCGAAAGGCTGGACTGGATGAATCCCAATCTGGAAGTAAGACTGCCGGAAGAAATATCAACAACCTCCAATATGCAATGATACCGCCCTAATGGCAGAAAGTGAGGAGGAATTAAAGAACCTTGTAATGAGGGTGAAAGAGGAGAGTGCAAAAAACGGTCTGAAGCTGAATATCAAAAAAAACTAAGATCATGGCCGCTGATCCCATCACCTCCTGGCAAATAGAAGGGGAAGAGATGGAGGCAGTGAAAGATTTTACTTTCTTGGGCTCCATAATCACTGCAGATGGTGACAGCAGCCATGAAATTAAAAGACGCCTGCTTCTTGGGAGGAAAGCGATGACAGACCTTGACAGCATCTTAAAAAGCAGAGACATCACCTTGCCAACAAACGTCCGCATAGTCAAAGCTCTGGTTTTTCCTGAAGTGATGTATGAAAGTGAGAGCTGGACCATAATGAAAGCTGACCGTCAAAGAATTGATGCTTTTGAATTGTGGAGGAGGCTCTTGAGAGTCCCCTGGACTGCAAGGAGAACATACCTATCCATTCTAAAGGAAATTAAGCCTGAGTGCTCACTGGAATGACAGATCCTGAAGCTGAGGCTCCAATACTTTGGCCATCTCTTAAGAAGAGAAGACTCCCTGGAAATGACCCTGATGTTGGGAAAGTGTGAAGGCAAGAGGAGAAGGGGATGACAGAGGACAAGATGGTTGGACAGTGTCATCAAAGCTACCAACATGAATTTGACCCAACTTCAGGAGGCAGTGGAAGATAGGAGGGCCTGGTGTACTCTGGTCTGTGGGGTCACAAAGAGTCAGACACAACTAAACAACAACAACAACTTGTCTTCCCCAGACAACATGGCTATGCTGCTGGGGGTTCTCGCACTTTGATCCAATACATTCAGAGGGCATCAGGTTGGGAAGGTTGAACTATGGGAATGGTTTTATAATGAAGCAGTGAACTGCGACCACTAGTACAGTAATCTGCAATTAGAGTAGGCTCCTTTGAATCACTCTTCTTTATTTGTATCAAAGAACTGCTCAATTTTTAAAAAATGGATGTACAGTATATCAAATATAGGTGAAATTAAAAACAAATAAAAATGTTAAGATATATTTTTTACCAGAAGCAGGCTGCTTCACTAGCATAGTCATTTGCTAGATCTTCTTTTATAGTGGTGGGACCTAAACTGCATGTATATAAATGCTGCATTGACTGATTTTCTCCACAGTCACAGAAATTTGTCTTGTATCCAAGTAGCCCCATTAAACTTCATTATTCTTTGATCTTCCTACTTTGCTTCAAAGTCTATTAAGTGACTTCAAGATGGACTGACAGAATCTTGTCCTGGTGTTAGATACTCTTCAGCACTCATCCAGTTGGCAAGGTGTGTTGTTTTTGTTCTCCATAGGATTAGCCTAACCTGGTTTAACGTTTAGACTTTAAGATATGTGCAGAAGCATTGCAATGTAAACTCTGAATCAACGGAATTTACTGAGACGTTGATTCAATGGCCCTAGTGCAATTTACTATACAGTGGAACCTCTACAGTACTTATGAACGTCCCTACCTACAAAAATTTTACCTTACGACAGCTCCATTCTCAAAATTTTGCTTCTACTTGCGAACGGAGCTTCTACTTACGAACAGAAAAAAACCATGGGGAAGGCAAGAAATTTGACCTTTCAGTTAACCGTTGGCCAGCAAAGAGGCTGCGTGTCTGCTACTTTGCTCGCCCAGCGGTTAGAGAGTGTGGATACAAAAAGAGACTTCAGACTGCCTGGTACTGCCTAGTATTGCCTGGTACTGTACAGTACTGCCTGGTACTGTACTGTATGGACTGTATTTTTTTGGCTTTTAAAAAAAGTTGACTTTTGACTTTCTTTTTTAAAACAGAGAGACTGGCTGTTCTGGGTTGAGTACACTGTATTTACTCTACTGTACAGGGTTTTTGCAGCTTGATGGGAGGCTAGGGCTAGGTGGGGGCTTATGCTTCTGTGCTCTGATGGGTCTTGCAGTGTAGATTTTAGTTTTAAATTGTGTGTGGTTAAAATGTGGCTTTAAAATCTGTTTTAAAATCAGAAAATATTCTGTAAGGGGCTGTGGTGGTTGTAGATGCAGGCAGCCAGGCTTTAAAATGGAGTTTAGACTCAAGTCTCTCCCCCCTCTCTATGCTCTCTTTTTGTGATGAGGAGTCCTGTGCTGGAATAATACTTGCTGGATTCTGTGGCTTTTTTAAAGGTGTTCTGTTTAAAAGGTGTTCCCTCCCTCCCTCCTTTCGTGCCCTTTTTTAAGCTAAAAGGTGCTTGGTTCTGGTTAAAAGGTGCTTGTTTTTTAAGGTGTTCTGCTTAGAAGGTGTTCCCTCCCCCCTCCCTACTTTCCTGCCCTTTTTTGACCTAAGTTCATTTTAGGTCAAAAGAAGAAAAATTCTCCCCCTAGTGATAGAGTATGGATTAACCGACTTTGCATTAGTTCCTATGGGAACTAATGCTTCAACGTACAAACAGCATAAGAACCAAAAACAGCTGGAACAGATTAATCGGTTTTCAATGCATTTCTATGGGAAATTTTGCTTCTACTTACGAACATTTCAACTAACGAACATCTTCTGGGATGGATGAAGTTCGTAAGTAGAGGTTCCACTGTACTAAGCAACAAGATTTTGGCCAGTGAGACTTCAGATTTCATTACTAAAATTGTTCAGGATTATCCCCCTTAGAGAATAAACTGAAACAGCATATATATTCCAAGGACACCAGAAAGGCCCATTATCTTTTGTAAACTGTATTTAACAGAATATTCTGGAGCAGAAACAGGCAGTCTTCGGATTTCTGCAATCTACTTAGTTTTCACTAAAGCCCTGAGGTTTACTGAAAAGGGTTCTTGAATAAATAATTCAAAGGGCATGCCTTCTTGGACAGACCTATGGGTAAACACTAACTGAATACAAAAATAAAATGGGGAAGAGGACAGCTGCCACACCCAATGAATAATGCACTGCACATTCAAATACAAATATATAATCAGTCACAGACAGGCATATCCTTTCCAGATTGTGTTGTTTTCCATAGCAGCATTGCCTCCATCTTGTCTTCAGGCTGATCTAGAGTTAACTCTAGATCAGGAATTCTAATGGAAAAAATCTTAAGAAAACAGTAAAGCTGCACAAAATCTTAGTAAAAAGCAATAATTTAACATTCATACTCATTCAGGTGAGGAATACTGATGCTAAGAGCTATGTGATTAACACAGAGAAAGATATTGTGCATTTTGAAAGCAACTTTCCATTTTACTAGCTATTGCTAGACTAATAAGAATGAGAAACCTTTGCCATGGTATTGCAGAATATCCAGAGAGCTGCCTATCTGTCCTGGAAGGCATGCTTTTTGAATTATTTATTCAAGAAATTTTCTAGGCAACTTTTAAATAAATAGACAGGTTTGGCCACAATTATGAAGCTGTAAGTATAAACGTATTTTCTGAGGGTGCACACACTATCACTAATATTTCACTGACTTCTGGAAAAGACTTTCACCTGCTATTTGAGAATTACACTCTATTGCTAACAAGAGAAAAACTGACCAGTGATGTCACACTGGCATGTTAATAGTTTATGGCAGCCCAGCATTTAGGAGTGAAGTGATATGCACGCTGGGCTACCAATATAGTAGGAATAAGTGGCACAAAAGATGAGTCCCTGTCCTGTTCAAGTCAAAGGAAGTTTTAAGTGCACTTTAGAGCACATCAAAAGTTATTATGATGAAAACTGCCCAGTGCAAGGTATATTTCACTGGAATAACATAGTATCAAGTTTGAAACAAATGCAGTGACTAGACAGAGAGAAAAGGAAACCAAAATACTGTATAGTCAGAGACAAAATGAAGCAAAAAATCAGTTTATTTTAAAAAAACATGGAACTCAAAAAGTTGTTTCATTCTGATTACAGCTGTGTCCGTAATTATGTATGCCTATTCAGTCTATACAATGGTCACTATTTCTGTCCAGAATTAGTATTTTATAGTAAAGGAACAGAGCTACCTATAGAATCATAAAAAGTGAAGTTGGAAGGGGCCTACAAGGTTATCAAGTCCAACCCTCTGCTCAATGCAGGAATGCAATCAAAGATTAATAAAATTAATCCTCTATCTTAATTACAATCTAATGGAATAAAAAAAGTAAGAAATATTCCAGGCTTACAAATTTCATATGAAACAAAAGCTTTGATAAAAAAATCCAAGAAACTCCAGTCAGATCACCTGCAGTTTCTTCCGCAATCTTTCCTTCCAATGGAATATGTTATTATAGCAGACATAGGACTGCCCTTGAAAACAGAATTATACCTTCTTTTTCCATCTTGCCTAGCTTTTGGATCCAATGAACATACAATTTGTTCTCATTCCTATTGCTCCAATCCACTGAATGCCCATTTTTGGGATAGCGAAGTTCACAGCATGCTAACACCAAAGCACGTTGCCATTTTTAAACACTGCCTAAGAGAAAAGAGAAGGCAGTTTCTGTACCATTCATAATAAATAAATTCTATACTGACCATCAGCTTAGAGGATTTTAAAAGGAGGATTAGGCAAATTCACAGCGCCTTGATCTATCAGTGACTATCAGCCATCATGACTATAAGGAAACTCTATGTTCAGAGGCAGTATGTTTCTGAGAATCGCTTGCCATGACAATCTATCATCCTTATACCCTGGGTTGGGAAGCGACATATGGACTAGATGGAACTTTCATGTGATGCAACAGGGTGCTTCACTACCTGCAAGAGACCAATCAGTAAGGCTGTACATTTCCCCCCCCCACACACACACACACTTTTCTTTGCTCGTCTGGCACCAGAGGTTTATTATGATATAAAAATATACTCATATATACTTATATACTCATAAAAATATATTTTAAAATAAGTGCAATAGTCACTAGTAAAACTCCTAAACAGATGAGCACTACATATGTGCATGTAGTACCATAGAGTCTAAGTCAGTGACGGCGAACCTATTGGACGTGTGCCACAGATGGCACACAGAGCCCCCTCTGTGGGCACACGAGCCATAAGTTGCCATCGAGAAATACTTACCCATCCTCCGATCCTGGATTTTGGCACTCCCCTCTGCTGGTGCAGCAGAGGGGTGCAATGGTGACCATTACCAGTCTAGCCCAATGGGGGATTTGAGGACCACTAAGTATTTCTTTGTTAATACCACCCATGGGGGGGGGGGAACACAAGCATTTAACCCTTGCAGTGCAGGAGCTGTTATTTTTTCTAAGCTAAAACCTCAGCATTCGGGTTTTAATTGCAGTATTGGCACTTCGAAATAAATAAGTTGCTTTTGTGTTGCAGTTTGGGCACTTGGGCTCAAAAAGGTTCACCATCACTGGTCTAAGTATATGTATATGAGAGCAAGAATGTGCGTGTACTCATCCCATTCCAGGGTGGTAGACTGCAAAGTATAGCATGGCATACATGAAGTTAAGGGAAGGAGGGTCATTAAAATGTAGATTGAGAATCATAGAAGGAATCCCACCTATTCAGCACAACTGCAAAAGTGTCTGGAAATGAAATAAATTCTGTGCCTCATATACGGAAGCAAGGATTACTTATTAAATCTTACTTCCTTATTCAATTGTTTGCACAATTCTTTACGTATCTGCTAAATCTCAGGATGAAACTTTCATTTATGTAAGTCTACCTAAGTAACAAGATACTGAAGCCATGACAGATCTATGAATAAATATTTTAAGAATATTTTTACTATATGACTAAAGAAATCAATCTAAGAACTTGATTTTCTCTATTAAACAGGATTTCTATGGTCTCCAATTTATATATACCAGTATATAAAATATTATCAACATTTTAAGTATGATCTCACAAGTAAAAGTGAAATTTGATCCCTGTTTATTTCAGCTATTGAGAGCATTACAATATTCCTAAAGCATGTATGTAATTTAACACACAGATATGCATTTGCAGATTTAAGTGTATCAAAATGAATGTGACTAATCAAAAATGATTTGGGAACTGAAGCGTCAGTTAATTAGATGCTTGAGTTATCACTACTATAAAAACATAAAGCAGCCTTATATATAAACCATTGATTCAACAATGGTTTCACTACTTCACAGTTTTCTGATTGGCAGCAGTTCTCCAAGGCCTCATGCAGAAGTCTCTTCCAGGCTTGCTACAAGAGAACCTTAGCTAAAAATATTAGATATGGAACCTGTGATCTTCTGCCTTCGTTCTAACAATGAACACCAGCAACTCAAATATGACAACCTTCTAGACCCCAACATGGGGAAGTTATGTTCTGAATATCTAAGATACTGGTGCTGCTAGCATATTAAATGCAGTATTGATACAGTAGTTTAGTTACACTGATCATAACTGTCAAGGTTTCTGACTTTAAATTCTTCATTGTATCTGCATGGGAGAAAATCACACAGTCCAAAACTGTCTGGTGTTTTAATCTATTTTATTTAATATATTAGCAAACCTAACTCTCTGTAAATGCCACCATCAGATCCTTAGAGAACTATAAGCACCCAAAAAGCAAATTCAAATGGTACAGAACTGTTTTAAGAATTAGAATCACAAAACCCCACCAAAATTCTAAGCTCCCCCTGAACGCAGGAACAACATCAACCAAAAAATCAGACTCCCTCTTGCAATTTCCATTTTACAACAAAATGTGCATGGGACAGAATTCTGATAAAGTGTAAGTCAGCAACAGAAATAAACAAACAAAATCCATAAAAACAGCAAAAGGTAGGAAGTCCAACAAATAATGAGAAACATGGGCCTTTGAGGATTGGGCAAAATGTATTTTATCTAATGTAGTCCAACAGGAATTGTCAGAGAAGGGCTTTCGAAAACTAAGGATGGTACTGCTAGATTGAATGATTGATTCTGCTGATCTTCTAATCACACCATGATAAAAAAAAACACAAAATAACTAACACACTATACTCCTGATCTACTGTAAATACCTGAAATTGTCGATACGAGGGAACCCTATACAAGGGAGTGAGACAAAGGCCACAAGGGGACAGGACAAAAGCCACAAGATGGCACCCTTTTATGTTGCATACTGTAGGCATCCTTCAGTCTCGAGAGACTATGGCAGTGATGTCGAACCTCTGGCACCCGTGTCACAGCTGGCACACGGAGCCCTTTCTTCTGGCACACGAGCCATAGGTCGCTACTCCCCCGCCCCCCTGCGCAGCCAAACCTCATGAGGAGGCTGCAGCCGGTATTCCCCTTTCCACTGCCACTTCCGGGTTCTCCATGTCCGTCGGCATGGTTCCCCCTTAAACTGCCACTTCCGGTCTTCCGGGCCCATTGCTGCTGCTATCGCAGCGGCGGCGGCACGCCACCCACTGTCCCCCCCCCCCCCATTTTGGGCACTTGAGCCCAAAAAGGTTCACCACCACTGGACTATGGTAACATGCTCTAAATAGCATATAGGGCTGCAGCAAACTGCAGATACATGAAACCACAGATCTCAATCCCGCATCCCACTGTATAATATTAAAACAAATCCACTGTTATTTTCTAGCAAAGATAACACCACTTCATTTGGGACTCTGAGAATAGCTACTGTTTTGCTTTCTAGGTAATAGACGGAAGACAGAAATTTGTTCTTTTTTGGTTTGACAGATATTCACAATGGGTGAAATTCAACAGTAAATTGTAACAGAAGTAAGCCCGTTGAATCAGTAGAGACTTAGTGAGTCAACCAGAGAAAAACAAAAGAAAAAGAAAAAATAAAGAAGGCAAAAACATGGTGGCAACTTAAAGACTCCTATATTTTAACATGAACTTTTGTGGACAAGTTCACTTCCTCAGACATAAGAGTGGAACACTCCGCTCTGTCACTGATTTAACTGGCCCACAGTAATAGTTATTTAATATTGGCTTTCAGCCTATGGGTCACAGACAGGGTTACACCAACACCTTCATAATGTGTAATCCTGAAATGTGCAAAGCATGGACACATATCACTTAGATGTTTCATGAAAATGGATTTTGGACACTGTCAAGTAGCATTATTCATGCCAAGCAGGTTATGAACCCTATTAGAAGTTTATCCCTTTGTCCTTGCAAACATGGACAAATGTTTCTATTATTTAAATGATGAAGCTACCAGTGACTTTTTTCAGCCCACAAAGTCTGTGTTTTATTATTATTATTATTATTATTATTATTATTATTATTATTATTATTATTATTATTATTATTATTATTATTATTATTATTATTATTATTATTATTATTATTATTGCAGCAGCAGCAGCAGCAGCAGCAGCAGCAGCAGCAGCAGCAGCAGCAGCAGCAGCAGCACTTGAAATCTTGCTTGTGCAACTCTGGCAATTTTTCAAATATAAAACATTTCAACCCTACCCCCAAAGGTCTTCCCCCTTTCTCATGGGAAATATGTTGGATAACAGTATTGAAGCAAGTGTTTTAAGTTTGAAAATCACTGCTACACAGATTACTTTACCAATGGTAGGAATTTTAGGAAACTAAGAACCTTTCCCTGTTCTGTGGCCCCAATGGCTTCCCCATGATGAAAGGGATGCCATGGGGAATCAGAAATGCTTTATTTCTGAATAATGGCTATGCTAACAGGATTTCAGCCATTAAATATTTTAATCAATATTTCAGACATTATACACTTGAAGGTTGCTACATTTCATGCCATTTAGTGATTCATTGATAACTCAACCTGTATCAACAAAGATTCATGTCACACTTGGGCAATACAGTGGTGCCTCGACTTACGAACTTAATCCGTTCCAGAAGATGGGCTAAGTCAAAACGGTTGTAAGTCAAAGCACCTTTTTCCATTGAAATGCAATTAATTCGTTCTGGATGAAGAAAAAGTCACACACACAAAAAAAATCACTGCAAGACCCATCAGAAACATGATTAATTCCTTCCGACCGAAGGGAGGGGGTGAAACAGAAAAGGAAGCAGAGCATGCAAGACAGATGGAAATGGGGAAAAAGCAATGCAAAAAGCAAGTGAAGCATGCAAAACAGATCGGAAATGAGGAAAAAGCAAAGCACCAACAAATAAACCAACCCTCAAGACCCATCGGAAATGGGGGGAACTCCAAAAAGCAACCAAACCCCCCAAGACCCATCGGAAATGGGGGGGGACTCCAAAAAGCAACCAAACCCCCCAAGACCCATCACAGCAGAGAAACATACCCCCCACCAACTGAAAACCACGCTGCAAAAGCACCGAGAACAGTTTTTAAACAGCAGAAAACAGAGAGCTACAAAGAAGCAGCCTCGTCGCCACCTACAGTTAGCAATTTGAATTTCCTGCCCTTTTCTGTTCATAACTCGAAGCTCCGGTCGCAAGTAGAAGCAAAATTTTCCGTCCGGAGCTGGTCGTAACTTGCAATGGTCATAGGTAGGGACGTTTGTAAGTCAAGGCACCATTGTACCTTATATTTCTTCTGTACTCAAAGAATTCAAATATGCAGCATTACCCAAATAAGATCTGAATGAACCATGATTTTTCTGCTTTTTCAATCAGCCTCGATTGTAAGAAGGGGGAAAAACCGTAAGAACAATGCTTTATCCAGATTTTCTAACAGGTTACATTCCAACATAAACATTTTAACACCCCATTTTCAAGGAAAGGAAAAAAGAATTAATAAAGTGAATTACCTTACTTCACTGGGCACGTTTTGGGAATAAGGACTTGCAGAACATGCCAAAATCCTAACAACAGCACCAGGATGATATGTTTCCAGAATATGTATTGCTGTAGGATAAACTGGCTCCTCAAATGCAAGTTCGACATAGTCTTGGCTATAGAAACTGGGTGGCGTCCTTTTAAAAGGTGCTCGTGCACTAGGGCAACATTCCCACCATGTGCCATATGTCCTGAATACAGCAGTCTGTGTAAAGTCACCAGAGCTGGGGTACACATTTGGAGTTCCAGCCAAATTCCACATGGTGTATGACATGCTGTTTTCACTGCCATAATGAGAACTGAAATCCAGCACTTCTTTGGCATATTGGACTAATTCAACATTGATGGGTAAGGTTCTATTAGATTCAATGGCTCTTCTATTGCTCATCACTTCTCCCCTTGTAGCAGTCCTGGCTCGGCGCCGAAGACATATATAGTAAAACATGCTCAGAACTGTTAACATGGGGAATGCTGGTGACATCCAAATAGGTATTAATAATTTTGCTGAAGGTCAAGTATCCTCAAGATGCATGCATTAACTCTTTGTGGAACATCTTAACAAAAATTCAGGCACCTGAATAAAAATAGAAAAAAATAAACTGCAGTTATTGTTCAAACAATTTAAATAACAAATCTTTCTTCGGCTTGTTATGCCTGGTCAGTTTTACAGTGATACATTAACAGATAAAAATGCAACAAAACTTGAACAAACAGCTATTAGTGTTCTAGCACATCACCTTGTATTATCTTAATGCTAAACTCTGCAGGTAAAGCTGACCACACATCACCCTCAGATGGTGAAAGAACACCACATTATTATCAGTATAATAATTCTGGGCTCAATTCAGAAAAATATTTATGTTGATATCTTAAGATACCTGTGGCGGTTGCCCAGGTCATTATTATTCATATGCTATTTGCACAGACCAATGGGAGTGCTGGAGGGGCAGAGTCACAAGGTATAAGAGACTCAGGAGGAGGAGGAGGAGAGATCAGGTTTACATAGGGTTCTGAGATGGAGAAGGAGAGTGTTAGAGAGTTGAGTTTTGGAGTTTGAGTGAGAAAATCTTGGTTGAGGGTAGATAAAGGACAAGCAATTTCTATTTGGTTCTTTTAAAATGACATATGACCTGAACATCTATCATTAATAATGTATTGTTGATGAAATCAACTGATGGCAGCTGAGGGGCACGTAGAATAGGCTCCTTTGTTTGGTGAAACAAACAGGGGCCACATGGATCATGACAATACCTATTCAACAAAGGAGATGTAGGAATTGCTACTAAAAGATTTTGGGAAGTGTCTTTGGAAATGTTTAAAAAAACTGACATAGCAAATCATATAGCTATGCGACTCTAGAATATCATATGTAATTAATAAGTCAACTAACAGATCGCTGTGGTCCAAAGCCCTGGATCAAACCTGTTGAAAGACTGCATAGAGGGCAGGGCAAATCACAGAAGCCTATGGTTTGTCACAACTGATATTATCCTAATAAAGGGTTAATCTCAGAATGAAATCAGACAGTCATTCAAAAGCATCTCAAAATTCATCTGGGTACCTTAAATATAAATATTTTCTTTGCTACAGCAATTCCAGGCAATTCCAAACTTGTTAAGCTTCTGAAAGCCTTTTATTCCTACACAGCTTCTAGGTTGCATATCATAAAATGAATTCAGAACTGTTATAACATCCAAACTTCTCACAGTTATAAGAAAAACTATAGGTACTTAAAATCCAAAAGTCTTACAGTTATGTAAAACTGTAGGCACATAATTTAAAATCCAGTCTCACAACTATGAACAGTTGCAGACACTCAAAGTTTCAATTGTAGTTAGAATAAAATTCATATAGAATAAAGTAGCTTATGGCCCCAAAGGGCAGAGAATACATCTCTAAAACATTAAAAAACTAAAATATTATAAACTTCGAAAGCTATAAAAGCCTACTTTAAAATACATGAAGATATTATTTAAGTTCTCAAAAAGAGAAAATATAAAATGAAAACCATTTCTCAGCCTCTAAGCATGTTAAGCCACATACAAAATCAATACAAGCTATTCTCACCCAAATCAGCCAAAGTACAGTTAAATGTCTAAGTAAAATCCATTATTGATCTTCCAGTTCCTTGTATCTGTTTGTGATATGCACTCTATTATTTTTGTCTCTTGCAGATGTTGTTTCTCCTGATTCTTCAAATGGGATTGTGAGAAACAACTGCTATTTATATTCTAATCTTTGTTTACCTATCTCGTTATGCAGTAGATAACCCCCTTCTTTGCAGTGCCTATTGCTTTGAAGTTTTGTTTATTTTTCTCTTTTTGCCTATAAGAATAAACAATTCATACATCATTACCTCTGATAGCAAGCATGTGCATTTACACCAGTTACCCATTAAATGTCAATATATGGGGACCATGTCACTGTAGCAATTTAGCAATGACATTTGTTACTTTTCTTAAACCAACCAGGCCATCCCTGATTGATTTGGGTTATTTCTCCATGTTTTTTATTTATTACATTTCATTCCTTTTAAGTTTCACATTCTCTTTTCACATTACAGTGGGGTCTTGACTTAAGAATGGCTCGAGTTAAGAACATTTTGACTTAAGAACTGCTCTCATAGGGAAATATTGACTTGACTTAAGTACTTAGATTTGAGTTAAGAACTGAAAAAAACCCACGTGGGAGGCAGGGAAAGTGCAAAATTTGAACTTTCAGTTAACTGTTGGCCAGTGAAAAGGGTGCCTGTTTGCTTCGTCACTCCTCCCAGCGTTTAGAGAGTGGATTGGGAGACAGTCTTCGGACTGCCTGGTACTGTACTGCCTGGACTGTATTTTCCCTGCCTTCCCTGAACCTTTCTTGACCTAAGAAAAAAAGAAACAAAATATCCCCCCTCTAGTGGTCGAAGGCGGAATGGCAGCTTCCTATTAGTTTCTATGGACGGAAAAGAGCAGATACGGATCAAATGGTTTTCAATGCATTCCTATGGGAAATGCAGATTTGACTTGAGAACTTTTTGACTTGAGAACTGCCTTCCAATATGGATTAAGTTCTCAAGTCAAGACCCCACTGTATTCAAAGTTGTTTACTCATTCTTGAGAAAACTAGGGTAGTGAATTAAATACTTCTGCCAAGCTATCTTATTAGTAGCTCTTTTATCATACAAGCTGGGTGATCAGAATCATTTAGAAAAATTATAAACTAATGTGAACTATCTCTTCATGAAGTACTTTTTCAATCATACTTTCACTTTCTTGGCAATCTTTGAGGTATTTTTTTCTTGCTCTTCTTTCATCATTACAGCAACCTATCAATTTTTCTGAATACTGACAACACCATATTGGGTCTTTCCGAGAGCTGAGTATCTGAGCTAAAATCTAATAAACATCAAAATATACATCAATACATAAAGGGAACCTGTAAAATTTAGAATATTTTATCATTGTTTCCCTTCCCTGTTCCCTGGTGTAAAAAATAACAACAAAACTTCCCAATACAGAACACTTACCAGAACAGAAAAAGGATGAAGAAAACATTTAGTCTACACCACCAAAATGTACAATTGTCTTCTGTATATCCATTTAGTAAGGACAGTCTTTATGCTTTTGTATGTATAGCTGTCAGAAACAGATTTCCATAAAATTTCCTCCTTGGGAGAGCAAAAAACAAAGCAAAACAAAATTTTAAAACTAGGTTATAGTTGCAACACAAAATTATAATTTAAAAATTAATCTAGAATAAAACTCCATATAATACAGTTAACATTGTTTCAAAGGGGAGAAATCAATTGGAGGCATACATGGAGGTTAAAAAAAAACCTATATCCAAGAAGAAGTAGCTTCCCTCCCTGTAAAGCCCATAAATGCCTTCAAGAGTGTGCTTTTCTGTTCTCCCTCTTCTTCCCAGCCCTCCATAACATACACCCTAGGTTTCCGAGCCTTCTGAAACAGATATTGGTGGTTTCTGTTTAAGGGATCATTTCCTCCTGATCAAATTCTTGTTTCAGAATATACACTTAATTCTAGCCCATATAGTTTGGATTAACTGAATGGAAAATCATCACCTCATCATCCCAGGGCTATCTGGTCTCTCTCAATACAACACCTGGTTTATGTTACCACATGTACTGTAATCATTTTCCTTCTTGCATTATTTTCAGAAAAAGATACACCAGAAAAAAGCTATAATACTGTCCCCCATGATGTTCAACATCTACATGAAACCGCTGGGTCCGCAGCTTTGGGGTGCTCCTGGACCCCAGTCTAACACTGGAAGCCCAGGTGGACACGGTGGCCAGGGGCGCCTTCCTTCAGCTGCGGAAATTGTACCAGCTACGGCCCTACCTGGATGAGTGGAGTCTCATGACAGTTACACACGCACTGGTAACATCCCGCATAGATTACTGCAATGCGCTCTACGTGGGGCTGCCTTTGAAGACAGTCCAGCGACTGCAAGTAGTCCAGAATCGAGCTGCGCGTCTGGTGAGTGGTGCCGCCGCCAGGGAACATATCAAGCCGATTGTTACATTGGCTACCAGTTGCTGCCCGGGCCCAATTCAAAGTGCTTGTTTTGACATATAAAGCCATAAACGGCTTGGGCCCTGGATACCTGAAGGACCGCCTCCTTCCATACGAACCTACCCGGCAGTTAAGATCTAGCCAGGGGGCCCATTTGAAAGAGCCGTCCCTTAAGAGGTAAGAGGGACAGCTTGTAGACAAAGGGCCTTTTTGGCAGCTGCCCCCAGACTATGGAATGCCCTCCCAACTGAGATTCGTCTGGCGCCGACGCTGATAACATTTCGGCGCCAGGTCAAAACCTTCCTGTTCCAGAAGGCTTTTAATTGAAATAATATTAGCTGTGGGTCTGATGGCAATTTTTATATATATTTTAATTGTATTGTAATTGTTCTGAATTTTTATTGTATTTTAAATGTTGTAAGCTGGCCATAAATAAATAAATAAATAAATAAATAAATAAATAAATAAATAAATAAATAAATAAATAAATAAATAAATAAATAAATAAATAAATAAATAAATAAATAAATAAATAAATAAATAAATAAATAAATTAAAATAAATAAATTAAAATAAAATAAAATAAAATAAATTAAAATAAAATAAAATAATACTTCTCAAGAGCCAGGGTATAAAAAGTCCAAACCTTGCCACAGAGACAGTAAGGGGCCCAGCCTCACAAGAACTCATCATCTCTGCCAGATACTGTATGTAATTTTTCCATACCATCCATGAAGGGGGTCTACATAGAGCCTGAGGAAGTGGATTTCATCCTCAAAAGCTTACTTTTAAAAAAATTAATGGTCCAATAAAATCACCTTGCACTTATATAATCTCCAGGATCACACCAGCCCTTTGTTCATTCTCTTACCAGTATTAACTCTTAATGCGAAAAATTCTGCTGGTGCCATTCCACTGGCATAAACCAGAATGGGGCATCATAAAAATTAATTTAAATTAATTTAATGCTTTCTACCCCTCTGTCTCAGCTTCAAAGGCTCCCGAGGGCTCCCTTTTGCTCTCTGGATGCTTCTGGGTGCCTCAGAATGGGGGGGGGGTATTTTTAATGGGGCGTGCTGAAAAGCCTGGCTGAATGGAAACGCAAAGGAACATCTTTGGTAAACGTCTTAGGAATGACAAGCTATAAAGCATTCTCTGCAGGTTCAACATTCCTGGACCATCCTTATCTGCATATAATTTACTACTCAACAAAATACAGTACATATCTGTTAAATGCCAAAATGTATTTCTGAAGGAACCGCATTTCATAACTTTAGTAACAAACTCTAGTTAAAAACCTTTGAAGGCATGTCACTTATTGATGGAGGTGGTGGTAGGAGGAATAAGATGTTAAATACTGTATAGCCTAGGGAAATTTCATACTTATAATTATAGATATAATTTATAATCTAGATTTAATAATAAACTAGATAAAACTGTAAGTTAAAAATACTTTAACTAGAAAGAATGAGGAAAATGCTTGAAAAAACTTGGAATAACTAATACAAAGGGAAACAAGATTGTAAAAGCCAAGTAGTTTTTTTAAAAAACTACACTATTTTGCATCACCCAGAAATATTAACATAAAACATTGTAAGTATTATGGGAAATATTTTAAAACATAATCTATACTTTAAACAGCTACAGATCAAATTCTTTCTCACTACAATATATCCATGTGTAATTTTTTTGTTAACAGAAAAAAAAGAAAGGTTACTTACCTGTAACGATGGTTCTTCAAGTGGTCATTCTGTGAATTCACACAAAGGGTTAATACCAGCGCCAGCGTTGGGCCTCTCGGAACGTTTTCTAGCTGCAAGAGAAAAGTAACAATGTTTAGGACTACCCCTACTGCGCACGCCCAGCCTAACCGTCCCTCAGTTCCATTTGTCCGCCATAGGCCCTCGAGTCATAGAGATGCCAGTGACAGACAGACAGAGGGGAGGCCGGGCGGGATTGTGTGAATTCACAGAATGACCACTTGAAGAACCATCGTTACAGGTAAGTAACCTTTCTTTCTTCATCGTGGTCTTCTGTGAATGCACACAAAGGGTGATTAGCACGCTTACTAACCGGATGGTGGGCTGTCACTGAAGAGCCGATGCTAGCACTGCCCTCCCGAATCTGGTCTCCTCTTTTGCCCTCACGTCCAACCTGTAGTGGGTTATGAAGGTAGAGGCATTGGACCATGTAGCGGACCGGCAGATGTCGGGCAGGTCAACGCCGCGGAGTAAGGCAGTCGACGAGGCTACAGCCCGGGTAGAATGGGCTTTAAGTCCTTGTGGAGGATCTCTGTGGTTGAGCTCGTAGGCGAGGGCGATGGTCGATACGAGCCACCGAGAGAGCGTGGACGGCGAGGCCGGGCAGCCCTTCTTTGGGCCAAAGTAACAGAGAAAGAGTCTGTTGGCCAGGCGAAAGTCTTTGGTCCTGGACACATAGAAGGCTAAGGACCGTCGAACATCAAGCATGTGGAGCATGCGTTCAACGTCAGTAGTCGGAGACGGAAACAAAGTTGGCAGGATAAGCGGTTGATTGACGTGGAAGTCGGAGACCACCTTCGGAAGAAAGGAGACGTCCAGGTAAAGCATAACCTTGTCCTTAAAGAATTGGAGAAAAGGTTGGTCATGACGGAGAGCTGCCAGCTCGCTAGCTCGACGGGCAGAGGTAATAGCTACCAGGAATAGCGTTTTTAAAGAAAGCATCTTGACGTCACAGGTAGCCATGGGTTCAAATGGGGGTCTGGATAGGGCATGCAGAACCAAATGTAGGGACCACTGAGGGAGTGGAGGACGAACGGGAGGTCGGAGGTTAGAGAGACCCTTCAAAAACATCCTGACAGTGGGATGGGAGAAAAAGCGGGAAGAGGGAGAAGCTCTGGGCTGGAAGAAGACAACCGCAGCCAGGTACACCTTGATAGTAGAGATAGACAGGTGGAAATCGAAGAGGTAACGGAGATACTGCAGAAGTGTAGACAGAGACACAGGGGAAGAGGCAAGATCCCTCTGCTGGGTAAATTTCAGAAAGCTTTTCCACTTGTAGGCATACAAGCGAGACGTGGAGGGCTTGATGGCGTTGGTCAAGACCTCCTGAATTTCTGGACGATCCTCCACGCCGTCAGATGGAGCGTGTCGAGGTCGGGGTGAAGGACTTCGCCTGCTTCCTGGGTCAGTAGGTCCGGCCACATCGGAAGGGTTACTGAGTCCACAGCCATGCTGACTAGAGTGGGGAACCACACTTGGCGAGGCCAAAAGGGTGCAATGAAAATGGCCGGAGTCATTGAACGTCGGAGTTTGATCAAGGATCTCTGTATCAACGGGATCGGTGGAAATATGTACAAGAGACCCTGGTTCCATGGAATCATGAATGCGTCGCCGAGCGAGTGGTGACCGAGACCTGCCCGGGACGCATACCGGGAGCATTTTGCGTTGTGAGGGGATGCGAACACGTCCAGCACTGGGGTCCCCCATTGGCGGCAAAGGTCCTGGAAGACCAGAGGGTTCAGCTCCCATTCGTGAGTCTGATAATGAAGCCTGCTCAGAGTGTCCGCAAGTGTGTTGTCCTCCGTGGCTACATGGATGGCCACTGGATAGATATGATGACGGTAACACCATTCCCAAAGGAGGATGGAGAGATACAGGAGTGAATGAGAGCGGGTTCCTCCCTGCTTGTTGACATAATGCATTGTGGTAGTGTTGTCCGTCACCAGCTGAACTCCGCGGCCGTGCAGGAGAGGAAGGAAGGACTTGAAAGCCTTGATAACCGCCAGCAGTTCCAGGTGATTGATGTGGAACATGGCTTCCTGTGGCGTCCAGAGGGCGTGAATGGTGCGACGCCCGCAGTGCGCCCCCCAGCCGGACGGACTGGCGTCCGTTGTAACTTGAACGGTGAGACGGAGTGGACGAAAGGGCCGGCCAACCGTGAGATGGGGTGTGTACATCCACCACTGGAGCTGTCTGGTGAGCTCCGGGGTGACACGAAGTCGTTTCCTTTGACTGTCCATCATGGGGTCGAAAAGGGTGAGAAACCAAGATTGGAGCGACCGGAGTTTGAGGCGAGCGTGCGCGAGCGCCGGCGTCGTAGAAGACATCAGGCCGAGGAGGTGTTGGGCGTGGTGGGCTGTCACCCGAGCACCGGGAAGAAATTTCCTGATGGCTCGTCGAATCTTGTGTATTCTTTCTGGGGGAAGAAAGACTCGACCCTTTACAGCGTCCAAACAGACCCCTATGTATTGAACTGTTTTGGAGGGAATGAGCTGAGACTTCTGTTTGTTGACAGTGAGACCGAGATTGGAGAGAAGATACAGGGTGAATTTTGTGTCTTTCAGGGATTGCCTTCGCGAGGTGGAGACTACGAGCCAATCGTCCAGGTAAGGGTAAACGTGAATGCCCCTGAGACGAAGGTAAGCTGCCACCGGAGCCATGACCTTGGTGAAGGTCCGGGGAGCTGTGGACAGACCGAATGGTAGGGCCTGGAATTCGTAGACCGTGTCCTGAAAGATGAACCGAAGGAACTTGCGGTGGTCGGGGTGAATAGTGACGTGAAAGTATGCGTCCTTTAGATCTATAAGGACGAACCAGTTGTTCTTTTTCAGCAAGTGCATGATGGACTCTAAGGTGAGCATCCGAAACCGCCTGGGTCGCAGGTAAGTGTTTAGGAGTCTTAGATCGAGGATGGGCCTTATGCCTCCTCCGCTTTTTGAGACAGCGAAGTAGCGGGAGTAGAACCCGCATTGTATGTCGCGAGGTGGTACTGTAGAGATGGCATCTTTTTCCAAGAGAGATGATATTTCTTCCTCTAGTGAGGAGTCGAAGGGAGAATGAGTTATGAGACCTAGCGGAGGAGATCTTATAAATTCCAGCTGGTAACCGTGCTGAATAATTTTTAGAGCCCAAGTGTCGTTTGTGATGACAGACCAGTTGTGAAGAAACGGTTGAAGACGGGTGGTGGGTGGTGAATGGGTGAAAACGGGGGGCCGAAAGTCAAAGATACTGTTTTTGTTTCCTGCCAGGTGGCTTAAAGGGTTGGCGGCGATGGGGAGGACGAGGGCGGTATCCCTGATAACCCTGGACAGAAGAAGAGGACTGGCCAGAGCGCTGTTGAGGTAGGTGCTTGTAAGGACGGTATTGCTGGGAAGATTGATACTGTCCATAAGATTTACGCCATTGAGGGCGTCGCTGTCTAGATTGAGTCTGAACAGAATAGGACTTAGCAGTTCTCTTAGCCTTGTGAAGGTCTTCCAAATGGGAGTCGGTCTTTTCGTTGAACAGCCCGGTAGCGTCGAAAGCGAGGCTCTCAACCTTTGACTTGACGTCCTCCATTATGTCAGCAGAACGGAGCCAAGCATGGCGCCGGATAGAGATGGCAGACATGAGGACTCTGGCAGAGATTTCTGCTGCATGTCTGATGGAAAGACGTTCATACTTGGATACCGTCTGAGCTTCCTCATAGGAGTTAAGAAAAGCTTGCCGGGTGTCTTCAGGTATCATTTTCAACCCCGGTAAAAGCTTGAGCCACAACTGTTTGTGATAAGCTCCCAACACAGTTTGATAGTTTATGACTCGAAGTAGCAAGGTGACAAGGGAGTAGATTTTCCTGCCGATGAGTTCCAGCTTTTTACCCTCTTTGTCAACTGGGGTAACATGGGCTTTGGCCGAAGGCCTTGAACAGCTTGTCTCAACAATGAGTGAGTTTGGAATGGGATGCTTGAGCAGAAAATGAGTGTCAGCCCCATGAATCTTGTAGAAGTGCTCTGTGCGACGAGGGACATTTGGTGTAGTCGCAGGCTGAGCCCAGAACTCCTTGATGGCCTCCATAACCACAGGCACAAAGGCTATACTGGGGGGAGCGGTACTGTCCCTCTTGATGTCCCCAAAGAACAAGTCCTCTCCCGGAGGGGAAGGGAGATTCAAGTCCAATTTGAGCATCTTGGCAAGCCTGGACATCATCTGAGAATAAGAAGAAAAATCCTCAGATGGAGAAGGAGCGTGAGTATCGCCAGTATCGGAAAGCACCAGATCACCCGGAGGTAAATCATGCGGTGGCAAGGGTGGGGGTTGCTCCTGATCGGAGTCAGAAGACCGCTCCGTGGACACCTCATCTGGATCAGAGGAGAAGACATCCCTCTTCTTCTTTGGAGGGGGCTTCTCGATGCCGACCTGCGTTGTCGGGGGTCGAACTGGGACCACGGATGGCGCCGAGGTGGAAGGGGCCGGTTGCGGTGGAGGGGCAACCGGTACCGTAGGAGGGTGGTCTTTGGCTCGAATAGCCCGGCGTCGGCGTCGAGGGCGGGTCGACTCCGAAGAAGAAGACACATATATGTACCAGATCTTTTTGCGGTACCGGTCTCGAGATGCGGATGTCGACGACGAAGAAGGAGACCGCGAACGGTCGCGCCGACGTCGATGGTGTTTACGACGCTTAGGGCGGTCGGAATCCGCTGAACGGGAAGAAGAGGACCGACGTCGATGCTTGCTACGACGTCGATGAGAACGGTGCTTCTTCTTAGAGCGTTTACGCTTAGAGGATTTCGAGTCCGAGCGATCGCCAGAGTCGGACTGAGTGGAAGCTCGATGCCTCTTCTTCGATCGTTTCCGTCGAGGAGACTTCGACCTCGAGCGGCCGGAGGAAGGGGACCGACTCGGGGAGCCATGCTTCTCCGTGCGAGAACGTTTGCCTCGAGGAGATTTCGACCTCGAACGCACAGGTGATCGAGGTATCTTCTCTCGAGGGGATCTCGAGTCCGAGTGTACGGACGAGATCGACACGGGAGGCGACCCCTGGCCCGCAGGAAAAGGGCTATGTGGGGCAGAAGCGAGGCCAGTAGTGACAGCGACTAACTGGCTCGGTGTCGGGGAAGACCTTCCCGAAGGCGGTAACACTTCAGTACGTCGAGCAGGAGGAGGCGCGGGTGCCTCGGACGAGGCCCCGAAGCGCCTCGACAACTCCTCAAGAATCGGCGATGGGATGGAACCCGAGCTCGGAGAAAGTGGAATGGATGTCATTTTAAGCTGGGCGGCCGCCTTAGCTTTGGACGATTTCGACGGCTTAGCTTTCGGAGCCGGAGGCTCGGGGTTCGAAGCAGGAGCGGCCGATTTCGACGACGCGGATTTTTTCGACATTTTGGAAACTTTAGAGACGACTGACTGAACAGGAGCTGCTCGAGAAGTGGAAGCCATTTCCCCCTCCGAGGGCGCCGTGGAAGACAACGTTGACTCCCACAGATGAAGTTTAAGGCGCTGTTGGCGAGCCTTGAGAGCGGCCTTAGTGAAGGCTTTGCAGTGTGGGCAAGCTTTAGGATTGTGCGACTCCCCCAAACAATACAGGCAAGTATCGTGGCCGTCCTGATGGGGAATTTTGCGGTCGCACACCACACACCTGCTGAACGGTCCGGAAGGGGACATAGGGCAGTAAGGAAACCGAAACGACAAGTCCAAGGATAAGGCAGAGCAGTCCGAAATCAGTCCGAGTAAAGCCAGAAAAATACACTGGGTCGTCAAGTTGAAGGGAAAAAGCGCTAGGGTAGTCCGTGAGCGAAGCTGAGGTCAAAAGCCAAAAATCAGATAGATAGATCGCAATAAACGCAGCTAAGACGAGAGGCTCCAAACCGCTAGGCGGAAAAATGGAACTGAGGGACGGTTAGGCTGGGCGTGCGCAGTAGGGGTAGTCCTAAACATTGTTACTTTTCTCTTGCAGCTAGAAAACGTTCCGAGAGGCCCAACGCTGGCGCTGGTATTAACCCTTTGTGTGCATTCACAGAAGACCACGATGAAGAACCATGGAATTCACTTTTTAATAAAGTAATTTTTAAAAATGCAAAGATGTGTGTTCAAATTGCCTCAGTACCCCCAGAATCACATTAAATTTGCACAATATGCTTCTGTACAGACTTATGAGTCAGAAGGTTCCTCAAATTAATCTTTTTCTTAGCTGTTTATCTTCATTGGAAAGAGAAGCAATGCCTATAACCTATTGGAGTCTGCAACAAGGATGACGAAATCTGTCTTAAAATAGACACAGCATATGTGTAAGAGACATTTACAAAAGCATGGACTAAATGCTGTCTGTTTGAAAGGGATGATTTCAACACTGCAACAGCATCTTTTATCATTTCAGCTTTGTAACTTTTAAGATACAGATAGTGCAATCCTAAACATCTCTATTTATAACAAAGCTGAACTGAGTTCAATCAGGCTTAGTCCCAGGTAAGCATATCCAGAACTGCAGCCTTAACTGATCTGAGTAGTAAAGGAAATAAAAATGCTTTTCTTCTGGCAGCCGAATTTCACCCAATACAGATAATTTTCACAAAGAGTAAAAAGAAAGAAAAAATGGACAGTGGTTTGTGCAGATTCATCAACTGTTACTTATACAGCATCCGTACCTAACAGTGCAGACAACTCATTCCATCATCATAAGTATCACATTAAATTCTCATTGTTTTAATAAAACTTGAATTATGATTTGCTTCTTGAGGTGTCCAGTTTGAACTGTAATCCAGTCTAAGCAGTAGAAGTAATAAATTTAATGGTTTTAATGTATGTTTTGTTTTTACTGAGTTTCTAAAATGTTTTAAACTAAGTTTATTACATACCCTGTATCTTTTGTTTTGTCTTTATTTATAGTAAATAACTGAATGACTTAGTCAACTATTGGGGATGCATTTGGTGAAGGCCTACTATTATAAGGCAATGTCAGTACCTCCCCAAAAAGATTGTTGCCACTGAAGCAAATACTGCTCACCCATATCTCTTTCTGTGACTCCCTGGGAAGGCTGGACTTGGATGATCCATAGGATTCTTTCCAACTCTGCAGTTCTAAGTTCAAAGCAGGCACTGAGTTCACTGAAAGATTGCTACACTAAGCCATTCCCTTTTGATTATAACTTTTAAAATAATTTTGAACAATATTTTCTACTTTAATTCACTTTAATGCAAAAGTAGTAATCAGTAGTAAACATATATTCTGTTCTTAAAGAGCATTTTGTGTCTTAAAGAGATTCTTCTTTATCACTATTTTCCAACAGACTATGCGACTCTTCATTTCAGTTGTAAGTCACTTTGAGTACATGGAGAAACATGCTGTATATAATTATGACAGATCACAAATATATCAGATTTAGTATTATTTATTTGTTATATTTATATTCTGCTTTCTTCCAATGAGCTCCAAGTGGTGTATATGTCTCTCTTCTTATCCTTATAACAACCCTGCTGTTATAAGTGTGTGTGTGACAAGCTCTGGGTCAATAGTGATAACCAATATCTCTGCATTAATAAATACTTCACATTTCCTCTGATAATACCCTTCTCCATCCAAATTAAACAAATAAACAATGATGCTTTCTGTTGAGGCAATCATAAACTTCAATTCTCTGACAACTATCCATGCTATTCCTATATTTTATATTCCTGTAGAATTATTATTTACAGGTCTAACTTCTCATACGCACATCTTCAAACTCCTCTTCTTTCATTCTTATGCCATGTATTTGCTCTCTATGCTGAACAAAATGACTGTGAAAAATATCTTCTATTCTCACCACTTCACTTTACCATCATGCCCTTTTCACTTCCTTCAATGGATGTCCTTTCATCCCAACATTCAGTCTGAACGTCTTACCCCATCCCATCAAGGTTCTGCACATGTTTCACTCTACTGCATGCCCAAGGTCTATTTATTACTAGTGCTACACCTCTTACTCACTCATTCATTCATATAACATTGTAGCTTAATAAGGACATTACACAAGCATATTATTTGAAGTATATGCAGAAATGAAGTTCCAATAAAAGAAAAACTAATAACATATATGGCATTAAAATTATGAAGATTTAAGGTTAGGTCTTATTAAAATGTAATCACAAGGAACGTCTGAAGCAAATGTTAAAAATATCCAATAATTATTACATAAGAATTCATCCAGAAAGAAAGAAAGAACTCTTGGCACTTGAAAGTAATGATGATATGTCTTCTAAAACAGTTCTAAATTGCCAAGGGAAAAACAGTAAATAATTGTAGAATTACTACAGTCCATCAACTTTTTTAGATATGCTTATTATTCAGGCAGTCTCGAATCTCCAGATCATGAACATATATTCAATTTATTATATTTTCAATTTTCTAAATGAACTTAAGGAATCTGAACTAAAATATGTACCTATGGAGGCCTGGATATTGTAGAAATGAAATCAGAACATTTCAATAAATGTTCAGAACATTTCAATAAATTGGTTACCATAACTTTGTCTCACTATTCAATCCTACTGAATTCTCATAAATAAGCACTTGTGAATCTGAACCTGTGTTACTGACTGGCCACCATGCTTCTCTGTTTCATAGGGTTAAACGCATTGTTTTGTGCTTTGAAATACAAGAGGCAGCTACAGAGAAAGGGGGAAAACATTTTGCAATTACCTTCACATCCATGGTTTTTCTTAATAAAAGTTTGGCCAATGCTTACTAATATCTTCACCTGAAGAGTGCAACACATTCCATCAGATGCATGAGCACTACATTAGTTGGCAGATATTCATACATATCTGGGTAGATAATTTGCGGATGTGATCAGTGGTGTGAAAAAGGAATGAAACATAAAAACACTGGTCACTATTAAACAGTGATAATTAACAAATCATAGTTAAATGGTAACATTTAAGAAGCTAAAGAACACATACAGTGTGATGTGCCTTTGCCCTATGCAGATCATAGAGCTGATCTTTTTAATGAATTCTTATGCACTACTCAGTGGAGTTAGAGGTAACAAAGATGTGAAAAGACTATCTCTAATAGTTATCTAAACCATGTTTATTAAAAAAACAATAGTTGATAAGAATACTGGTATCCTTGCACGGATTAACAGTGGATTAACTCATTTAATATTATAAGAAGCCTCTACCCATCACCAAACCACAGGCAACAGAGTAGAAACTCTCAAATAGTCCTTGCACAGGTATTTCTCACTGGAAACTGTCCTTGAAGTGTTGATTAAACATGGCAAGCCTGAGGTCAGAGACAGTGTCCTGGAACACTGAAATCTTCACTCAGTCATTAGTGATCTAGCATGCAATCTAGATCAATAGGTACCACCTTGGTGGAAAGGTAACGGCATTCCATGTCTAGTTATGCTGGCCACATAACCACAGAAAGTATCTATGGACAAACACGGACTCTTCAGTTTACAAACAGGGATAAGCACTGTTCTCTAGAGACACAGCTGGACTTAATTAAGGCGAATTTGCCTTTTTAAAACTTATCCTGGACAGTGGCATTTCTCTCTTACAAGCATCAGTCAACAGGTCTGTACTTATGTATACTTATTGGCTTGCTATGGCTAACTGTACTTAATTGATAAAGTGCTCTGATACATCTCACTTCTGCAATCTGGCATGTCACCAAAATGTGCACCTCCACTACTATTAGCCACAGTAAGTTACACAAGTCTTATGAGAACACCAATGGGATTCTGGCCTAATAGAGACAATGGTTGTGATGGGGAGTATGAACCAGAGAGAGCATCTGATACTTGATAATCCTAGACCAGCCTTCCATAATCTAAGGCCCTCCAGATAGGTTGGACAATAACTTATGTCATCCTAATTTACTGACTGCAAATGGCCTACTAGACTGGCTGGCCATGAAGAGAGACATGTAGTCCAATACATATGCAAGCCATCAGATGGTGGAAAATGGTTACTGCATATGTTGATTTTGCCTGGGGGGAAAATCTGTAAAAATCAAAAGAAATTAGATTATCCAAAATACAAAGAGAAGAAAGGGTATAAACCTAAAACAATCTGTTAATGTCCACTTTGTGGGAAGTAAATTGGTCAAGAAAGGGAAGTGGATTTAAACGATTACAGTTCTCAGTCAAGAACACTCTGTTATCAGACTGGTCAAAGCAATCTTCAGGAACAGAAAAGACAGCTTGTAAACTCTAATGAAAGTTTATGAACCACAACATCTGGGCTGAGGTATGTCAAGATGTTGAATTACAATTTCCATCAGTATCAGCTTGGCTAATGAGCGAAAACAACAGAAGAAATTTATCAGTATTTCAAAAGGGCATCAGCTCACAACTCTATGAGATACAAACTCCTACCATAACCAGATTTTGGACCAAAAAACAGTCCATACTTGCCGAAAGTATAGCATGTTATTTGCAACTTGTCACAATGTTTGTATGGGCTAAACATTGGTGACAAGTAGACAGCAAAGTGGGGAGTCCTTCAGGTTTATAGTAATTGATAACAATGGATGGAAGACAGCCAGTGGGGGACAGCTCTAGATGTAGCACATACATTTAAGAACAGCTACAGAAGTAGGTAAACAGCACTCAAGCAGGTTGGAGTCAAACTGACACTCTCTAGCAACTGCTTTTACTTTACTTTTACTTTTATTGAACTTATACCCCGTCCCTCTAGACAAAGTCTACTTGGGGTGGCTTTCATGAGTAGTAAAATACAATAATATAACATACATCATAATAAAAACCTACTAACTAATACGTATATACATTATCAAGATGGGGTAACTTTTGAGATTAAAGGCTGACATCCTGGAATCTCAAAAGGGCCCAATGATACCATCAGGTGGTCTTGGAGATTTTGCCTCCAACTCAGGTGGGTGCCAATTCTACTTTGTAACATTTCCTCCTCTTGTTACCACCCAGAAGGAGATGGCAGCTGTTGCCTGATGACCCAGAAAAGTGTCTGATTAGTAGCTGCAAGTGCACCCACCAAAAACAATTACTGCACTTGTTCAGTCCATCTGGGAGGGAGACTGAAGTAGCTCAGAGGGTGAGCAAAAGGAGAGGGAAGCTGCTCTTGGTTTTGCGTGTTCAACCTCTTTAAGTGACAGAACAAACAGGAAGCGTTGTCCAGAATGAACTTAAGCGAAAGTGAGGGCAACAGTTGCTCCATACAAGGATATGGGCTCTTTCCCTACCATTTGTCTGTCTAGATAGTACAGCAGCTTAGATCAAGCGCCATAGCAGCCAAGGAACAGAACATGTAAGCTGCCCCTCGCTCACCCTGCCAGTCCTCATTGCACTCCCCACCCCCCGACCCCCCAAGCAAGGAGAGTGGCTACTCTCTCGTCCTCTCGATAGCGCACCAGCACTCGCTCTCTGGGGAACGTGGGTTCGGCCCCGGACACTCCACGGCACTGCCACGGCCACTTTGACAAGAGAGGGGAGCGGGTCGGGGGAGTTTGCAAAACACTCGCCTTCAAAAAAAAAAAAAAAAAAAGGACGCACGAAACTTCGCAAACAGCCCTATTCCCAACGATTGGGGGGGGGGGGGAGAGCGACAGGCAATTCGCCAGGAAGAATAGGATAAACACGTTAGTCGCAGAGAGAGGCGTGCCAAAAGGCTTCACATGGACCCACCTCAGAGACCCGGGACCACGCACGGCGTCAGGCTTTGCCCGGCAGGAACGGCCAGCCAGGTGAGCGCCCTTAAACGGCGGGCTAGCGGGGCCTGGCCCAGGCGAGGGTGTTTACAAGCGCCAACGACGCACCAGCGCGGGGGGGGGGCTTTGCTGGCGCTGAAGTGCTGGCTGCCAATCATCCTCCGACCCGCGAGTGACAGTGGCTCGCCCCTCAGCACTCGGGACTCTTGTCGGCCCCTTTCCCCCTCACCCGCGCGGGTGCCCGCCTCACCCTAAGATCAGGCCCGAGGGCTACGAGAGGAAAGGGAAGAGAGCGAGGCAGCAGGCTAAGGCCTCGCGCCTAACCGTTTTCGACAGACAGACAGGAGGCTGGGTGGAAGGACGGGGGGGGCGCGCGAGAGAGGACCAGCGCCCGCCCAGAAGCCCAACGGAACAGACGGGGCGGGGAAGAAAGGGTCTGTGTCTGTACGTGACCAAACGACTGTACCGGGGAGCGAGAGGGTTAATCCAATCCAAGCGTGCTTTAGCCTCTTCCCCTCGCTCGAGAGAAAGGCGGAGCTCCCTACGGGAAGGTACCGCCCACTAGGTGACGTCACTTCAGGAAGGAAGGAAGGAGGTGGAATTTAAAGGCGATAGGAAAGTGTTGGATTGGGTATTGGGTTTGCCTTCCTTGCGATTAGTTGCGAAAGAAAGCCTTCATAAGGATGTCCAAGGGAAGCCGCCAAAAGTCTTTGAAGATTTTAAAGAAACGGTGGGGAGCTGTGGGCGCCGGTTCACAAGTGGGATCCGTTGAAATTAGTGCAAGCTGCAAATAAAGCAGGAAAGGTTCTTGAGGGGCAGTGGAAGGGACTCGAGGCACACAATTAAAAATAGAAGGATTTATATGGCTCCGTTTAAAATTGTTTAAAATTTTAAAATTGGTGTTTGCCTTTACAGTCTATGATGTTGTTGTACATTGTGAACACCTTTGGAAAAGTGGCTTAGAAGCCTGCAAAATAAGTGAATAATACGTCTTACTCTCTTTATGTGTCATATTAACGACATGCAAAAGGAGGAAAATACAGGCAAGAGCAGACCATGAAAGATAGCTGCTGGAACTGGAATGGAGAGGCTGTTTATGATTTTTAGAAATGTAAATATCAGAGAAATTCTGATCTTCAATTTTAACTGTGCAATTTAGCTGCACATTGACAGGCAATGTTAAAATTGATCTGTGATTACTACTGAAGTAGAAATACTTGAAATAAAATTTAAAATCCTACCCAGCTTCATTTGTATCTGCTGTTTCCTGCACAGTCATGTGAAAAAGAAAGCATGCCCTCTTTGAATTCTATGGTTTTATGTATCAAGACATAATAAAAATCATCTGATCTTTAGCAGGTCTGAAAATTAGGTAAATACAATCTCAGAGGAACAAAAACACATGACGTATTACACCGTGCCATGATTTATTTAACAAAAATAAAGCCAAAATAGAGAAGCCATGTGTGAAAAATTAAATACTGTACACCTTATGATTCTGGCTATGAAGCGGTTGGGGAGACAGCTTGAGTGCAGATGGAGGAAATATTGCTGCGACTATGACCAAACACAGCTTAGAGCCCATTATCGAGACTACTCTGGCAATACGGCTGGCGAAACACTAGCATTTCTCCAGTTGTATTGCTTCCTCGGTGTGTCGTCCAGCAGAGCTATTTCGAGTGGTCGGGACCACCTTCAGCCTAATGGTTCAGTGGAGGTCCCGGACTGCTCAGTGGCTCACTGTAATGAATTTGTCACACACTTTGAGGGGGAAATTGCTCAGATTCGCAAAGACTTGGACTCCACTGTTGATGCAGAGCCTATGGTTGTGTCCAGTCCTCTGGACTTATGTCATAATTTATTGGATGAGTTTCAGTTGTTACGACCCGAGGATGTGGACAAGGTGCTTGGATCGGTTCGTGCCACCACTACATAACTCAACCCCTGCCCATCATGGCTAATAAAGGAATCTGCCAGGGGAGTTTGCACTTGGATCCTGGAGGTTATCAACTCCTAGTTAAAGGAGGGAGTGATCCCCGCCCCGTTAAAGGAGGCAGTGATTCGCCCACTCCTTTAAAAGTCTAGTGATCAACTTCCGACCAATGGTGAACCTCCCTTTTCTGGGCAAGGTGTTGGAATGTGTGGTGGCTGAGCAGCTCCAGGCTCTCCTGGATGAAACGGATTATCTAGATCCATTTCAATCGGTTTTCAGGCCAGGTTATGAGACAGAGACTGCCTTGGTCACCCTGTTTGACAACCTTTGCCAGGAGAAAGGGGGAATGCATACCTGTTGGGATGGGAATAGGAGGCACTGTTTTATGATGGTTCCACTCCTACCTGGCTGATTGAGTCCAGAAGGTGGTGCTGGGGGACAGTAGCTCTGATCCATGGCGGTTGTGTCATGGGGTTCCTCAGAGCTCTATACTATCCCCCATGCTATTCAATATCTACATGAAACCACTGGGGGAGGCCGTTAGGAGGTTTGGGCTGAGTAGTCAGCAATAAGCTGATGACACCCAGCTCTACCTCTCATTCTCTACCAATCCAGGTGTGGCAGTCACCATTGTGAACTCCTGCCTGGACTCGATAATGAACTGGATGAGGGTCAATAAACTGAGGCTCAATCCAGACAAGTCGGAAGTGCTGCTGGTAGGTGCTCCGCCAGATAGGCTAAAGGGCTACTTCCCTGCCTTAGACAGGGTTACACTCCTCCTAAAGGACAGGGTCCGCATCTTGGGGGTGCTCCTTGACCCAGGTCTGACCTTGGAATGAGGTGGACTCAGTGTCCAGGGGTGCCTTCTTACAGCTGCGGAGAACATATCATTCACCCTTACCTGAATGAGCGGAGCCTGGCAACAATCACACATGCACTGGTAACAACCAGACTGGACTATTGCAATGTGCTATATGTGAGGCAGCCTTTGAAGACGGTCTGGCAACTGCAACTGGCAGAGAACCGGGCTGCGCGGCTGGCAAGTGGTGTCTCCGCATGGACTCATATCACACTGGTTCTGAAAAATTTACACTGGCTGCTGGTTGCTGCTCAGGCCCAATTCAAAGTGCTTACTTTGACATATAAAGCCCTAAACGGATTAGGACCTGCTTACCTAAAGGATTGCCTTCTTCTATACAAGCCTGTCTGTCCTCTAAGATCAGGCCAGGAGGCCCTTCTGAAGGTGGCATGCCAAAATAGGGCCTTCCCCCCAACTTTGGAACACCCTCCTTATACTGTAGAGATCCTCCTGTCTCCAACACTTTTGGCTTTTCGGCACTAGGCAAAGACCTATCTGTTTAGCCAGCATTTAATTAAATAGTATTCTTTAGCTGGCCATATGAGCAGCAGGATTTATTAATATTAATGTTATAATAATGCCATTATATTAATGTTATAATGGTATTATTATAATATTACCTATTTTTAACGTTTTCTGATGTTTTTAAATTTTTAATATTGTTGTATGCTGCTCAGAGACCACTGGTAATGGCACGGCTAAAAAATCTTGTAAATAAATAAATAAATGATTCAATAGCTTGTAGAACCACCTTTAGCAGCAATAACTTGAAGTAATTATTTTCTATATGACTTTATTAGTCTCTCACATTGTTGTGGCACGAAGCATAAAAGTACTTGTAATGTTTCCTAACAGAACTCAAAGGAAATGTGTTTAAAATGTGATCGTTTAAGATGATGGACTATCAATATCATTGCTATTGCGAAATGCCGCCATTCTTACTGAATCTTCTGCATCTATTGTCCATCTACTGGCTCTTCATTTTTTTTAATTATAAGGTTCCTTCCAGCTCTACAGCTCTAAGGTTATTTTATTATTATAGAAGGTACTGTAAGAGCCCATCTTCCTGTGCCCTTTCCTCTAGTTTAGGTGATCTGGCTTCCTCCTTGATGTGTTCATACAAAGTAGTTCTTATTTTTTTAAAATATTTTTTTTTATTTTTTTAACATAAGGGGTGACAAAGGAAAAAAGGAGTTGGGATTTATGAGGAAGAGGGTAGACAACTGCATACTAATATCCAATCTATACCTATTGCCATGTCAAATTTTGAGTCCTTCTATTTACTCTTTTCTGCCTTGTATATAAAGTTCTCATTTCCATATTCAGCTACTGCCTGTTGATTCAGTCGATTTGTTGAATAAGTCCCATCTTTCTGTTGCCTTTTGCAAGGGTTGATCTTTCATAACTTCTGATAGGATATCCATTTCGGCTATTTCCCGTATCTTTTCAATGAGGTCTTCTTGTTCCGGTACCGTCAAACTTTTCCAATTTCTAGCATACATAATTCTGGCTGCCTTGATAATATATATAACTATATATTCCTTTGACTTATCTATATTATCGGGTATCATACTTAGTAAAAACAATTCTGGGATTAGTGGCACCTTACAGAGCAAAACTTGTTGTAACATGGCATGTACTCTTTTCCAGTATTTTTTCGCTACTCCACGTGACCACCACATATGATAATAACTTCCCATTTGTGTTTCACATTTCCAACACTTATTTGATACATCAAAGTAGTTCTTAGTGTGCTTTTTACAAGAAGGTGTTGCATTATGGCCTGTATTTTCTTTTCCCACCTTTGCAGCTCCTTCTTCAAGAGCTTCATGTAGCTGTTAATATGCATGGGAGCAGCACCCCAAAAGCCAGAAGAAACAGGGCAGGAAACTGCCCCTAAGTGAGACAGAGCTGACATTATCCTAAGATTCAACTCAGCTGGAGAACCTAAGAGGATGTTACCACTGAAGGCCATTGACAGGACCACCAAAACTAACAGAGTTATGCTGCCCTTCATCCATTCCCTGGCATAAATTATCCCCCTAAAAACAAGAATTGATAACGTAACATATGCTGCATGGACTGCTTGTGGCTCAGCTGCCCTTTTTGATGATGCAACCATGTGCAGACACACAGTCAGTGCTGATTGAACGGAGAGTCAACATTCCAGGAATTACCACCCCAGGAGTGCTGATTCTTCTCTAAAACCTTGATTTGGCTCAAAAGAGTTTTTGTAAAAACAAAACAATTTCCCCCCCTCCACCCAGATGTGAACTTCTAATTTGAAAAAAAAGGAACTAGTCTAAAGGGAGGTGAGGCAAGGGAAGGAATCACAGTTGGGCCCGCCAAAGGTCACCAAAGTTATTTCTGTTCCCAGACGGGGTCAGAAACCAAATTGGAGTGAATATAAATCATTTGTTTCATCCAAGATTACCCAGTGTTGGGGGGGGGGGTCACCACCATTTCAAACAACTTAAGACACTGAACAATCGGTAGCCTAAACCATATGATTTGGATTTTTTCCCTCTTTAATTGAGGCCTAACAACCAGCCTCTTTAAGGGCAGCTGGAATTGAAATGGAACTAAGCTATCTCTTGGGAAGAGGAAAGTATTCCCTGCCTCTTAATAATAACAATTGTCTGCTGTGAAGTCAACTTTGACTTATGGTGATCCTTTCTAGGGTTTTCTAGGTAGGGAATACACAGAAGTGGTTTACTATTCCTTTCTTCTGGGGTCACCCTGGACTTGTGCAACTTTCCCAAGACCACATAGGTGGGCTCTACTCATAGGAGGAACAATGAGAAATTGAACTTTCAGCCTCAGGCTCTACAATCTAAACCACTGAGCTATCCAGCCAGTACACTACCTCTTAGATCCCAATAATAAGCCCAGACCTGGCATATTTCAACCACTAGGTGGAAAACATTCTCATGTTTTCCAAGATTCTTCATGATTTCTCAGTCCTCCAGGAAACTTGTCCTCATCTATACGCTACACAAGTTGAAAACCTCCACAGGCAAAGGTTATCCAAAACAGCATAATTAATCTTTGCTGTAGTTGCATCCAAGTGTGATTCTGTTACAAACCTGGCATCTGAATTGTCCAGTCTGCGCTCCTGATAGTAATGTTACCTATTTGATGGTTAGCAGCTGCGGCTGTCAATCTTACAGCAGGACTTTTTCCATGGCCACTGAAGGATGATGATATGTTGTTGCCACTTGAGCCTTCATGGCAAGCCACATATGAGAGATTGATTTCTACTGCTAATCTGTGTTTGAATTTTCCAGAGGGTTAGCTGTGTTAGCCTGTAGCCTCTTATTGCATGGAATCATAGAACTGGAAGATGCCTAAATAATTTTTGTGGCATCTTAAAAGACTAACTATTTTTGTTTGACACAAGATTTTATGGACTGCAGCCCACTTCTTCAGGTGCAGCTAAAGAAGTATGCTATACAGTAATCCGTAAGAGTTTATGCCAAATGACACATTAGTCTGTAACAAAAGAGTCACTAGACTCTTGGTTAGTTTTACTGTATCTCTTGCGTTCCTTTTGGTGAGTAGATTGTCCAAAACAGTTTATTATTTTCAGAGTTACAGTGATATGTGACCTTGAAAATGACCTTCAAGGCTCTTTTTCAAAAAGTGGTCTTTTCACCTCTCAGAGAAGGTCTGTTTGACATTATTGTGGCACCAGTTAATTGTCATGAACAAGACTTTGGCAAAAAATTTAACTGACTGCTGCTGATACACTTTCCTTTTCTGTGAACATAGTATGGAAAGCACAGCCAGTGACAAAAAAAGTCTGTTTTACTGCCTGCTTTCTGCTACTATTCCTTTGTAAGCCACTATTGTCATTCTTGTGTCCCCTAGAATGATGGATCCTGGATGTGTATCTTCTGGTGGTCCGACCCTGGCAATGTAACTGGTGCTATTAGTTGAATCAGGTGTTCTTCAGCCTACTTGAGGGCTGCAGAGTCTACAGAGGTTGCAGAATATAATTATCAAAATGTACTGTATATCTACTTGACCAAACTCTGGGAGGCAGCAGCAGACAGGAGAGCCTGGTGTGCTCTGGTCCATGGGGTCACGAAGATTCGGACATGACTTAATGACTAAATAACAACAACTGTATATCTACTTGCCATGACAACCAATGATACAGCAACAGACGATGCAACCAAAATTGATGTGTGTGAATGGAGTCTGGGGGGGAAATGCCAGGGGCTGCATCCATCCACTCATGGTCTTTAGCCTCTTGGAGTTCATATAAGAACAAATCTGTCCATGGTCTGAAAAAAGTACTCAGCTTGCTTTATGAGAATGAAGAAGAGACATGGTTTGGTTTATTTAAGATTATTTTTCATGTAATATCAATTTGAACCCTCAAAAGCTAAGTAACCTTCTACATGTTAAAAGTCTCAGGACGCAGTAAGAATGCAAGGTTGCAATGCATTCTTCTAACCCACCCTAAGACTAAGCCCTGTGGAGTGCAAGGAGTCTTATGTCAGAATAAAAAGGTATATCATGGCCAGGAATTCTTGGCTTCCAGATATACTGGACTACAACTCCAATTATTTCTTACTATTGGCCATGTGAGCTGGGGCTTCTGGCTGTTCATGTCTAAAACACTCCTGATTTTCCCACCCACTATGTGCCGTTCAAAGGTACCAACAGGTTTGCAGGAGCCCCAAGCACGGTGCTTTATTGGGATCACTCCCACGATTGCCTGCTATTTAACAAATGGGACTCTGATGGACAGCAGCACTTCTCCTCCTTGGAATGGTGGAGCTTGACAGCATTTATAGAAGAAGGCAACATTTGGTGCCTAGCTAGTCCAGACTTCAGCTACCTGCCATTTGAAATAAAAGAATGTGCCACTTTCTGACTGTGCACAAGTAGTTTCAGGCATCAACCAGATGCTGTCTTGTGGAGCATTCCTCCAAGTGGAGGCTCAGTCTGGGGCCAAGGCCCTATCCCTTTCCCTTTAGGAGAAGGAGTGGGTGTGCTGTCACTAGATAATGTCATTGGGATTGATTAGAGGCATGGTGAGCCAGATTCTACCTACTATGTGGAGATTCTCCAAACAAAGCAACTTTAAAAGTGGGGGGGGGGAATAGAATGGGCTATTTGTGATTTGAAATATTTGCAAGTTGAGTTTATTAAAGAAGGTAATGGGAAGTAAGGATGGCAGGAAGAACCCAGTGTTCTCAAGCTCATAGAGTTCAACATTTTATCTGGAATTTAATTGCATATTTCATTCCACACATTGCTGTAGAATGGGGCCACTCTGCAATACAGATCCTATAATTGAGAATTAACATAAAATCTTGAACCTCTTGGTCGATACTTTAGGAGCAGCAAAAGAAGTTGCTGATTTTAGCTTGTAATAAATACTAGAACAGAATATAAATAGAATCTTACACTCACATTTTTACATTGGCACTGCAGAAACCTTTTTAGCATGTTACTGCACTGACACAGAGAGATCAGAGGGAAAACTTGGATGGCCTTTTAAAATTAATGATACTTTAGATGTATAGATGCTAAAACAGACTTTCCCAGCAGAGTCCTCTCCAGCTATTTTATACTACGTACAATTTCCAGGTTACTTGGCTCTTGGCCATTCTAGCTCAAGCTGATGGAAGGTCAGAAAATGTATATAGTCACCATGCTGAAGAAAGCAGTCCTAGAGCAATGGTGTCATTTTAAAGCTGAGTAATGCTATAGCATGAGTCGTTGCTGTTATGGGGAACACTGTTTCCAGAGATGACTGTGTCAATCTGTTGCAGCAAAACCAACAGAGAGTCTTGTGTCACCTGACAGTTCAACAAGTTTTATTTGACCACTTTATGTAAACTGTGGTAGCCTACATCATCGAAAGCATGTACAAAAGCTTATACGAAATAAAACCTATTACGATTTAATGTCCCATGAGACTGTTGTTTTTGCTCGTTTTTTGCAACACATTGGCAACCTGAAAATCTCTGGTTGTTTGATTGATTTAAAGTTTTGATCTGATTTCAGTGTAATAGAGATCCTCAAAGAGTGGTTAAAGTTCTGTTCTAGTCTGGGTGAACAGAGAATGCTGTTTTAGCCCAGATTTCAGTTTGCATTTATTCTTATTTATGTTTTTATGCTACATTGTGTGCTGTTGGGTTTCATCCAACTTGTGGGGATTTTAAAAGGGTTTTCAGGATATGAGAGATATTTAAGGAGTGGTTTTACAAATGGCACTTCCAGTGAGTTTGCATGTCAAAGCAGGGATTTGAACCCAGGCCTCCTGAGTCCTAGTCCTCCACTCTATTTACTACACCATATTAGCTTTCTAGTATGTGCCAAGTCATTTTCAAGTCATGGTGACCTTTCCAGTGGTACCTCGACTTGAGAACGTCCCTACATACAAACGATTCAAGTTAAGAACATCTCCATTGCAAAAAGTTGCTTCGACTTGAGAACGGAGCCTCGACTTAAGAACCAAAAAAAGAGGAAAAAAATCTTTCCTGCCCCTTTTTTTAACCTAAGTTCACATTAGGTCAAAAGAAGAAAAAATTTAAAAAATTCACCCCCTAGTGGTAGATACGGATTAACCGGCTTTGCATTAGTTCCCATGGGAACTAATGCTTTGACTTAAGAACTGCACCTCGACTTAAGAATGAAAAACAGCAGATACGGATTAAATGGTTTTCAATGCATTCCTATGGGAAATGGTGCTTCGATTTAAGAACGTTTTGACTTAAGAACGCAGTCCCAATACGGATTAATTTCTTAAGTTAAGGTACCACTATACTCAGAAGTGGTCTTCCAGGGACCATGCAGCTTGCCCAAGGCTGCACAGGCTAGTTCTTCTCCAGGGACCTGAATAGGAAATCAAACTCATAACAACTGTTGCTTTGGAGTATGTTTACTCCCCAATTTTGTCTTTCTAAAGCAACAACAATAATGTCCTTGCCAGCTATAGTCTTTGAATGAGAATGCTTCCATTAGTGTTGTTAACTGTACAGTAATCTCTCTTTGTAACAAAACTTTGGAATGACCTAGATCAGGACAGGGGTTTTTGGCCCACCAGATGTTCCAAACTGCAGTTCCCAGCCCCAATCTACATTATCAAAGGAGAGTGATTATAGAATTCACACTCCTTCTCCTGCTGGCAAGTTAAAAGTTCCAAACATTACCCTACAGCCTAGACTGAAACTTTGATTTCTATAAAGAAATATAAAATAAAACCTTAAATATATCTACTGTATATGGAATATTTTTCCTGAGACAGGTGATTGTTACATTCTATCTACGGAATTACCATTTCTATGAAACCTGAAGATACTGATGTGTTCAGAATGAGTTAAGCATGATTGAATTATGCACTATTAAGTCTGCATGTTTAGTGATTTTATCATTTGTGGATTGATTCCTCATATGCTAATGAAGACCTATGTATAGTTTTCTTGATTAACTCATGGCTTGGAACTTGTTACTTTGAGTACTAAACAAGATTTAAGTGTGTGTGTATCTGTGTGTGTTTGAGGTGTTGCATCTGATACCTCAATTATTCATCCCAGGAATTAATGTACAATTAGCATGAATTCCTGCAACCACAGAAATAAATGGCTATGTAAATTTGGATGCCATTCCTGGAACAGTTTAGAATAATAAAAAGTCTGGCGTTAATATCTTTGCATTGGCTACAGTTTAAATTGCTCAAGGAATGATTTTGCAATGCTAAGAGTGGATTTGAAAATGTTCTTCTGTTCCATTGTTCTGTCCATTTCAGACTGTTCAGCACATAAGCCAATCCAAGTTGGCATAATTACGATGTTTCATTTGTTTTCCTTGCAAATGCTATGCATAAAGTATGGCATGTGCTAGCATGTGCCAGAGTGACTCAAAGATTTACTTTGGATTTGTTACGCTATTTTCCTCCAGTTCTGCCCTCCCCACAAATGTGCTGGACCACAAATCCTGTACTAGCCAACAAAGCTGGTTGTGCTGATGGGACTTGTAGTCTTTCAGACTGGGTTAAAATGCATATATTAATAATAATTCTACCTTTATTGGGCCACTCCAAGATCAGCTCAGGTTTGGTGAAGCCTTATGAGAACATGGTTTACTCATGTAACGACAAATTACTTCATATTGAGTAAAAGGCTTTGGATTGATAATGTTTAATTGCACTTTTTTTTACCTGCACTTGGCTCCACTTGAAGCAAACAAAGATGTATTGTAGAGTTATCAATGTATTAATCACCAAACTATCATTTTTATTTTGTATGTATTTATACTGTACTTTAATAAACAATAAATTTTTAAAAAACAAGCCAGTGGTGGCTTTGCTTTAATAGACGTCTTTGTGTCACTAATCTCCAATTTTTACTATCTGTGTGGGGCCCCACCAGTAATATAATGGTACATTTTGAAATGTGGGTGCCTATCATAACAGTATCTTGTCACTACACCTCCCATAAAAGTTCAAAAATACAGGCAGTTGTTACTCCATATACAGAAAAAAATAATCTAGCAGTTTTATACCTTCCAGGAGCAAGAAGAGCTGGTGGATTTTCAATGGCCATCTCAAACCAAGCAACCCAAATACTTAGCATAATAATAGGGAGAACTCACAATAATATATAATTATCAGGAAAATTCATCCCTGCCCATCCATCCCAGCCAGTGTGAAGACTGCAGTTAAACTCAAAGGGAATTGGGAAACATGAATGGAGGGTGAGATTAACATAATCACCCCTACAATCGTCATCAGCACATTGACCCTGCAAATCCTGGCTCTGCTGCAGAAAAAATGCTTTCCTTGCTCTCTTCCTATATATTTCAGAAGGCCCACAACCTTTGGTTCTTCTGAGGCACAGAAGCAACATAAAGGGCCATGTCCATAGCTGTTCCCAAACTGAAAATCTCTCCCATGGGAGTCCATGCTGATCCCCTCTTTGTTATCCTTCCACTAGTAGGCAAATACATTTTTCTTCACACGGCTTTCTCTGTCAACTGTTTATCCACCTGACAGTTTTGCTGTACAGCACACATGTTAGCTTGCTAATCAGAGTATCATGGGATACTTTGTCAAAGGCTTTGCTGAAGTCAAGATATATTACATCTACAAGCATTCCCACCATCTACCAGGGAGGTTACTCAATCAAAAAATGAGATCAGATTAGCCTGGCAGGATTTGTTCTTGACAAATCCATGTTGGCATCTAGTTATTACTGCATTGTTTTCATTGTGCTTGCAGAGTGACCACTTACAAATCTATTGCAGAATTTTTGTTGAAATTGATGTCAGACTGACAGGTCTGTAGTTCCCAGGTTTTTTGCCTTTTTTGAAAACAGGGACAACAATAGCTCCCCTCCAGTCATGTGGCACTTCACCCATCCTCAAGGAAATAATAGACAGTGGTTCTGAGAATTCTTTAGGCAGTTCCTTCAATATTTTTAATGCATTTCATCCAGCCCTGGAGATATGAACTCATTTGACGTAGTAAGGCATTCCTTGACTACTTGTTTATTAGTCTCAAGTTGCAATCCTGTCCCATCCATTTTTCTTAACATTTTCTTAGATGGTCATAGATTGTCTTTTGGAAAAAAAAGACCAAATTAAAGTAGAAATTGAGCACTTCTGCCTTTGTCCTCTGTTATTGTTTTTCCACCCCTACTGAGTAGCTGAGCCAGTATTTCTTTTCTGTCTTTTGCAATGCATATATCTTAAGAAATCTTTTTTGTTGCTTTTAGCATCTTATGCTAATCTCAGCTCATTTGCAGCTTTTGCCTTCCTAATACCATCCCTGAAAATTTTTGCTACTTGTTTGTACTCTTCCTTTCTGGCCTGGCATTCCTTCCACTTCCTATAAGTGCCCTCCTTTGTTTTTAGGGCCTTTCTGAGGTTTTTGTGAAGCCACACTTTTCTTTCTTTCTTTCTTTCTTTCTTTCTTTCTTTCTTTCTTTCTTTCTTTCTTTCTTTCTTTCTTTCTTTCTTTCTTTCTTTCACCTTTTTTCTTGTTGTTCTGCTTTCCTTTTTAAGAAACTCCTGTTTGTCTTGGACTTGTTTTCCTGCTATGATGTCCTGCCATGGGACCTTACTTATCATTGTTATGAATTTATTAAAGTTGGCATTCCTAAAATTTTGCTTTTTTTAAAAAATACTGTTTTTGTTTTTTAGTTTTGACTCTTCAAGGAAAACCCTTTGATTGTTTCTGTTGCCTTTCTTTGACCTCCAAAGGGTTAGCTATATTGCACCCTCATATGATTCCTACAAGAAGTTTTCACTTCTGATGTGGCTTGCGAAGACTAGCCCCCGCAGGGCCCCTAGGCTTCAGGCTAGTCAGCCTGATGAAAAATATGCCCTTGCTCTGAGCAATTCATTACATACCTGAAAGAATGATAGTTAAATTGCAGACATAATCTAATACAGTTATACTTTTGTTATTGGAAAACAGACGGCATCTCATGGCACCTAAAATACTAACAAGCTTGCTTTGCCACAAGCTTATGTGGACTGTAGCCCAGTTCATCAGATGCATTTTTGCTGCAACACACTAATATGGTTGTTATACCCTCAAAATCTCTTTTTTAATAGTTTCCAAGCTTTGTTAATAAGATGCTAAATTTTGTGCCAGAAAATGCAGAGGTGGTACCTAATTATGAGTAAACTTCATAACCCATAGACTGTACTCACTCTTTACACCATGCTCATGAAGATGTCATATGAAAAACAGAGTGCGCAAACATAACCTTATTTGATCTTAGCCTCCGTGATCAGGTCTGATAACATGAAATACTGCCATTAGCACATGTAGGAAGCAGAGAGCGATCTAGTCTTTTTCCTATCATTAGCAAAGTGCAATGGCTTCAAGCAGTACAGCTGTGTAGAACAACAGCTAGAAAGACACACCGACATCCTAGTATAAATGGCCACAGTTCTGGTAGCCTTACTGTATTCCAGGGCATGGCCACCACTTGCTAATACATGCTGTTTCAGTCCTTCATGTTGTAGAAATAAAGAGCTGCAATATAAGAGAGGCCTCAAGGCCCTTAATTTCCAACCACTGGAGTCTTAGCCTTACTTGAGAAAGCAATTTTACCTTGAAATAATATGTGTTTTATTAGAATTCAGCAGCAATACTGAACTGCAATATTCTGACATATACTTTTATTAATTCTTTATCAGTTAATTCTCTCAACATTAACCAGCAACTTCATAGCTATAGTATGCAAGTAGGCCATTTGCAGTTTTATGTGTGTGTGCATGTGTATGTTTGTGTACGTTTGTGTGTGTGTGTGTGTGTGTGTGTGTGTGTGTGTGTGTGTGTGTGTGTGTGTGTGTGTGTGTGTGTGTGTGTACTATAAAAAAAATCATTCCTATCATCTGCTGCACAGTATATATTTTAGTTGTTTGGGAACAGAATTGTTTGGGTCTGTAACTTCCCTCTAGCTCCTGCACTGGCATTGTGTCACACTTTAAGGGGTTAAGTTTTGGCTCACAAATGTGGGCTATTTGATATGAAAACCATCATTGTTTGATATGTCAAATAAAACATTTGTCAATCAAGAGTCTTTAAGCACTGGGCTATGTGACATTTACTCTTTTATACACCGACAAAGTCCCTAGCGGCATGCCTTTTTTCCTCTCATTTAAATAGTAGTAGGAGAACAAATCATACTTCAGGGCAAGTTGATAACTGCCAGTCACGAGTCCTGCCTTGTTTACTATAATGAGGAGGGTAATAAATGCATCTGACCATTTTAGCTGGCATTTGCATAGATGAATGATTTGTCCAGTCAGTTGCTCTCTTGTGATTTGGGCCTTTTTGTCAGCACAAAGAGCATTCAGTCTCCCTGGAATTTGCAGCCGCCAAGCTCTCATTAGTAAACATCCTTTACCATGAATGATTCAAATAATTACCACTGAAATAATAAACTGTTTCACAAAAAACATTTTATTTGATGGCTCCAAAACATCAACTTTTCTGAATTGTTGACATTCAAATCAGCCAGAAAGCTTTATTGTTCCACAACAATGATCCACTTGTAAAAGGGTGGTCATTGTTTCATTGCCAGTAGACCTTTCAACCTGGCCTGCTATCAAATAGGGTCCTTTACTCCAAGAGCCAAACATTCTGGATAATCAGAGGGCATGAACCAGATGGAACTGCAGCAAACAGAGCTTTTGGGCTCCCAACAAATTTCCATGCAATTTCCTTCTGTTGTTGCAAGCACAAAATGCTGAACGAATTAGAAGTCTTGTCTGTTAACACCTACCATGGTAATAGAATTTGGTCCTTTTGTTTACATGGAGCCACCAATGTGTTTGCTCCTTTCTGTAATGAATATAATTAGTTGCCATTTGATATAGTTTGCTTGAACTCAAACCAGGGAACAAGAAACAATTATAAGGCACTAAATTATTTCCTAATGTAGGGTATTAAGCATGATAGGAGTGTTCTAGCAATTCCTCTTACCATCTTTTTGACATCCACTCTGTTACACCTAATTTTGGAAGTGTTATTCAGCTGAAGTGTCTTTAGGTAGAGAGAGTATTCATGAACTTCACTAACTCTTTATTATTGTGTGCTAATGTAAACGTGAAAATACCTGAAATATACCAGAATAACTGCTTAATTAGGACAAAACAGGGTGGTGTTAATTTAAGTCTCCCACAGCTGGGAGGAAAATCATTAAATACAGGAATGGAGAGGATTTCTCTCTACCATGTTAGGTTTAATCACATTTTGCTTCTGCTTTGAAACTGAGTAATGTTCAGTGCAGAAACAGTGTATGAAAATATAAGCATATATGTCACATGCATTTTGTACACAACAAGATATGAAAGGTTCTTCTGAATGGTCAGCTCTTTTTGCTCCTGTCAAATGATGCTTTGCAGCTTTTCCCTCTTTCTTTCTTTAATAGTCTTTTGTGGCAAGACAAAAGACATGGTGGAAAAGAGAGTTACAGTACAAAGGAAGGACAACAGGATCTTGAACATCCCCATATCACCCTTTGTGTAGAGTTATCACAGAATAAAAGCCTGGTGTTAACAGCATTAGGAGAAGAGGGCTGGGAAGCCTGGGCCATAATGCATGCCTTCTTCCTGCTCCCATGGTTAAGCCTGGTAACGGGAAACACTTCATATAACCTAACATCCCCAGTAGAGTTTTCAAGACTCCAACCTTGGTTATCAAGAGCTACTAATCACTCAGGGTACAGAATCCTGCTAGGAATCATAGAGTGCAATTCTTATGTGATCAGAGCACTCTGTGTTTAGTCCAGTGATTTTCATCTTGCAGTCATGAAAGCTGGAGCTTGCCCCATTGCAAAGAGACGTATGCACGTATGCAAGGGGGTAGTGGGTATGCACAGTTGGTGAAAAATTACAAAGACATGAGCAACATGCCATTGCATGCATGTTAAAAACAAGCAGAGTCTTGGCCTATGTGAATTAAATATCAAACTAGACACAAATGTGATTAAAAGTGGAGCTCCTTTAGAAGATTTTTTTAAAAGTCTTAATCCTAACATAAACTGTCCTTAAATCTGTATGGTGCAAATTAGCTTACAGTACTTTTGTTTTGTGATTTGTCATAGGAAGGTGAACATAGGTTTCATTTGCAAATCTGATTGCTCATATGTGTGATTTTGAAAAAAATAGTGTGCTTACAAGAAAAGTACAGTGGGGCCTCGACTTACGACCGTCCCGACTTACAACCATTTCGAGTTACGACCAGCTCCGGCCGCAAACTTTTGCTTCGATTTGCAGCCGGAGCTTCCAGTTACGAACGCAAAAATGCAGAGGGAAAAGGTGGGAAATTCAAATTGCTAACCGTTGGTGGCAAAGAGGCTGCTTCTTTGTAGCTCTTTCGCCCCAACAGTTAGAGAGTGTGCGATTGGAGGAGGCTTCAGACTGCTTCTGAGTGAGAGTGTGTTTGTTTGCAGAGAGGCTTGGGACGGCCTGGTAAGCTAAGGTGCTGCTTTCTGCTTTTTAAAAACTGCCTGTTCTGGATGGGTTTTGCAGGGTGGGTTTGGGCTGGGGGTGTTATGTTTCTGTGCTGTGTTATTGTTTTGTTTTTTGATGATTTTTTGCAGCCCCAGTGCCTTCCAATGGGGCTTGCTCTGTTGTGTTTTTTTTGGTTTTGTTTTGGTTTTTAAGCCCCAGCACCTTCGGGGCTTGCTCTGTTGTTCGTTTTGTTTTGTTTTGTTTTGTTTTGTTTGCAGCCCCAGCATCTTCTGATGGGGCTTGCTCCGTTTATTTTTGGTTTTTGGTTTTTTGGTTTTTTAAAAAGTTTTTGGTTTTTTTAAAAGTCCTAGCGCCTTCGGGGCTTGCACTGTTGTTTTTTAATTATTATTTTATTTTTTTAAAGCCTCAGTGCCTTCAGGGCTTGCTCCGTTGTTTATTCTCGGTTGTTCTTTTTTTTTTGCAGCCCCAGCGTGTTCCTATGGGGCTTGCAGTGTATTATTTGTATTTTATTTTGGGGTTGTTGTTTTTTCCTTCTGGAACGGATTAATCACGTTCCAATGCATTTCAGTGGGAAATGGTGCTTTGACTTACGACCATTTCGAGTTACGTCCATCTTCTGGAATGGATTATGGTCGTAAGTCGAGGCACCACTATACTGCAATATATAAAACAAATATTAAAGGGTAATTTGCCCCTAATACCAGAGTCATCATATAGCACCAGCATAGATCGGTTCTACTGCACATCTCAAGCAGGGGAGCTGTGATGGCAAAAGCAAGAATGTTGAATACAAAAAGGCAATGGGAAAAAGTGTTGAACCTTGTATTCTATATAAAGACACCACCATCCCACCAGCTGCTGTTTATAAAGATTTGAAAGAGATATTCATAATAATGGTTTCTGACAAGCTAGGAATTTAGGCCTGCAGAGAATATCAAACACTTAATTAGCTTGTGCACCATCACCTGACTATCTGGAGTAGGGAATTTCAAGGAGAGTTGTTGCCACCATGACAAAATGACCTCATACAATCAACAGATCTTTCCTGAGCCCTAAAAAAGCTTTCTTATTTGGCTTCTTCACTGGATTGAGAAATGAACACAAGAAGTCTGTTGGAGTAGGCCAAAGACCTATCTGATTCAGCATATTCCACACTGCCCAGCCAAATGCTTCGCAAGCAGGACAATGAGAACAACATTTAGTGGCCCTTGATAGCCAAGCTTGGAATTAACTAGTTGCAAATACCTATTGACTTTAATTAATTCCATTTGTTGTTCAAGTGCATCTTTGGATTCATTTTAGGTACCTAAGAACTATGTTGGATTTATGGATTTATGAACAGTTGTGGAATTATGCTAGACCTGTGGAACTATAAGTAGCTATGAAACTATAAAAAGTTATGAGATTTTGTATGTAACACTTTTCTCCTATTGTTCCCATGTTCTAAATGATGTCCCTTGTCGCGACTGCCACCTCCTCCTACGTCACCACAAGAGATGACAGGTCACGATCCTTCACACACACATACACAACTTCGCTGCCACCAACCACACATAAACCTGACACTTCAGACTTAGTATGGATTTCAAAATAAAAATGATGATTTATTGAATACAAAAATAAAAGGAAATCACTGAGTAAAAGAATCACTTGTCACACTATATTTCTCAGACCTTAACCCTGCACAGTTCTTTGTTACTTAACACTCAATTACTCAATTACCTAACCTATATCTAACCCTGTATACAGATCTTCTTTCAAGCCCTCTCTCAACCCTCTATCTCTCTCTCACTCTCCAACTCACTAACTTTCCCCTCTTTGCACTCCCCCCTTATATACAAAAACTCCACCCCTTTAAGACCCACCTCCTGCCCTGCCATAGGCTAGGAAACTCCAGCCTTAGCCAAGACAGGCAGGTGACGTCATGGCACACGTCACATACCTTCCCCCTTTAATAAGTTGTTTTGTGGGGGAAAGCTAAGGTGCTTTTTCCCCAAAACAACTGCAACCAACATCAAGCATTACATTTATCAACACAGTTTACTATAACTACAGTATTCAAATATACTTACACTTCCGCCATACAGGTATACAAAAACATGCAATGCATAACATTTATCATAACACAACACATAACTGTCCAAACATTTTACATTGCCATATACCATGTACAGAGTCCATAAGTTCTTCAGATGTCGTCTTCCGGTCTTCTGGATAAGGCGTCAGCCACACAGTTTATAGTCCCTCTGACCACCTTAACCTCAAAATCATAGTCCTGCAAAAGAAACGCCCACCTCATCAGTTTACTGTTCTGTGATTTCATAGTCCGCAACCACGACAGAGGTGAGTGATCAGTGCACAAGGTAAAATGTCGACCCCAGACGTAAGCCTTTAATTTCCGGATCGCGAAGATGATCGCCAAACACTCTTTCTCGATGGTAGAAAGACTCTTCTCCCTGGGAAGCAACTTCTTGCTCAGGTACGCCACTGGATGTTGGTCTCCGCTGTCATCCTGTTGGCACAGTACCGCTCCCACACCGGCATGAGACGCATCCGTGTAGATGATGAACTCTCTGCTGAAGTCAGGAGCATGCAGCACTGGATGGTTGGTTAGAGCATCTTTCAGCTGTCCAAACGCCATCTCGCACTTTTCCAACCAGGAAACGCTGTTGCTGCTCTGCTTCTTTGTCAGGTCTGATAAAGGTGCAGCAATCTCACTGAAACCGGGTATAAACTTTCTGTAATACCCTGCCAGACCTAAAAAGGACCTCACTTTCTTTTTAGTGGTAGGTCTGGGCCAATTCAGGATTGCTTCCACCTTGGCCTCTAAAGGTTTGATTAGGCCTCCTCCCACTATGTGACCTAGGTACTTCATCTCTGAGTTACCTAGCTGACACTTACTAGCTTTAACGGTTAAGCCAGCATCTTTCAATCTTTGTAGCACTAATTCTAGATGATGTAGGTGATCTTGCCAGGTGTTGCTAAAGACCCCTATGTCATCGATATAAGCTACCATGAAGTCACTGAGCCCTTTCAGAGTATGGTCCATGAGCCTTTGAAATGTTGCTGGTGAATTCCGCAAGCCAAAACTAAGGACTCGAAATTCAAACAGGCCAAATGGACTACAAAATGCGATTTTCTCTTGGGCCCTAGGATCACTTCTTCCTTGCCAACACTCTTTGGTTAGACCTAAAAAGGATATGACTCTGCAACCTCCAATCATCTCACTTAGGTCATCAAGCCTAGGCATAGGATAAGCATCAGGTTTAGTTACTGAATATAACTTGCTGTAGTACACACAGAACCTGACACTGCCATACGGCTTGTCTACTAAAACTACAGGGGCTAACCAAGCGCTAGATGAGTGTACAATAATTTGATCGTTCAGCATTTCGTCTAGCTCTTTGCGAATATTGTCAAAGTAATAACCTGTTACTCTATATGGTGTTACAGACTGAGAAGCATTCCCTGTGTCAGTCCTGGGTAGCACTCCCTTGTCAACACCAGGTTTGTTTGAGAACACTTCTTGAGGTTTTGTAACCAGCGTTCTATGACTATTCTGCTGTTCTCTGGATAGAGCAGGGCTGATCTGCACCTCTTGTGGATTGAACTTTTGTGGGCCCCTCCCTTCCCCGAAGGGCAACCCATGTTCCTCCTTATCAGCCGCTTTTATTGCAAACTGCACATGGTTGGTCTCTCTGTAATAAGGCTTCAGGGCATTGATGTGAACGACCCCCCTGCCTAACCTTTTCATAAGTTTGGAGGTATGAGAGGTTCCTAAATCTATGATTATCTCAGAAGGAAAACCCATCCTACTCATGTAAATTACTAAGGCTTCTGCTACAGTCTGGGTCTCTTTATTACGTAATGGGATCGCTTCCGGATATCTCGTTGCAGGGTCTACTATAGTTAAAATAAATCTGTTCCCCCGCTTAGTGGCGTTGGGCAATGGACCTATGATATCCACCCCTAGACGTGTAAAAGGAGTTGAAATCACTGGTAATGGGCATAGCTTTGCTCTAGTCTTATCACAATTAGAGCCCTGTCTCTGACAAATATGGCATCTTTGACAGAAACTCTTAATATGTTTACCCATATCAGGCCAGTAAAAGTTTTGGGCTATTCTTTGTTTGGTCTTGTTTATCCCCATATGAGCTGAGAAAATGTCTGCATGTCCCTTTTCCAGAATCATAGGGCGATATTTCTCAGGCACCACCAACTGTCTCTTAACTTCAGGCTCCCCTTTTGAAATATTATTCAGTTTTTCCTTATAAAGTAAACCACCCTTAATAATAAAACGTTCAGGGCACTCAGGTGATAAATCTTTATCAGTCACCTTTCCAAAACAGTCTTTTAAGGTGGGGTCTGCTGTTTGTTCCTTGACAAAGAGGCTTTTCTGAGGTATTTCAACTGAGAATGCCTCAGGTTGTGGTACAAATTTCTCTGGCTCTTGAGAGTCAGTCTCATTACTGGCTTCACTTTGTACTGATTGTGCACGTGTTACCACCAGGGCACTCTTGACATGGTTTGTTAAGTCATTACCAATAAGAAAAGGGGTAGGAATCTCAGAAGACACCCCCACTCTCCACAATCCCTTCCAACCTTGATATTCAATTTTCAAATCAGCTACAGGTAATGAAACTAGTTCTGACCCAATCCCTTTCACTGATAGAGTCTGGTCAGCAATCATACAACTTTGTGGTACTATGTCTGAGTGGCAAATAGAAATTTGAGAACAAGTGTCTCTCAAAGCAGTATAGTCATTTTCAAAAACTTTTATCCTGTCCCCAGCAGATTCCAATAACGCACAATTAGTCTCTATGTAATAACAGTGGACAACTTCAGCGAGAGGCAGCTCCTTCAATGTATCCAATTCAGAGCTCCTAACTGCCTCTGCCTGGGTTTCCATGGTAACAGAACTTTCAATAGAAGAAGCTTGAGGTTTACTCTGAACACAAAATACAGCCTTTGCTTCTTTTACATTAACTTTCTGAGGTGGAATTTCTTTATTTTGCCTTGTATTAAAACATTGTGCAGCAATGTGGCCTTTCTTTTTGCAAATGAAGCAGATTCTCTCCCCCCATGAGCTTTTCCCATCAAATCTTTCAAGTTTCTCTTTTCCCTCCAAAACTTTACTGTGCTGGCCCTGTTCTGAGGGCTTTTCACTAAAATGGCCGCCTACTTTAGTCTGTCTCTGTGATTGTTCCTTAGAGAACTTTGGGTCCCATGTTTTCCTCACACCTCTCCCCTCATAACAACTAGGACCCCTTATTTGAGAAATAAAATCAGCTATTTGTGCAGCGTTTCTAACGTCAGTTGGTTTCCGTTCTTGAACTAAAAATTTAAGTTCCCCATGGAGTAAGGAATAAAACTGCTCCAGGCCCACAACATTTTTCAATTCCTGAAAAGTTTTTACATTCTCCTGTTCAAGCCACCGATCTAAACACTTTTCTAAGTTAAAACCAAGTTGGGTATAAGATTCATCTGATCTTTTAGTAAGTTTTCTGAACTTCTGCCTAAGATGTTCTGAATTAATGCCAAATCGATTGAAAACCATTTTTTTGAACTCTGAATAATCTTTACTGAGCTCAACTGGCATATCAGCATACACATCAGCCATTTTTCCACTCAGGAGAGACCTCAAAATTATCATTTTCTCTGTTTCCCTCACAGAAAAATCAGCACAACTTCGTTCAAAGATTTTGAGGAAGTTTTCAGGACAATCCCCCTGTTTATATGTAGGAAATTTCTTCAAATCTGATTTTGATAACTGGCTAGGTTCAGTACCAGAATCTCTGTTGTTGTTGTTGTTTTGGTTCAGTAATTCCAATTTCCTAAGTTCAAAAGCCATACGCTCTTTCTCCAGTTCAAATTGTCTTTGTCTCTCTCTCTCTCTTTCTCTTTCCTCTTTTTCTAGGGCAATCCTTTCCCTTTCTATTCTTTCCTCCTTTTCTATTTCTAACTGCCTCATTTGAACTTCATGTGCCTGGGCTAACTGAATTCTCCTCAGTTCTGATAACTGTTCACCATTAGCTTCTTCCTGCACTGAGGCAACTCTTCCCTCACCATTTGACTCATCCCCAGACCAGTCTGACATTGCTTGGTCTCTTTGTTCACTCACTTCTGCCATTTGACTGTGTGTGAGAGGCATTTTACTAACTCAAAAAGCTCCTGTCAATTTCCACGCCTCTGTTTAAAAATACTTTTCTTCTTGCTGTGTTTTAGGTCTGACACTCTTTAACAGGGTATACCAACAGATATGGCTAGGCTTGTTACTGTAATCTCTAATGGCTTCTGCCCCTTCACCGGGCCTCTTGCCAGATTTAGAGCTACTTTAATTTTCTGCCCTTGGCTCTACTTCCAAAATCCACCACAGCTTCACCTTCTCTCAGGTTCTGTAGTTCACTAGAGAAATCCCAAATCTTCGCTGCCCTTGGTCTGTCTGTCCCTTCCGAGTTCTCCCAACTCTGGACTCTCAGGCCAAGTCACAACAGCCTCCTACTTTGGGCCAATCTCCCTCACAAAATGGACCTTCTAGAGCTCATAAGTCAGTTCCCTCACTCTGAAGTTTAGGTGCCTCTCTACTAGATCTGCTCCCCCCTGGAGACAAATCCTAGAGAGTTACCCACACCCCACTTCAGGTGCACCTAACTGAAATCCTTTTGCTCTTGTCACACTAGCCAAGGCTTTTCTGGGCAACTGGGCAACTGGACAACTCGTATCCCACACGCTGGCACCAGTTTTGTCGCGACTGCCACCTCCTCCTACGTCACCACAAGAGATGACAGGTCACGATCCTTCACACACACATACACAACTTCGCTGCCACCAACCACACATAAACCTGACACTTCAGACTTAGTATGGATTTCAAAATAAAAATGATGATTTATTGAATACAAAAATAAAAAGGAAATCACTGAGTAAAAGAATCACTTGTCACACTATATTTCTCAGACCTTAACCCTGCACAGTTCTTTGTTACTTAACACTCAATTACTCAGTTACCTAACCTATATCTAACCCTGTATACAGATCTTCTTTCAAGCCCTCTCTCAGCCCTCTATCTCTCTCTTTAACTCCCCAACTCTCCCAACTAACTTTCCCCTCTTTGCACTCCCCCCTTATATACAAAAACTCCACCCCTTTAAGACCCACCTCCTGCCCTGCCATAGGCTAGGAAACTCCAGCCTTAGCCAAGACAGGCAGGTGACGTCATGGCACACGTCACATCCCTCATCAGTTATTTGCCATTACGTTAAAAGCATTTGCATTCTTGTCCCCACAGCAAACACCAGCTTCTCTGAGACCATCTGAATCAGGACAACAGCCTGAGAGAAAAGGATTAAGTGCTGCTGGCACTGCATCAGTTTCCGGATTGGGCAGGGCAAGCCAAACGGAAAGATGCACCACTTGTAGAGGATTTGGAATGGTCAGAAACCTCTTATGCTGGCAAAAATGCCCTCATGCTGGTAGTACCTTCCTGTGCCAGCTGATCTTAGAGATCCACTGGCATATAGATCTACTGGTAGGGATACTTTGCCAGGAAATGAACCAGAAAAAGGGCATGGAAGGGGAGCAGTTGAGTTATGCCAGTCCCAAGTTATTCCAGCCCAGATTCGCAGCCACTATGCATACATTTCAGACAGGGTCAGGATGATAATGACAGCAATGACAACAACAACATGCCTTCAGGTCATTTCTGATTGATGGCGACCATTTGCAACCACATTGCAATGTAATTCCCAGCATCCTTATGCTGCAAAGGGTTCTCAATCAGTATTGTCTCAGCTGGTCTTCTGCCAACTTGCCAGCCCTGGATTTTTGGATTGCTCCCTATCACATTTGTCTCCTCTGTGGCTGCTCCAGATAAAATGCACAGTAGTAACCATAGGGAAAGTGAAAATCAAACTAAGTAAAGCAGAGTGCACAACTTTCAGACCTCCAAATGTTGCTGGACTCCCTTCCATCATTCCTCACCATTAGCTATGCTAGCCAGTGCCATAATTGCCCACCCCAGAAAAATAGGAAAATGTTATACAAATATTTGTTGCCTACAGTTACTCATTGTCAAAGGACTGATACTCAGTTTAATATTTTCTACTTAAATCTCTCTCCACTTTTTTTTTTAAAGATGGCTTTTCCAACTCTTAATCAGTGCCAAGTCTATTTTTCATTTAAATCTTTGGCTTGTCAAGCCCAACATCAGGACAAGATGGAAAAAAAATCCCATTAATAGTTCAGATTTGACAGATATATATATATATATATTAAATGTCTCATCCAATTTGGTGTTTATGAAATTATGTGACAAACAGAACTGGCTGCTTCTCTCAGTTCTCAGATGATACAACTGAGGACAAGAAGACTCAAAATAAGCATGATTTCTGCACGAGCAAAATCCAGCACTTCAGGGTCACTTTGTGGGAAAAGACAGGATTTGAAAATAAAGACCTGTGAGTACGTAGGTGTCTTTGTGCAATGAGCTTCAGAAAGAACATGGAAGGACTCTCCCACCCTGTATACACCAAAGTTTTGTAGCATGGACATTTTACTTTGGAATTACACTGCTGCCAGCTGTAGAGACTGGAGGATTCTGATAGTACAAAAATTAACAACAGCAACAACAACAACAACAACAACAACAGCAGCAGCAGCAGCAGCAGCAGCAGCAGCAGCAGCAGCAACAACAACAACAACAACAACAACAATTCCCAAGCTGGTGTTCTTGTAGAGAGTCTAGAGCACAGCTGTACATTTATGCTTAAGGTTCATGCAAATAAAAAGTAGTGGCATTCACTGACCTTTAAAAGGCCAAGGCTCTTGCTATGGAAGCTAGAAGAGAGAGTGAAAACTGAGGCCCTCCCCCAGCAAGATAACTTTTCTGGGGATTATTGTGTATACCAAGGAAAGCAGTTGAAGATTAAAAACTCATGAACTCTCAGGAAAATGCATTAGAAAGTTTAAAAGGTCTATGAAAGAGTAGATATGCAGTATTTGGGAATTCACTTTGTTATAGGATCTGCTCCTGAGAAGACTGGACAGCTAATTCCAGCTTTGTTTTTGTCTCCCTTAATTAAAAGATTTCCTAGGATTCTCTTGAAGTTGTACATTATAAAACACGTGTTTCAGTGCCAGCACCATCTCTGATATACTGTATTTATTAAAATGCAGGGAAATCTTGGTGGTTGGCTGGTGTGTTATAACCTACACACATTATCATTAGTAGTAGTAGTAAATCTTTTTACATGGAGAGTTCAATTGTTCAGGAATTTAGAATTTTGTCCCATATCTTCCTCTATTTTCTGGCTGGGTTTCCTTTGCTTCAGTAGGAAAGTGTGTTCAAGAGGGTGTTTTTTTCAGAAAGCAAAATAGAACAACAGAACATTACTCCTACATATTCCAGATTTTGAAATGCCTCTCATATTTTCATGAATGAAAGACCTTTTGGTTATTTTTCAATATGGAAAAATTCTTTTGAGAAGTTTAAAGTTCACAAAGAGAGTACAGATAACAGTTCCAGCTTGGGGCATACAATAAAATAAGTATAATCAGACAGCTGTGTAAAATATCTAGTAGCAGTGTTTATGCGTATCTCACAAACTCATATTGCCATATTCGTTTTCATGTTAAAGTTCATTAATTTCAATGTATTCACAAAGACTTTCACGGCTGGGATCTAATGGTTGTTGTGGGTTTTTTGGGCTCTTTGGCCATATTCTGAAGTTTGTTTTTCCTAACATTTCGCCAATCTCTGTGGCTGGCATCTTCAGAGGATAGCACTCTGTGCTCTGGTGCAGTTGGCTTGGGAGTGGAGTATTTATGGCTGTAAGATGGGCTTTTGTCTTTTTCTGTAAATGGGTGATTAGTGTGTCTTGTTGTGACTGTATTTTTGTGATAAGAAGGAGAGATTATCTGTCACTGTGGTTGATGGGTGCCATTAGCTGGTCTTTTGTGTGTAGTGATCCCCGGTCCCTGTGGCTGGGTAGAGTTCATTGACCTTTTTGCACACTGTATTTTTGGGAGCCAAGTTTTGTTGAGTTTCAAACTTTCCTCTTTTTTTGGTGAAGTTCTGCTGGTGCTTGTGGATTTCAATGGCTTCCCTGTGCAGTCTGACTTAATGATTGCTGGTGTTCTCCAGTATTTTGGTATTTTGAAATAGAATTTCATGTCCAGTTTGTTTAAGGGCATGTTCAGCTACTGCAGATTTTTCTGGTTGTTTTAGTCTGCAGTGTCTCTCATGTTCTTTGATTCTGGTGTGGATGCTTCGTTTTGTGGTTCCAGTATATACCTGGCCACAACTGCAAGGTATCCGGTATACTCCTGCAGTGGTGAGGGGGTCCCTTCTGTCCTTTGCTGACTGTAACATTTGTTGTATTTTTGTGGTGGGCTTGAATACTGTTTGTAGGTTGTGTTTTTTCAAAAGTTTCCCCATGTGGTCTGTGACCCCTTTGATGTATGGCAGAAATACTTTATTTGTGGGTTGCTCTTTTTCTTCTTCAGTTTGGTGTTGTTTCCTTGGTTTGATGGCTCATGTGATTTCATTTTGCCTGTAGGGCCCAATTCAGATGCTTGCATTCAGTGCTGAGAAACTGAGCTTCACAGTTCTGAATTGCCCGGTCTACCAGTGTTTTGATTATGCCTCTTTTTTGCTGTGGGTGGTGGTTGGAGTTTTTGTGTAGGTACCGGTCTGTGTGGGTGGGTTTTCTGTAGGACTTGTGTCCCAGTCGGAGGTCAGTTTTGCGTAGGACCATGACATCTAAGAACGGGAGCTGGCCCTCTATTTCTTTTTCCATGGTGAATTGTGGATGCTGTTGAGATGGTTGAGAAATTCTTCCAATTTTTCTTCACCATGACTCCAAATTGCAAATGTGTCATCCACATATCAGAACCAGACTGTGGGTGCGAGGGATGCCGAAGCCAGGGCAAGTTTTTCAAAATGCTCCATGTAGAAGTTTGCTATAACCGGGCTGAGGGGGCTGCCCATGGCCACTCCATCTGTCTGTTCATAGAATTCATTATCCCACTGGAAATAGCTGGTTGTTAGGCAGTGTTGGAAGAGGGCCTTGATATCTTCTGGAAAGATCTGCTGGATGAGTGTCAGGGTGTCCTTTATCGGTACCTTAGTGAACAGGGATACGACATCAAAGCTGATCAGTCTGTCCCCAGGGTTGAGTTTTAGGGTGCTGATCTTGCTTATGAAATATCCTGAGTCTTTGATGTAGGATGAGGTTTGTCCAATGTGGGTCTGTAGGAGGGCCGCTAGGTGTTCAGCTAATTCATATGTTGGAGAGCTGATGGCACTTACAATAGGCCTGAGTGGGATTGAGTCTTTGTGGATTTTGAGGAGTCCATATAGTCTTGGTGGGAGAGCTTCTGTCTTGCAGATTTGTTGAAGGACGTTGGGGTGCAGGGAGGAACTCCTGATCAGTATGTTTGTTTGTTTTGTGATTTTGTTGGTGGTGGGCTCTAGAAGTTCTCTGATTTTGTCCTTGTATTCTTCTGTTTCCATGATTACTGTGGCGTTGCCTTTGTCTGCTGACAGGATGATGATCTCCGGGTCTGAGTTCAGGGACTTGATGCCATTTCTCTCCTTTCTTGTTATGTTGCTTTTGGGGAGTTCCATAGGATCCTGGGAGGCAGTGGAAGACTGGAGGACCTGGCGTTCTCTGGTCTATGGGGTCATAAAGAGGCAGATATGACTTAACGACTAAACAACAACAACAAACAAGTCACAACTAGAGTAGGCCGATTGAATTAGTGGGGATTTGATGGAATCAATGCACGTGTAAAATCCATTGATTCAACGGGCCTGCTCTAGTTAAAATTTACAGTTGGATTTCTACTATTACTGTGAATGGTTGTCAACCACTGTAGATGTTTTTAATACTGTACATCAGCAATTTACTTTCAAGGTTGTGAACATTCTATAAGGCATATATGAAGATACAGTTCAAATTTAGAGTGAGGCAAAAAAGAGATGAGAGAGGCTGATATCGGCAGTGAGCGGGGGAGGGGATGGCCCTTTATATAAGCCTATAACAGGATAAGCTGGCATGCTGTCTATTGCAGGAATACCTGTTTCGTTAAATATTTGTAAATAAAGAAATGGAACAAATAGCTCCACTGTTCTTTTATCCAAAGAAAATACTTCTAGTTTTGAAACTTCTTGCTCCTCCAAGATTCAGGGAATACTTTTCTCATCCTCCATTATATTTTTTTAGACATTTCACTACCTGTGGGAGAACTCTGATGTCATTAACTTGCAACATGGGATACAGTGCTGTCATCAATTGCCTAGATTTTCTTTGCTTATGTTTAGTGCTCAGTCAAGTGAAACCCATTCTTGAGAAAGCCAATGTAAGCCATATACTGTGGCATTATTTATTTACATTCCACTTAAGACAAATTATTACCTCATAGATACACAGTTCAGTTCTGTCACAATATGTTGAACTCCACTTGTTTGTGTGAAAGGCTTGCAAGTGGATTTTGGGTCTTGAATGCATCTTTATTTAGCAAGTTGTCTCAAATGCAAAAGAAAGCAGGTGTCCTTTACATGTAAATTGAATGGTATGTGACTAAAAGGTCTGTTATGCTGATCTCTATTGAAACTTATCTACAATGAGCTTAATTCAATTTGGAAATAGATACTGTGACAATCACCCACGTCACTCATGCCATTCATAATCATGAGCTGATTTGCATGAGCCTATGAGAGGACTGGAGAGGCGGACTCAGCAGCTACATAAGGTTTGCGGGAGAAGGAAGAGTCAGATAGGGCTGGTTAGTCAGAGAGAGAGGGAACAGATACTGAGAGATAGAAAGCTGGTTTGAAAATAGGTAGAGAAGGTGGTAATGATATAGTAAGAGAAAAGAAGTACAGTGGGGTCTTGACTTGAGAACTTAATCCATATTGGAAGGCGGTTCTCAAGTCAAAAAGTTCTCAGGTCAAATTTGCATTTCCCATAGGAATGTATTGAAAACCATTTGATCCGTATCTGCTCTTTTCCGTCCATAGAAACTAAAGGGAAGCTGTTATTCCGCCTTCGACCACTAGAGGGGGATATTTTGTTTCTTTTTTTCTTAGGTCAAGAAAGGTTCAGGGAAGGCAGGGAAAATACAGTCCAGGCAGTACCAGGCAGTCCGAAGACTGTCTCCCAATCCACTCTCTAAACGCTGGGAGGAGTGAGGAAGCAGACAGGCACCCTTTTCACTGGCCAACAATTAACTGAAAATTCAAATTTTGCACTTTCCCTGCCTCCCACATGGTTTTTTTTCAGTTCTTAACTCAAATCTAAGTACTTAAGTCAAGTCAATATTTTCCTATGAGAGCGGTTCTTAAGTCAAAATGTTCTTAACTCGAGCCGTTCTTAAGTCAAGACCCCACTGTATGTGCTGAGCAAACTGTTGATGATTTGCTTGTGTATAATATTTATCTGAGAAACATCTGTTCTTATCCAATCTGCTTCCCTTCAATAAATATGTTCTGTTTATGTTCACAAGTCAAGTGTTCGGACAAACATCATTTGTATTGTGGACTGAGATAATCCACTGGTGGCAGTGAGAAGAGAACGCAACATGAGCCTTTGTGAGGGAAAGACAGGCAGGGGCCACAAGGGCGAACACCACAAAGATACTTTTGCCACATACCAAATAACCTAATACATTTACTAAGGAGTTGGATAAATTAGCATATTACCTCTTTACCAACTTTTTTTGATAAGTCACATTCATGTTTATTTGCTTATCACCATTAACAGATGTATAATTTACAGCCTTGTGAACATACAAATTCTTTGTAGTGTGTAATGCATAGAACACTTTAACATTTACAGTAAATTAAATGCTTTAATAAGAAGGAACATGACAGTATTAATGTAGGACCATATTCAGACAAAAACCCTTATGAGCTCACTGTCTGGAGCAGTTATGGAGACGGGCCAACTTTTTGGACTGGAACACAGACTCACAATTTTGTGCAAATGTCTCTTTTGAACCTGTCACAGGCAAAGTCAATAGGAATAACGTCACCTTGTATATGTTTTTTGGACAGCAGTATGCATGGCACATTGCCTCAGATGGCAGATATTTATCTCCATGAGGACAGGACATGGGAAAACCTGATGATCTGAACAGGAGCCATTGAACAGTTAGTGAACAAGAACATCGTAAGAGAAAAACACAGTAACACATGGATGGGGGCAGAAATTCTGGAAACTTTTGTTTTATTTTTCAGTTGATGCTCATTATGTTTTTAGTGCTTTGTCTTTTTTTTTTTTCCAGTACTACTGTTATAGTGGTTTCTTTTCCCATTGTTTTCCTACAGCTTTTGTGTTGGGTGAGAAGGTTTGACAAATACATTCAGCAAAGAAATAAAAAGGTGATCAATTCTGATTAAATGTTGAATTTGTATGTCAGCCAGAACTTGCAAAGGGTGCATTACAACTGACACTGTTATCTCTTTGTGAGTAATAAGAACATAACAAGATTTCTTTTACAAAATCGTGTAACCATGGGTTAACACCATAAATTTTTCATGTTTATAGCTGACGCTTGTTACTTTGGCTTGTTATTTAGAGGTATTAGAATGCTTGGAAGACATTTTGAAAGGATTTGGAATTTGAGAGTTCAAACTTCCTCTTTTTAAAAATAGGTTTCTCTAGAAAAAGATGAAAGTAATATAGTAACAGAAAGAGCCAAGTCATGAGATGAGGCGAATGAAGCAACAAGGGAAGGTAACAATTCCTTTTTAAAAAATAACTTTCCACATTCTTCTCAGAGTATTAATGCAGGGCTGGAGGCTGCTACTTTCTTCACCCACTCTTGGCTACAGTCCCAATGGTGTGGTGGAACCAAGACTTCCAGGTCATGAGGTCATCAATTTTAATTACCATGGGCAATAATATGTTCTGCCCCTCCACTCAAAATATTGTTATGCGCTATCCCTGCTATTAACATCTAATAGGCTGGCTAGGCATGATGGGGATTGTAATCCAGAAAGTTTGGAGAGTACCAAGCATGGAGAAAAGGAAGTATAGCCCTGGTACAATTATTTTACAAATAAAAAGGGTAATCATGGCTGTTGAACAAAGCTAGATGCTTGTGCCCCTCTTGCATTGCAGAAGAGTCCCCCTACAATGCAATGTTTGTAGCACAAATCTACCCATCCACTATCTATATAACTTTTGTTTATAATGTTAGAAAGAAAAACAGTGTAACATTTATGCTACCTCTCCTTTTGCCGTTTGCCTTGCATGATATGTGGTAGCAAAGAGCCTAGATTTATTTCAGCCTCTGTAATCGCAAAGATCAAGAAGGGAGGAAAAGATCTGAGCATTAGTTTTGGGTGAAAAATGCATAACTCTATTAAAGTTACTAGAGCATCACACATTACAAGAGCAGAAAATCTGGGCAGGATATTCATTGAAATTCTCTTGATAAACCATGTTACAAGTGAGTTATTGAAATATACGAGGGTGCACACTACCAAAGAAAGCACAACATGGTGTTGTATATTAAAAAGTTGGAACAGAGTTCTTCAGTAGCCTTCATGTTCCTCAGAATGGGATTGGAAGAGAGGTTTGCTTCTGACTCCATAAGCATGTGTTGAAAATTCAAGATGACATTTTACATTTAGTCACAAACCAGGCGGAACATAAATAGAAAGCTGCTAAGTATAAATATAAGCTATCGGAAATATGTCCAGCACAAGCAGAACCTGGCCACCACAACAGCAGCACTACCAAATACACACACACACACACACAATATTTTACTGTCTGCCTTAGTCCGTACCCCATGTGCTGCTTGCATGAATGTCAGCCTGCTTGTCCTCATAAATATTTCATTGGACCTGCACATGAATTTGGATGCAGATTCTTACTTACATGGCAGAGTTCACAAATTGCTTGCTCAGTGCGTGACCTTGATCAATTTTGTGTGTGCAGGCAGGTAAGTGACTCACATGGCTCTCTCTCTCTCTCTCTCTCTCTCTCTCTCTCTCTCTCTCTCTCTCTCTCTCTCTCTCTCTCTCAACAAATTGTTCTACTGCTCTCTCTTTTAAAAAAAAAAAAAGCAGCACATAACAGTAATATAAGCTTTTTGAAGAAAAACTCATAGTGTCCCCTCCCCATTTTGAGTTATTTGGAAAGACTCACCCTAAACTATACATCATTACTCTGAATGTAAAGTCCTCCTTTGTCAAAGCCCAAAGAGGCCTTGTAGTTATGTTCAGACCCGGCCTCCTTTCCAGTAAGGTTTTTATCCTCCACCCTCTACCACAAATGTTAAACTGTACAGCAGAGTGTGTGTCCTTCATGAACAACACTGTCACAGATAACATTGTCTCCCATTTATAAACTTCCCTTGTTTTCCCATTGCTGTTTCTGACTTTTTCTTTACTGAAAATAATGAACTTTTTTTAAAAAGGGGGGATCAATGAAATACCAGCACAAAATCTTTTGATTGGTAGCACTCAGGAGTTCTCTATTTGGAACAATTTTTTTTTACTTTCATTCCTTTCAAATAAAAATAAAAAAATCTGGAAAAATTAAAAGACTGTGTGATTTCCCCCCCCCCAAAAAAAGAATACTTGTGCCAGGTGAGGCCCTCATTTTTAAATGCATAGACTGTGTACACTCAGTAATTTCAACAGACGTCCTTTGACAAATGAGCCAGAGGCCTCTTTTGCAGGCAATTCTAATCCTCAACCCATAGAAATAATACATGGGAAATCTGCACATTGAGAGCAGAAACAGATGAAGCAGCAGCTTTACAATTGCAAGGTGATAAAGCAATATCCCTCTATAGCAACTACATTTTTCAAAACTGCTATCCCTGCTCAACCAACATGCAAAGGAAGCCTGATATTACTTCTCTGCCATCAATCACCCAACAAAAGCTGGGTGATTTTCAGCCTGTGGACCCGCAGAACCTTACTGAAGGATAGCCAAGTGTCCTTCTTTTCCACTGCTATTTAATGAAGCTGCCCTCCCATCTGGATATTGCTCAGATGCTAACTTTTTCTGTTAATTTCAACGGAAGTTCTATCACTGTATCAGAGTAGCCCAGTTCTGCTCCTCGAGGTAACGGAGAATACATGGCACTGCCCGTGTTCCATGTATACCTAGATTGGTTGTTGAATGACAGCATTGGGATGGCGTTATTCTCCCCTCCTGGAAGCAGCAGAGCAGTTTCGGGGATGCCACAGTATTTTTGCTCCAAGGAATCTCAAGAGGAACTGTGGGGCAGTTCCTATTACCATCCTACAGCACTCGACACCTGAAATATGTGCCTACCTTGACCCAATGATAGGGCTATCTCTGCTCTGCATATTCATATTTTTGCCCTCTGTCTTATTTTGAAATATAGATCCATCAGAGAAGTTAAATTACAGCCAGTTCACACTTTTCTAAGTTCCAGTGCAGAGAGGCCTCACATTTAGATGGTAAAATACATATGCAGTACTATCAGGGATGAATCATGAATGCACATTTAAATACAATCACCAGGGAAGTGGAGGCCTGACCCTAATCACCAGTATCTAGCTAGGTGTACTTTATCATTCACAGCACAATATACTCAGAAATAAGTTTCACTGAGTACTGAAGTAAATGTGAATAGGATTGTGGCCTAAAGTTGGAAATGGCTATTCCTTCATTCTTAAGTTGAAACAGAGGATGTTCCCAGCCTCTCTAAAAGCTTGTGCTAATACAGTTTTTATGTCCACAGTGAACATTACCTGTGAGTGTGTGTTCTGTGCTGTCAAGTCAGAGCCAAATTACAGTGACCTTAATAGGCTTTTCAAGATATCTGAAATATTTAAGGAGTGGTTTTATCAGTTCCATTCTCTTATGAGTTTCCATGGCGAAGAGGGGATTCAAACCCTGTTCTCCAGAATCCTAGTCCATCACTGAATCCACTAGATCACACTGGGCTACACTAATCACCTAGGACGATATCCTTTTCTATATATTTGTTTAGATAATTAAGGCCCTTCTGTAGGGTTCCCAGGTCAACAGCAACTTCAAGGCCAAAACACCAGACCAGGAGATGGGCTCATGATTTCACAGAGGTGTGTGCTCATGAAGTCGCAGAGGCAGGACATACAAGAGTTAGAAGCTGGCCCTAAACTGCTTCTGCTTCAGCTGATTGTGGAAAAAGGCTTGAGCAGAATCTAGTCAAGGGGCCTAGAAGCTCAGTAAAATGCAAATAATTTAGTAAGAAGGCATCTTAAAACAAAAAAAGGAGGGGAAAGCTTGTTTATGGTGGCCAGATAGGCAACCAATGATGCCAGCTAGCATATAGTGAAAATGGTGCACCTAAGTTCTAAAACTACTACACACACACAAATCCATTTTGTTCTCTTCTAGCACTGCTTGCCCTAAGATTTGTCTCTCCACAGGAAGACACAGAGAAGCATAAAAATTCACTCCAGTCAATGCTCTGAGACTTCCTATCTATATTACATGGTTTTAGGCTGCCATTCTATCTGCCGTTATCTGAAAGTTAGGCCCTCTGAAAACAGGTGGAATTTAAGGCTGAGTCAGCATGGACTGATATGTAACTCTACGAAAACAGCACTATGTAGTGGCCAAAATTCTGCTGAATATTCCTTACCTGCAAGAGGAATTGCAGAAGTTACTGCTGCTAGTTGCAGCTAATTTACGTTTCTCAGCATGCCCAGGCTTTTGCCTGATGGACAGTTGGGTACATGATCTGGCACATGATTGACATTCAGACAGTACCTCATCAATTTAGCCTTGGCAATTTCTCTTATTCCTTTTACTCGTATGTTAATATCCAGCAAAATTCTGGACACTTGTATCTTATTGTTGCACAGTTCCCCTCCCATTTTTTTCATCCAAGATGAATTACTCTTGCAGATATATCCCATTTCCCAAGTAGTGAGACTGCAATGTTTTGTATCCGAAAAGATGATGGAGAAACATTCATTGCTGTTGTGATTGTTCCATTGAACATCACTGCAGATGTGTCACAGGCACTGATTTGACATTTTTAGTGGCATTGTTAGTGATGATATACACAGCTCATCCTGTGTTTGCCTACTCCATGATATACTGTGAAGCTTTATTTTAGGGAAATGTTTAGCGTTTCTATGTGGGCTGTGCACTTTTCCACCACACAATTCCAGAGCAAGGACAAAAAAATTCCAGTGCCATACAAAAGAAAAACTACTCAATTGCAATGTCCTGCCTTTTGAAGAAAACTATTTTAGATTTAACTTTTAAAAATATACTAGCAGAAGTACCAGTTAGAACACCCCCCATTCCTTCACTGTTCTTGTGCTTCCTCTCTTATTCTTTTCTTTTTCTTTCCATTATCCTTGTCCTTCTAGTTGACTGCTGAGGCAAGAGGGCAATTGCCCACACTAGAGTCCTAAATAATGGTTTATTGTAATGGATATAACTAGTCTAGTTCTCTGCACAGTTCAGGGGGAGACTCTCTGGGCCAGCAGGCAATTGCTTCCAAACTCAGGATGCGGCTTTTGCAATCTTTTGTGAGATACCTATAACCTAGAGAATGTTGGCTGGATATCTCAGTGAGGTGGGATGCTTGGCTGTAAAGCCAAAGGTTGGGAATTCAATTATTTGTTGTGATTTGTAGAACAGCCACTCTGTGTGGCCTTGGGCAAGCTGTGTTGTCCCAGAGCTAGGACTACCATGGGCAAGCTACACTATACCCACTCCCCACCCCCAGAAGAAGATTCTGATAAATCACTTGAGTACGCTACATGTAAAAAACCTTGGAAAGAGTAACCATAAGTCACATTGTTGTTGTTCTTGTTTTTCTTCTTGTTGTTGTTGTTCCGTAGAAGCACAATCATAACAGAAAACCAATGTGATGAAAGTTTGCGTGAATCAGATTTTGTTTGGGGTATACAACCCACCATCATTATTCCTCTCTAAGAAGGGGCAGGGCTATGGCTGAGAAACGGTGAGTTCTGCCAACCCTGAAAGGTAGTTCAGCTTTTCTATTCCCATTTTCTCACTGGGATTTAGGTTACTTTGTGGTATATTTTACTGTGTAGTCCAAATTTTTCCTGTTGTTTCAGGGAAGGGAAGGAAGCTTTGTATAGATTTATCAGAGACTAGGTCCACCTATCTTTCTCCAGACTATTAGAAATGGTAGACCTGTTTTTTGAAATGTTACCAGAAGATTTTTCATATACGAAATGATGTGCATTCCCAAAACAACATTTGAAAATTTCAGAATTGGAGCAATGCAAAGGCCCTTTTATGATAACTGCTATAAAATGTATCTGGTACCAATATGAGACATAAAGTAAACTCCTCTGGAGCAAGTCACTATCCAGATTACTTTCCTATCCTCAGTTACAGTGAGTGATGCAAAAGGGATGCTTACTTCAGACCTTTGCACCATGCTTCAATTTCAAAACAATGCTTTTGGTCCATCTTATTTAAAGGGCAAAATGTGGCTGCATCTGATTCATTCTATCTAGTATAACAAAATGGCAAATAAAATCAAGGTTAATGTTGTTGAATGTGGAGTACTTAACGAGTTGTATTCTCTTGTGACTTATCTTGCAGCAGCTCGACACTAAATGTGTTTCTTTAATGTTGTGCAGTGCATCCCTGGCAGGATCCAGTGCAAATTGCAAATCTCTTTTAAAATGGCATCCCTTTCTCTTAAGGAGGCCTTGGAAAAGGGCTGATAAAGATGAGCATATTCTGCAAATCAAGTTGGTTCACTTCCAGTGCAAAATGAGGACTTGACTGACTGCAAGTGGAGCTGTCAGCTTGTACAGACTTCACTGTCAAGGGCTTGTGTCATCTGTCAGTGTCTGTTCCAGCTCACTGTACCACATAGAGGGAATGCACTGTTGCCTCCCAATTGATAACACGCTGCCAGAAGCATGTTACTTTCTCATCTGTCTTCTTGTAGCTGTCAAAACTGCAATCCATTAATTAGTTTGTTCTTGTGAATTTTAGTTGCTCCGAAGACATGCAAATTTCAAAACGAAGGATAAGATGTGTGTGTGTGTGTGTGTGTGTGTGTGTGTGTGTGTGCGCGCGCGCACGCACACACACACACACAGAGATACACAAGCCAACAAGGCTGCCTATAGAAGTCTGGAAATCCTAAGTGGCAGTTATTACGAACAGTGTAAGCACTGGAGATCACACTGTCCATCTGAGTGAGTGTAATGATGTAGCAAGTTTCACTGCCTAGCTTTTAATGAGACCAGGTTTCTTATAGAAGCAGAAGAAATAACAGTGACAAGTGAAAGGAAGAAAGCACACCAAAAGGGAGGTCAGCTCAGTCAAGAAGGTACAACATATGGCCACTATTGCTTCCATTTTTTTCCCTGTGTATTATAGTTGAAGGCAGATTTTGTTTCTTTTTGTCAGTGTTATCCTCCTTCCTGCTGTCTAAATTAGCAGATTTTATTTCTGAAGTCTCAAGTTTACTAGAAGAGTAGAAAAAAAATTATCTTATCTCCCCACCATCACCCTTCTCTTTAGTGTGGAATATATACACCATCCACGTTACACTCCTGCATTAAGAGAGATATATTGTTGAGTCTGTTATTATACAGCAATTTTTGTAAACACGGTTGCATTAGTGGAAGCATAGACATTCTGGTAGATTGAGGATAATGTGTTTACAATTTGAAAAACTCAAGGCAGTTTGTCAACAGAGATCTTTGCATACTGTGAATTTGAGATACAATCTATAAAAAGAGTCATACTCTGGTATTTTCATCTGCTGCTATAAGAACACAATGGATAGGAGCCATACTAAGGTCTAAAATTCAACACTGTTCTAGTACACATACAAAAAAACTCCCCTCCCCACCCCTGCTTCATCCTACAGCTCTCTTTAAACCTACTCCGGAAAATTCCCAGTCCCTTTCAGTAGGTTTTGAGGGTGGGGAGAAGGGAGATCCCCCTGATTCCGGTGTCTGAAACAGTTCCATTGGTTCAGACCTGGGCAAAATGTGGCCTTCCAGATGTTGCTGAACTGCAAATCCCAACACTCTTCATTATTGGCTGTGTGGGCTAGGATTGCTGGGAGTTGCAGTTCAGCAACATCTGGAAGGCCGCATTTTGCCCAGGTCTGCTAGTTGAAGTACCCCTTTGATGCCACAAAGTGGACTTTGTTATAACTTACTTCACATTGATTTCTGTAGGAACTACATGCAGATAACATTGTCTGGATCCAACCCACTATAAAAGCATACACACAAATCCCAAAATATTTCTCAGCAATAGAATTGCCTCTCTTTTCTTATGTTGTTTATACATTACGGGTTGTTTATACGTTATACAACCCAATCTTGCTCTTAAAAAAGAACTCATTCAGGTCAATGGAAAAGTTAAGCTATCTGCCAATCGTAGCTTTAAAAAGTTAAATTTTTGCACTATATTTCCCAGAATCCATCAAACAGAATGACCAGTGGGCATACTGGTTGGAGGATTCTGATAATAAAAAAAAGTAACATCTCCAAACTTGTTCTGAATAGCAACTGCAGAGACTAGCAATGAGGTAGGATTATTGCCTTCATTCCTTTGTTGAAGGTTTCCTGACTAGTCACTTTTCAAAGATGAACAGAATAGCAAGATTCTTCTACTTTGTTTTGTCATCAGAATATCTCTGGAAAACTATGGTGCTTGTTTCATGTTTCAAAACAGATTTAATGTTCATTTACACAGACTTTATGGTCATTGTTCAAAGTTTCTTGTGGTCATTGTACCCATGCTGCCTTTTAAACATAATCTCAATCTGAACAGGAATACTATGATATTAAATATTTCTCCTGCCACCTTAGTAATGAAATTCATCAGGAGACCATTTGCCTATGACTACTAGGAGATCTTTGCTGCATTTTCACAGTGGATTGAAATTCATACCTTTATCTAGACATTTTAAAGTTATGACCTTCAGGTATAAGAGCAATTTGATTAGTTCATCCTATATGATTTTGGTTTGATTTGCAAATCTAATTTCTATCTCCATGTCTAGCATTTGGAAAATCTTTTGCCTCCATATTAATTTAACATTATCTTTTACCTATTAAAAGCAACTCACAGTGACCTTTAAATTCACTTACAAATTAGAGCCCATTGGCTAATGTGGACCAATTGGCCTCAGTTAGACATTCAGTGACAAACCATTATTTCTGGCCCACTTCTTTAATTGGCTAGAATGCTCTTTCCTATCCAATATATTCACTGTCAGAGTTGCTTGCTAGCCTTTTGTCGACTTCCTGGATGTTGTCCAGGTCATTAAAGCTACATCTTCCATTCAGTTCTCATTTACCCAGAGGCAAATTCCTAACTTTTTTTTTCCTTAATTGATTAAAGCCTGCAGAATTTTCAGATGGGTCATTCTGAAGGTGAGATCTTGAAACAGATATAGTGAAGTGAAACGCTTCTATAAACAATGTGTCACTGATAGATTCAGGAACTGCACTTCACCAGGCAGAGTTTCCAAGCAAATATAAAAGAATGCTATTATGGCACTAATCATTTTAATTAGTGGAGATAGTGTAGTTTAGGAGGTAGGAGTGCCTGGCTGTTGAGCCAGCAACTGGAAATTGGAGCCCCGTTGTGTTTCCTGGGAGAAGGTCCAGCCAATGTCACCCAAAGCATGTGTGGCTGATGGGATTATGTTCCCTGCCACCTGTGTGGCCTTAGGCAAACTGTGCAGTCCCGGAGCAACAGCAGAAGTGGGACTAGAAAACCACATCTGACTAATCTGTACATAGAAAACCCTGGAAGGGTTGCTGCAAATTGGAATTGAATTGATGGCACACGATCCTTGATTTTAAAATTTTAACTATATAATTATTAGTATTTTTCCATATACTTTAAGTAAAAACTAATGCAATACACAGATATATTCTGACGATAAAGAATGACCTCCCACTAAAGAGATCACGTAAATGTTCACTAACCAGATTTAAGTTCATTCAGTTCTACTGCAATCAATAGGGTGGAATGCATTCATGTGTAAGTTGTTTGCTTATCATTCCCACCTTACCCTGCCAGCGGGATGGTAAGGCGATGTGCTGGTAAAGCAGCCTTGCTGTTTCATGATGGACTAAATAGAACACTGAAAAAAGCTTGTTGTTATTGCCGTTGATAAGCAGTGTGATGAAATGAAGGGACTTCAGGTACTGAATTTCCATGCTTGTTCCTGGCCCTGCTCATTTCCTTTTCCTGAGCTTCAGACTATGAACGCAGATGTCTATGTGTTAAGGTGCAATAACTAAAGACGAGGTTAACACTGACACTTTTAGGGGAAACTATAAGTTGTTGTTATTGTTGTTTTTACTTATATACACCACCCCAAAGTGCTAAAACACTCTCTTGGCTGTTTACAACAGAACTATGCAAACAACACTTATATTAAATTATAACTTTTTTAATAGTTTTAGAAAATATTTTATAAATGTATGAATTTTATGAAATTTATAAAAATATCCATCAAAACGTTAGAAAATATTTTATAAAGCTAACCGATATTAAAGTATAAACTAATTGGCTGCATTAATAGTTATTTGCCCATTCATTTTTTAAAAGTTAAAATTACTGAAAATGGCCAACAATCCCCAAGGTTACCTCCAAATAACACATTTGTTAGTGTGTCACATTAATTGCTGTTCAAAAAGAATAACAAGATTGGTGTTTAATAATTAAAATAACACCACAAGATCAGTCATTACAAAATTGGGATTATAATATTTGTTAAAATAAAAAAAATTTTTAATGAGTTGGGTAATAAATTTGTTTTTTAACAAATTATTTCTGAGTCTCACCAGCAGAACGTCTCTAGAGGAACACCTATGCCATTTGGGCAGGGCAAGCAATTTCCTGTGCCACAAATGTCCCAGTGCTAATGTGTCTCTATATCCACTGCTTCTTGAGGCCTATTGGTTGACTTACCATTAAAAATAGAATTAGGGCCTCACAAGTGGATTTTGGTTCATGCAGAGGCTCCTCCTTGCTATAATCCCACTGGATCGCCTTCAGAAGGATGGTTTCCATTTAACTTCTAAATGGACAGAATTGGCTAGTTCATGATATTTTTTTAACCAGTATACCAGGTGGCTCAGTGATTGTGCAGTATGATGACTGTCTGTATTCACTCATGGCAAGTGCTGAACTGAATCTAAGGTGAAATGGCCACCATTTGATCTGTTTGTCACATGCCCAGGTTGTTTTGTTCAATACACTGTTACATCAACCTATAGTACGGCTTTTTCTGGTGACGTAATTGCATAACATCAGGCAACTGTTTCAGCACTGGTTGAATGCTTACCATGAACTCTGTAACACTTGCCCTGTACTCTGTATGCTACTGTGTGTGCTGCTGCCATTTCTTAAGATAAAATATCCTGTAATTTTGTTCTTACTATTGTGTAGAATTCTTTGAACTGCTCCACCGTAACAGATTTCCAGACATTTTCTGGGGATGTCAAGTCCTTGTTGTATGATGTTAGTTCATCTCACAACTTAACATGCACATATAGAACTGTTTTCACTGAGTCATACCTGTGATGGAAGTATAAATGAACTTGTGAAGGAAATGAGGTGTTAATTAAAATGGCATATATGTGTGTTCACACTCATTGGCAGATAGGTCCCTTTTTCTTTGTGTCTAAGAAAACACCCTAAGAACTCAGAGACAAGTGTACAGTACTGGATAATTTGTAGGAAAATTCTCCTTACCTGAATGGGAATACCATGACACCTGGGTATCCTGGCAGCATTTTAAACCCCCAAATAGTTATTGCCCTTTCTGGAAACATTTTGCACAACATGTTAAGAGATCATAATTAATAATCTTTCCACCTAAAAACAAATGATGCATTGAAGATAACCCTTAATTAGAGGCAGCAATTTCACCAGTGTTGGAAGATATATGATGATCAGAAGCTTGTCATATTTCCCATAGTTTCCAAATGAATTTGTTTTGTTTCATGATTGGTCTTTGGAAGTTAAACACTGACTTTGTTTGCTAAGTTAATTGCTCATTTATGAAGGCCTGCTCAATTCATATCTTTGAAACACAGAAAGATTTCAATTTCTAATATCTGTAACATAGAATTTGTGCCTCGGGACCTGCCAGATGATCCTTTGTATGAATAGGCCACTCTAGTTGTAAGTTGAGTTCTTTTTACCATTCACCTTCAGTGAGCTACTATGTGTGGTGCTGCCATTTCTTCTTAAATAAATGTACACATTGTTTGATTAGTGTCTAATGACTTGGAGTTTGTAAATTTGCTCTGTGTTTTAACCCGAACTTTACAGAAGATTTCCAAGGTGCTGAATCTAATGGAGGGAAAATTTTCAGAACCTTAGATTCCTCCTGTAAAGCTCCACCATGACCACAAACCCAGAATCTATTGCTGTCCTATATCATCCATGTCTTCTTAGACAGTCTTTAGAAGACTGAAACATTTCCCTGCTTACTTTTACATGGCCATTTGCAACCTGAGATATTGAAGCCAGATGTGTTATCTGGGAAATTTCCTTGAACAGCATGGAATTTCATAATAGAAAAAGGAAAGCCATTCACTTACCTTTAGTGGGGATCATGAAATTCATCACTAGTGGTGTGCTCTTTCAATTTTATTTTATTTTATTTTCTAGACTCAAAAAGGCTGCATAGCCTTCTCTAGCCTTGCTTCCTGTTGTTAATGTGACCAAATGAAGCTGTGCGGGAGTCATAGATCTTTGGGAGATGCCTTCTATAGAGCCTAATGGGCAGTAAAGTTATGACTTCCAGGAAGCACTGCGGTAGATTCCTTTTTGATATATTAGCAAGGGGAAGCCAGGCTGAAATAGACTGTGCGATGTAAAAGGTAGGCTTTCCTGCAGGTGAGTGAAATACAGCTGTCTGTAGATGTGTTTGTGGGCTGAACCTCCCTGACTTCTTCCTGGAAATCCTTGGAGAATGCTAGCAGATGGAGAAGGAAGGAAGGAAGGAAGGAAGGAAGGAAGGAAGGAAGGAAGGAAGGAAGGAAGGAAGGAAGGAAGGAAGGAAGGAAGGAAGGAAGGAAGGAAGGAAGGAAGGAAGGAAGGAAGGAAGGAAGGAAGGAAGGAAGGAAAACCTCTGCCATTGCCTTGCCTGGATTTTCGTAAGCACCAAAATATGATACAAATAACATGTTTTTCTTACAGATTCCCAGTAAATTTTTACAAGTCAAAGACGACATGTTACTTCTGCTTCAAAGTACAATTCCTCACTACTGCTATTACTCTTCCTCCCCCTCCTCCCTGCTGCCACTGCAGGATTAAGGACTGTCCAAATTGTATCATAATATCTGAGTCACTGCCAAGGTTCCAAAAACAAAAGACTCAACCTGCCTACTTACTAGCTGACCTACAACTTTTTTTTAATCAAATAACTCTCCATCATTCACCAACTGCTTTGCTAGAAATTACCGAACACATTTCCACTGCCATAAAATTGGCTCAGACTATATTTCTGAATTCCAAGAAAGCTTTTGACAGCCAACTATGATACTTTATGTAAGAAGTTGTCAGCATACTGTGTATCACCTAAAGCTGTCACTTGGCTTAGGTAAGAACTGTCAAATTGCCTGCAAAATATTGTTACTGGGGGCACTAAATCTTTTCAACCTATTTCTGCTGGGATTCATCAGATAGAGCTCCTGCTCTGTTTCTTCTGAAATCCCACGTATAAAGGATCTGTGGCACATATGCACGAGGAAAAACAAACTCTGTGTATGGGGAGACAACAGAGGCTACCATCAATTATTGGGAAGTGCCATGAATAAGCTCACTTTTCCTTAGAAAAGAAAGCTGTCTTTATCCTATTTGCATATTATAGATCTCATTTATCATGAAGTTCATGAAAGAAGATCATTAACTACTGGGAAAATGTGCAATATTTACTCAGAATCAACATTATTATATATTTATTTAAAGCATTTTGTATCTGTTCAGAATTTATTTATTTATTTATTTATTTATTTATTTATTTGAAGCATTTTAATTCACTCATCAGTTCAAAAGAAACAAGAGCTGCAAGAAAATGCAAGATTTATAAGTAAAAAAAACCCATTTGATTCATTTGATGGCGTTTTAGTGGATAGTATTTCATAGAGAAAAAAAGGATGCCAGAAGCTAATAGGTGCCAATATGCTCTTTTCAGTAGGTGAGGCACATGCTAAAGCTTTCTGAAGTGCAAACAAATTTAAAAAATAAGTTTGTTTGGTTGCACCATCATCTCCAGGTTCCTTGGCAGAAAAGTTCCTAGGCAGAAAAAGATAATCTTCTACCATTGTGATTCATGCTCAATAATGCTTCAAAATTACCTTTGGGGTTGTCAACAGAGAATTCTTTATTCCCTCCTCTTTTATTTGACTAAGGATGCAACTCACACAGCAGAAAAAGGGAAATGGATCTGCTCTGACGTCTCACCCAGAAAGTCGGGTTTTCCCAAGTTAATTTATTTCAGCCAACCACACCAGAGGCAGTAGACAGAGAGGGTGAAATCAACCTATACGTGATGCCTGGGTTTGCTGTTTTCCTTCTCTCTTTCCCATTCCATTCTGTTCTGTTCTGTTCCATTACTTTTCTTTCTTTCTTTCTTTCTTTCTTTCTTTCTTTCTTTCTTTCTTTCTTTCTTTCTTTCTTTCTTTCTTAGTTTCATTCGTTCGTTCATTCGTTCATTCATTCGTTCGTTCTTTCTTTCTGCTTGCTGTCTGAGCGGATTTGCTTTGACTTGCACATTGTGTCAATAGAAAATAATGCAAACCAGACCATCCCACTCCTGGAGCACTTGCTGCATTATTTGTCAATGTTGTCACACTGTAAGAGGAAAGAAAAAGGATGCCAATAACTGATCCATTCCATCCCTAAGAAAGTGAGATATAGAGAACAAACAACCAAACTAGAGGAGCCACTGTCACAACTTCAACCAGGAAGGGACAGCATATTCATGAACCTAGCCTACGTTCTGGGCTTAGGGTTGCTTCTCTGTCTTCATTACTTGCACATGAAGATAATATGGTCATATACTTCTGCTCCATCATTCTGTAAAACTATGTACAAGATGGTCAACAATGCAGGTCGAAAAAGAAAAAAACCAATGATCTACATTAGGCATTAGAGCTCCTTATAATGAAAAAAAAATTGAAATAATTTGCAGTATCTTCTAATCTCCCTACAGGAACACACACTAGATTAACCCTTATGAAATATTGGTTCAGCCAAAGGGGTGGAATTATTGAAAGAGTGGGGCTGTGAGTAAAAATTTTGAATCAGTAAGAGTAGGAGAGCTGAAGAGACCAGAGAGACTGTTGCCACTTAAACTTAAAATGTGTTTCTAGTTGTGCTGGAGGGGTGAATCCTCACAGTGAATTCATGAATGGCATACAATTGAACTGATATTTTATTTTATGCTATTAAAGATTCCACATGTGGAGCTAATTCTTCTAGGTACTGGACACCCAAACTAGTTGAGGAAGATGTCTTGAATTTTTACCTGAATATGAATTCAAAGGGGCACTTGAACTTGGCAATTCTACAAGCAACTTCTGTATTGGTGCTGTTGCCTAGGTCTTGGGTGCACAAATTTCAGCAATTTGTTGATATAATTGTCTCTTATATAACTGTGAATAAGAAAAGACTCATTTTTGTGAAATTGTGTTCGCAAGGTTCATCAATAGATATCTGAGTAAGGAAATAGCCCTATGGTACTTAAAAGTGTTATGCTAGCAGATAGTATTGTTGCTTGATACAGAAGTACTATCAGACTTGATTTCTTGTCATTGTCTTTGACAGACATTTTCAAATGGGATGGAAATTACAGTACTTATAACAATAAGCAATGAGAGGGAAATTATTAATGCCAGCTCCAGGGCTTTTGTAATTTTCCCCATGTGAGGAACACATCTGAAGATGAGTGGGTGGGGTGGGCCCTTCGTATCTGACCCCTCTTCCAGCACAGCCAGCAAAGCTGTTCCCTTTCTACCTGAGCGGACCCTGAAAGGTCTGGCATTGCATAAGGAAGAGGCCGAAGACCCACAGAGGGGCAACAATCTAGGAACACAGCATCTGTTTGAGGATGGACTGCGCTCTGTTTTTGAGATCTATCTGATTGCCCTGCGAAGCTCTCCTAAGGACTCTTAGACTATGCAACGAAATCACATAAAAAAGAAAGAAAAAGAGCTTGGAAAACTTTCTTTGTTTCAACTGTAGCTCCAGGCACCATGGTGGCTGAAGGATTCTGGGTAGTTAGTACACAGAAGTAACTTTCTCCCAGTTCTGGAAAAAAATGAACAAGATTTTTTTGATTAATAAAAAATAATCTAATACATTTTTGTCTTGCCTCAAACCATCCAGGAAAAAGAAACATTAAAAGGGACACCAAACTGCCAGTAATGACTGTGCCATTATTCATCCTTTTAAAAATATGAACATATTCATAAACGGAATGTCCCAGACTTCTGTCATCTCAATGATCTGTTGTAATTTTCCCACTGTTTTCTTGCACCTATAAGAAGGTTCTGTACTAATGTATTGCTCAATCCCACTTTTTCCTTATTAAAACCGAAACAGAATATGGTGATTATGCAGTATCTGTGCCCAATAATCAAATGTATGTTATCTGCTACTTTTCCCTGATAAGACCCAATAACAATCTGAAACAAGAACAGCAGAATCCGTAGCAGCATTACACAAGAAACTGCTAGATTTTGCTCAGCCAGATCATTTGCGGTATCATTGCTGTAAGACTTTTGAACCTATATAAATTGTAGTATCCTAGCTTACAGATATAAGGCCATCCGTCATTTTAATTGGATTTGTTTAGATCTCTTTCCCATCTTATTTTGGCTTTATCATTCCCTAAATACAAATTCCTTAGATGTTATATGTCTAAGATAATAATTCTGTAGTTTTTGTAGACTCATGGAATCTGCTCAAAAAGAGGTAATTCTTTTATGTATACAAAATTAAAAGTACATTGTAAAATAGAGAGCTTACATTTGATCATCTGGTGTCTATGTGCTAAATCATAGAATCTTCTCAATGTGTGTGTTTTTTCCCTCCCAAAATTAAATATCTGCATCTTTTCTTATATGGAAAGCTCAGTGGTTTAGGCATCTGGCTGCTGAGTCAGAGGCTGCGAGTTTGCTTTTCCATTGGATTCAGTGATCCATAGGGCCCCTTCCAGCTCTGCAATTCTATGGTGATGATGATGATGATGATGATGATGATATCAAAGTGAAAGTGGAATAATACTGAGACCAAAGGAAGTAAGATGGTGTACTTTTAATTTTTTCCAAAATTTTCAAGATGTCTGGGACAAGTACCATGTACTTTTCTATGCAGCACAGTCTTGCTTTTTGCCAGATCGGAACAGTTAATAAAAATGGTGTGTCTCACCCAACCTGTTCAATAATGTATCAAGAAGATAGTTCATCTCTTACTACTATGCTCACTGAGTGGAATATGATTATTCAGATATTATGGACATCAATTGCCTATTGTTTTTAAAAATAATTAATCCAACTCTCTGATAGCAACATCATTTTGTGTGTCATTGTTTGAGTGCTTTCTGCTGCCTGTTGGAGAGTTAAAAAAACTCTTTGGAGAAAATACGTCAAGTGCCAAATAATTGGTGATAGTGCTTAGTTATGTTAATTCATTTTGTATAGAGAGTGGTGAAACCCTTATATTGATTGAGGCCTAAAGGAATAGAATCATATTTCTGCATCAATTCTCTTAGCCATTTCAGACTAAGTGGACTACCCATCTGGAAGCTGTTACTGTTTTTAAGGAGATGCAGGCAGAGACAAACTTGAAATGACAAATTATTGTTAGTGTGACTTGCAGGTTTTGGGGTGACGTCAGGGGTTGTGGAGGTCACTGTGGACCTATAGGACCTATAGGTCTCCAAACCGTCCAGGTCTCTGCAAAGAATGGCAAGCGCGCAGAACTCTCCAAAAACACTGCTGGGGCCTTTCCAAGACAGGCAGCCTTAGGCCCACCCTTAGGCCCACACAACCCCTTCAACCAATCCCTTTGGTCTACAGGGCCGCCTGATGTTTTTGATAGTTACACCTTGTCCTTAAGTTGCAAGCTTTTATTCAAGAGTCTATAGGCCTTATGAGAGCTGTCTATTTTGTGGCTTTGGCTTAAAACTATGGGATGGTTCCTAGACAATTAAAATGGGGTTTTAATACACACACACTTGGAACAAAATACATACATGGCTTGTTAAAATAATCAAAAAACATGTAGATTTTAGGCCAGAGCTCTTTCTGTTAGGTATAATACCAGAAAGTGTTGATAAACAAAATGTATATTTAATACTGCATATTTTAACAGCTGCAAGGATTATATATGCACAGTACTGGAAAAATGAAGGAACACCTACAGATCAAGAAATAATTAAAAAGACATTGGACTGTGCCAAAATGGCTAGACTAACACTGAAAATCAAAGGATAAGAAGATACAAAATGTTATCAAACATGGGACTTGTTCTAGCAATGGTTAGAAGGATGTTGTATAGATTAGGAGCGTAATGTGTATGGTAGTTGTTTTAACAAATGATTATTAGCTGTATCCAGGTGGTATGATGTTAAACCAGCATAGATGGATTTTATATAATAAAAAGAAAATTTTAAAAAAAACCCCACACACAGGTTCTAGGTAAAGACCATAAGTATAAAAATGTGGGAACTGATTTACTCTGGACAGGTCTTAAAATAGTTTTAGTACAAATGTGGGTTTTTATTTTCTGTACTCTTGAACTTATTGCAGGTTTTCCTTGTCTGACATTGTCTCCAATCTATTCCAGTCTCTGCAAAGAACGGCAAGCAAGCGCAGAAGGGCCCCAAAATCGCCGCTGTGGAGTTTCAGACCCAGGAGGCCTCCAGGCATGCCCAGGAGGCCTCAGGGCATGCCCAAGCATGCCCTTAGGCCCACCCCCTTTTCTACACAGCCCCTCCAACTCATCCCATTGTTCTACAGGGCTGCGGGCTGGCCCCTGCCCTTCGGGGGCCAATCCTCAGGCATCCCTCGGGTCATGGGGGATCCCCGCGTCTGGGTAAACCTATAGGTCCACGGTGATCCCCACAACCCTTGACATCACCCCAAAACCGCCCCTTCCAGCGGAAGGGGCCTGGGTTGATCCTTGACCAGATGTCCCACCTTACAGGGCTGTTGGAGCTGTCAAAATGGTGATTTGATGAATGCTATGCCCTATTACTACTCACGCGCGCGCACAAACAAGATGTACAGCAAACTAAAAATCAAAAATACTGTGTTACAGATGAGGAAAAATAAAATGAGAAGAAATGGAGCAGAGGAGAAGACAGCAACTTTAAAATTTATTTGCAAAAGCTTTAAAAAGCTGCCAGCAGAATAAAGAATGCACTATGGAAGTGCTATAATTAAAGAGGAGGAGATTAAAATTGAATGAGTCAAATCCCAACAAGAAATGCTGCAGGGCAATTTGACTTGGAAGATTAGATTCAATCAGATTGGTTGATTGATTGTTTTAACAAATTATTTTTAACCTTTTCAATACCCATTCTCAGGGCAGGGCATAATCATTAAATCATCTTAAAACCACCTAAAGCAGCTGAAACTGTTTAAAAGATATTAAAATCATTTGAAAATGAGTGTAAGTGCCATGAAGGCGCTAACTAGGCATCAGAACATTAAAAGAGAGAATGGAATAAGTTGTCCTCATGCCTTGCTTGCTGTTTGTTACAGGAGTCGTTCATGTCTGACAGAATTAGAGCATTGTGTTGATGGTCTGTGCATTCAGTGAACACACTTGGAGGGGGCACAGCAGGAGAGAGGCCAGGAAGGGTCACTTTTTGACTGTTGTTTAAATACATGATTACGGCAATAATTGGTGATAGCACTTAGCTCTGCTAATTCATTTTCTACAGTGGGTGGTGAAACCTGAAGGAGGCAAACTGTCCTACTCTAGATATAATCGAACTGACTGCCTGTAAAGGAGCAAGTTTGATTTCTGTGGCTTGAGGCAATACATTCAATTTACAAGAAATGAGATTTTGACTAAACATTAGAAAGATTTTCCTGACACTCAGAGTTGTCAGACAATGGAAGGACTGGCTCAGAAGGTAGTGGACTCTCCAAAACTGAAGGTTTTTCAACAGAGGTTGGATGTCCACCTGCCAGGGATGCTTTAGCTGTGAATTTATTCCTTTGGCAGGCTATCCTAGGTTCCCAACCTTTGCTATTCGGATGATTTTGAACTGCAACTCCCAGAAACCCCAGCCAGCACAGCTGGTGGTGAAGGCTTCTGGGATTTGCAGTCCACAACTCCTGAGTAAGCCAAGGTTGAGAACCAATGGGTTAGATAAGCTTTACCCTTGCTAGGAGTACTAGAGAACTTTATAGATCTCCAGAGTGGGGAGGATCAGATAGCTATGTAAGTCACAGCTAGCATTTATTCTAGTTAAGAGTTAATTCTGGAATGAAACTAATAACTGACAATTATATCAAAATTCATCTGTATCAAGATGTAAGACTTTTCATTGTTGCAATAATTCCAGGAAACATTAGCTTGTTTAATTCTATAAACTTTATCTACATTGCTGTTGTGTTCCATATGCGCAAAATACTTCAGAATTGTAAAAATACAGAAGTCTTACAGCTCTGAAAACTGTAGGCAGAAATACTTAAAAATCATTCTGAAATACAGAATCATATCTTTTAAGAGTAAGAAAGAACAATGAGAGTGCTTCGATTATATTCTAAAAATACAAGAGCTTATAGCCTACAAAGGCACATTTAAAAACAAAATGCAGAGAATACATCTCTAAAACACTAAAGTAGTTAAATTTTAAATCTATGAAAGTAAAATAAAACTTTTAGCATATTTGGACACACACACACACACAAAATATTAAATAACGATCTCACCTATTCAAGCCAGCCTTATGCCATTTTGTATGTATGGGTATTTTTAAGAAACAATTAAAAACATGGATGTTTAGGCAGGTCTTCCCAACAGATAACTCCTGACGACTTTTTCCTTCTCCTATAGCTCTCCCATTCTGTTTAGTATTTTCTGTTATGTAAATGGTTCTGTATGTATATTATATGTATTATTTTTATGTTGTTAGCCGCCTAGAGTGGTCCTAACATGACCAGATAGGCGGGATATAAATAAAATAAAATAAAATAAAATAAAATAAAATAAATAAATAAATAAATAAATAAATAAATGAATGAATGAATGAATGAATGAATGAATGAATGAATGAATGAATGGAGGGAAATCCATGTTGGTTATTGTTCTTTGATGTCTGGTGCCCAAAGTGGCATGGAGTTGATGTGAGGAATGCCCTGTGAGGAATTATGTGAGGAATACGCTGTGTGCCTGTGTCTTATCTCCCCATGTTTATAACTTGTTGTTTTCACTTTCACCCTGTCTGTAAACTTTCTCTCATCCAGAGTCTGCAAGTTCCAGAAGCCTAGAAGTCCAACATTTTTTTCAACATAAACTTCTGTTATTCCTATAGGTCTTTGTAGCTCCAAGGGTCTATAACTTAATATTTAGCTAACTGCCACTATTACAATTACATAATATGTTACGACTAAAATTTTGAAGAACTTGGAATGACTCTGTAGGAATAAGTCATTATAACATCAGGACCTTGTGGCCTAAAGGGTCTAGGACATTAGACCATTGCTACATTTTACTATTATGATCAGCAATCATCATTCATCATTAAACATCCTTCAGTCTCGAAAGACTGTGGTAACGTGCTCTATATGGAGGACTTGGAACAGCATCTAGTGTGGCTGAGGAGGCCAATTCGAGAGTGACAATCCCTTCCACACTGGAGACAAATCCAATCTGTCCCCTGTCCAGCTCCCTGATTTTGCTGCTTTCGTGACACTCTCAATGGTGCTACGATAGTAGGACAGAAGTAAATGCTGAGATAAATTTAACTTGCCGAGCATTCTCAGGAAATACAGCCTCTCCTGTGCCTTCTTCACTAGCATGTTGGCATTTATAGTCCATGAGAGGTCCTCTGAGATGTAAGTGCCCAGAAATTTAAAACTACCAACTCTCTCCACTTCCTCGCCATTTATGTACAGTGGTAAATGTACATTTCTCTTCCTCCTAAAATCAATTATGAGTTCTTTAGTTTTTTTTATGTTAAGTGTGAGATGATTTTCTTTACACCAAAGTATCAACCCTTGTACTTCTTTTCTATAAGCAGACTCATTGTTCTTATTTATGAGCCCCACCACTGTCGTATCATCCGCAAATTTAATAATTGTGTTGGTGTTATACAATGGGGTGCAATCAAGGGAATAGAGGAAGGGACTTTGAAACAACAAATGTAAACTATTTCCAAGCTTTACTTTTAAACACACTTTCATCTTCAAGGCAACTTTTTCTGAACCCCTCAATCATTTTTAACACCTTATAGTCACAAATTTTCAAAAGTGGACACCTTTGGCAGGGGTGACTATAACCCTTGCAGTCCCTTCCAGCCCTACAATTTGGTGATTCAACAATTACAATATTGCCCAGGAGGGTGGACAAAGTGACAATTGAAATACTTTTTTCCTGTCTTTAATAGGAATGTCCGGCTTGTGATATATGGAGTTAAAGAGAAAACTTAGCATTTAGTTGCTCAAGGGGAGGAAGAAAACAGCTTTGTACATGGAAAACTGTATTACCAAAGTGGGTGGTCTCTCTTTTACACCTTAATAAGTGCTGGTAAATAAGCAGCAGTGTCCTTGTTTCAAAATTCAAAATGGGTTGACTGATACCTGGGAACATGAAAAGGTATGCAAGCTTTCAATATTACACCCTCTGCATCAGGCAAGGTGTTAAAAAAGAAAACCAGAGGAAAGATGGGGAAGGCTGGATTGTAAAACATGTCCTCTTGGGTTGTCATTAGGGTGCTAATTTCACCATGCTACACATTTCCAGGCTGATGGTCAGAAGGTGTACTATACTGGCGAACCACCCTATTTTTGACCACGGCTTCCTTGCAAGAAAAACATGGGACCTTTTCCAACTTGACCGTTCTGCCGTTGCCCAGATAAAACCCTGGTCTTCATCCTCTTTAATGTTGCAACAGTACTAACCAGTCAGCATCCTGATGACTGAGGGGAGATTTGTATGTACTCTTGCAGGTTTAACCCAAGTCATTCATCCATTCTGGCTCAATTCCAATCATTTCTGACCTGCTCTTTAAAATAAATCTGTCTGATACTTTACTCAGGTTCGATTTTACCATATTTAAAAAAAGATGGGGATTCAAGATTTGTACCACTTGCTGTACTGTTATTCCCACCCCAACCCCCATCATTGACTTTGCTGGTTGGGGCTAATGATCATTAAGGTCCAGCAACATCTGGAGTTCCACACATTGGGCTTTGGCCCTGAAATGCATTGTGCTTTACACATAAACTGAAACTCTGGAGTAATTAGAGAAAGCTATAATATTGGCACTCTATGTCTCAATGTGACCTCACATAAAATTAACAAACTGATTGGAATACATTCATATTTTTCATATAAATTGTTTGTATATGTAATGAAAAATTACCTCTCAGTATCAGACTTTCCCTAGAGGATATTGCTTTATTTACCATCAGCTGAAGAAGAGGAACGTCTGCTCGGTGGAGAGGGATTTCTCTGTTTGCAATATTGCTTCTGGAATTGTAATGATTAACTGACTTTTTCCTTTTTAAAAAATGTATCTCCTACACTCTTTTCAACAAGTAATTCTAGTGGTAATTACCAAAGGTGTGCATTTAGAGAAAACCAACCTACATGTGTGATAATAGCACATTTTGTTATTTATGAAATGACACTTTCATATAAACACAAACACAGTTAATCATCCCTGGAACTGTTTATTATAATTTGGAAGCAGAAAACTAATGAATGGGCATATAATTTAGTCATTTAAGTACTTTTGATTATTCATCTCATTTATAAGATGCCTGCATAGTTAATCTCACAAGCAGTCTTCCTTATATTGTGAGTTTTGAAGGTCAGCTGCACTTTAAACTAAGCACTGTGATTATACCAGTTTCAGGTCCAGTCCTTCTAAAGTTTCAGCTTTTCACTTGGCAGGGCTCTTGTGCCTTTAACACATGCACCACAAGCAGAAATTCAGAACAATGCTTTTCATCACATCAAAATGCAGGAGTGGGTAGAGTTTCACCTGCTGAATTTCTGCATGTACTATTAAGATTGTAATCCTATGCACAGTGACCCAGAAAGAAGTTCCATTAAACTAAATAAATAACACTTGCTTCTAAGCAAATATGCATCAGATTGGACTACAGATCTATTAAAATCACAGGACCCCGGCAGAGAGAAAATTAGTATATCTAGAGCTTTCTGGTGCTATTCAGGTGCAAATTCCGACACACAGGGTCAGAAAACACATCCCAATTCCCAGTTTTAACTGATACTCCAATTTAGAGACCTTGCATGTAAGTGCAGGCAACAAAGTCTTGACAATTTTTTTATTTTAACAAGGATCAACCATGATTGATAGACTATGAATGCTGATTAGAGGAACAGTAGATGGGGATGCTTAATCCTTTCCGCACTGAAAGGTTGTTGTTTAAAAATTGGATCCTGCCATTTCCTCTCTAGGAGGGAAACTATACAACTGAATGTATTTTGTTTTGTTTTGTCTTTTGAGAAACCGTCAAGACTTCATTCACAAATTTGAATACCATCAGTCTGCCAGTGGTGGTGGTGGTGGTAGGGAATTACCTTAAATCCCTTGAAGGACTCTGTTTGCATTGTTGGCAGTAGTTATTCCACTGGTTTGAATCATACCTGTTGTGTGTGAATGGTTGTGGTCACACTTTCTGTGGCCAGTTCATCAGCTAAGGACAGCTTGCAGATAAGAGTCCTCTCTGTAATTAACTAGGCAAATCCTTGGATGGCCATGTTTCAATCATTACAAGCTTTGTAGAATCAGCCAGAGTTTGTGCTCCAGTGGCATAAGCCTTTGAGAGATCAGGGCTCCCCACTCCTGTTCTAGAACGTCATGTGACTGTTTCAGGCAGGGGTGGCTCATACTGTAGTCTGGGATGGGGGACCTCTCTCTCTCTCTCTCTCTCTCTCTCTCTCTCTCTCTCTCTCTCACACACACACACACACACACACACACACACACACACACACACTTTGGGTGGACTGCCCTGACCACAAATGGCCTGTGGTTTCAAAAATGAGCTTTCCCTCATATTTTATTCATTTTAGTCTATGCACTAATGATCCTTGCCTTGTAACTAATTGAAATCATTTACAGATCTGAAAGACCTCCATGGAGGGTTCTCTTTGGTTTGCATTGTTGGTTTGAGGCTTTTTGATGTAAACAGAATTCCAGCTTGTAAGAAGATTTCTTTTACAAGCGCGTGTTTATGAACATTACACTTGCTTTTAAAATAATATATGACTGTGTCTTTTCCCCCACATAAGATTTAAGGGAGTTTTTATTTTTGCTTTTTACAAGGTGTTCACAGAATGATTATGAAATACTTGCCTAATTCCAAGTACTCTGCATCCTTAGAAGTACTGTGGTCTCTAGTGAGGCAATCATCTCAATGCTAAGACAGTTGTCAAATTCACTAAAAGAGCTGAAGAGTAAAGATGGATTTTTGTTTTCAAGTAGAGCCTATTTTCTTTCATAAGAACAGAATCAATTGCTGCAAAATAGGTTTTTTTTATTTTTATAATTGATTTGGCAAATATATTTCAAGCTGCCCTCTTTCACACTCTACCATAATTGCATCTACTTTATTATGCCACTTTAAAATGTGTTCCAAATATGTTTCATTTGCCATGCAGAAACAGAGTATCGGCACTTGGAGAAATCCCTGTAACAGATGTCTGTTCCTCTTCTGTACCCCCCACCCTACCCGCTTAGAGTCTACACTGCAGATGCCCTCACCCCAGTTCTTGGTCCTTGTACGGGTGGTGTTTCACTGCCCTTGAGGGTGAATCTCTGATGTAGCAGTGGTGCTACCTTTGATGAATTCTCTTTGTAAGGACATGTTACTTAGAAACAATGCTACTCCTAGGGAACAGCCAAAATTTAGAAACGTAATTTAGATTGTTCTTTCAGTATATTATGAATTAAAAGAGATACACCTCTGTTCACATTACTGACACATTTTCCTTCCTCTACTCTTTGAGATGCTGTTTTGTGAACATTTGGCACTTGGTCATAACTTCCCAAACACTGCTTTGTCTCTGCCAAGGTATCTGCATGGTAGGGATTTCCTTACTTATTCCGTTTTGCTGCTTTTCCCTTGACAGTCTCTTTGCTCATTTGCATATGCTAATTCATTTTAAATGAATACAAATTTAAAATTGGCCTTTGCCAACCAGCAAGGCTGGGCTACAAAGCACAGGCTAGGTGGCAAGAGTATCTCAAATGGGTATGTTTAACAATAGTCAGCTGGCAAGCCTTCGTCCCCTGGCTGAAGGAGTCATCATCACTCATTAGCAGATGCAGCAACTACAAACCTTGGAAAACCCCTGATGCCTTTTAATTCCTCTCTCTCTCTCTTTCCCTCTCTCTGGGCAAATCTGAAGTGGAAAAAGAGAAGAACCACTAAAGAAACCTAAAGCTGCACTCTTATGCAAAGTTACTTGCCGGTAGAGCTTGGAAAAATTGATGTTTGTATTACAGTTCCCAGAATCCCTGGTGGCCATGCTGACTGGGGATTCTGGGAACTGTAGCCTAAGAAAGTAATGTTTCCTGATTCTGATTTGCACCCAAAGGTCTTTTCTATTTGGGTACGATTTCCTACCCCTAGTAATTCAAAGAGGGGAAAGGGTCTAGACTTCTTTCTTCCTGATACTCTGTTGTTCCATGCAGGGAACTGTGGTCTTGCAGAGGATCATTCAAGTGTGTGAGGCTCCACCTGGCAGCTTGAAGCAGGCCTGCCCCCCAGCTAACTGAGGAGTAGGCCTGAGGTGGCCCATGGTCCAAACAAGGATATGTGGGGGGTCACCCCACTACTCACACCACAGGCCACCAAGAACTAGATTTTAAGTTGCTTTTCTTAACTTGTTCTGGACGGCTTTCACGCTTTCACCTCTTAAAAGCAACAAGTATCCCATAGCAAAATATCTTCACACTTCTATTGTAGGCCAACATTTTAAAATTCCAGTAGCATCAGGCTACTGTTGCTACTGAAGAGACAGTGTGATTTATTTATTTATTTATTTATTTATTAGACGTGGACAGAATGTTGAGCTGGGACTCCAGAGTCCTGGGTTCAAATCTCTGCTTGACTGTATAAACTCATTGGGAGGAGGCAGTGGTAACCGCTCCTTGAACACCTCACATACCTTGGAGGCCGCATCAGAGTCATTGTAACTCAGAAGCCACTTTACAGTATATAGCATACACACAGCATCAACCAGGTGAGCAACAAGTATGTAGAAAAAAATGTGAAGAGGCAGGAAAAATCTCACATCTGTAAATGTTAGTAGAGATTTCATTTAGACTGAATCAAAGATGAGATTTCTTCCAATTTAGAAGACCCGTCATCCATTTTGTTACCAAGGAAAAGCATGTTCCCTGTTCTTAATTTGCAGCGCATATTCTTTTGTTTCTCCACACTTCCAACATCCTACATATTGCCTGCCTCCCACACTGACGTTTGCAGTCAGGCTGACATTACTAAAGCACAACTGAACTGCTTATATCATTCTTTGCCTTTGCATTAATAGAATATATATTTTATTTGACTACAAAACTTAACAGCCTCTTTCATGGGAAACCAATGGCCATAGCAATTTTCCAAGGATAAACCTCAAAGTTGGCACAATTAAGAATGAGATACTATGTTAAGGCTAAATGATATTTGCCCAACATCACATTATCACATCATGAATATGATTATTTCTATTTGTAATTATGATTTAATTATGAAGTCCCAGTGCACATGTTAGCTTCAGTTACCTTTGAGCTGAAACTTGCTTTGCCTTCTTCTCCAGGAGAATACTTATCTGGCTTCAGACTTCTTCCTCATTATATTTCCCATGGTACTGCCTGATTCTGATGACTCCTGTGAGTCACCCAATCCTTTTAAGAACAAAAGACAGGCTTTTCTGTACATGCACTGACCCCAAGTCCTGCGTCTATACCACATTCTTTGTCTTGTTTCTTGCTTTTGAAAGAAAAATGTAATTTTTAACCAACGCTGACTCCACCAATAAGCAAGGTGCACTGGCATGTACTTTGACTGTTGTTTTTACTGCCAGGAAGAGGAAGAGGCACATATGGGACTTTATGCTTCACATTTATTTATTTATTTATTTATTTATTTATTTATTTATTTATTTATTTATTTATTTATTTATTTATTTGATTTTTACCCCGCTCCTCTAGACCATGTCTACTCGGGGCGGCTTACAAAATAAAACAAAACAGTATAAAAATATATAAAATCATAAAATTACAAATTTCAATTTAAAACAATTAATTTAAAGAGAGGATTACCAAGATGGAAGAGCCAAAAAAGAGAGAGAGAGAGAGAGAGAGAGAGAGAGAAAGACTTAATTGACTTAATTTCAAAAGAACGTGCCTGAAGAAATACTACGGATTGTTTTTCAGAGGGGGCATCTCTTCCGTAGGCAGAGGAAAGTCTTGACATGGCGCTCTTCTGAGCTCTTCTGGCGTGCCCTCTATTAATCTGAATTTCAGTAATATTTTTATTCTCAGTATCTTAATTATTTTTAACTTGGCCTAATTCTTCTGAGACAGACCCCATACTAACCAGTTTACCTTAAGAAGAAAAATGTATTTCTTACACTGATTAAGCTAATTCAATTACCTCCAGTTTATGAATGTGGATATTGTGCTTCCTATCCGTGATTCAAAATGCCAGGACATGGCCTGATATTGCTACATAATATCTGAATATCCACACAATTTTTTCTGTGTTGCCAGCAGAGAAAAGCATGCCAAGCTTTACATAGCGAAAGGCAGCCTGAATGTTGATAACACCAATGGCAGCAGTCAAGATGGTCTACAGCAGCAGTCCCTAACCTTTTTGATGCCACGGACTGGTTGGGGAGACAGGGTCCATGCATGGGGGAGGTGTGGCACCCCCCACTCACATGCATGTGCAAAGGGGGGCGCTTGTGCAGCACGCACACTCACACACGTGTGAAGGGGCTGTGCAGGGGGAAGTGCATGTGGGGGCGGAAGTATTGTCTCCATAGCCCAGACCAGCCAAGGCCATGGACTGTTGCCGGGCCACAGACTGGGGCTTGAGGACCCCTGGTCTACAGGATACTTTCTGATACTCACAAAAGGTGAATTTTTAACTCCTTCCTGGAAAACAGGAATTTGTGCTTGCAAAAGTATTCTGTGTTTGGTTGTAAAAATATTTTCAAATATATTAGAAAGAACTAATATACAGAACCACATTCATTTAAGCTGTGAAATTTCTCTTTTGGCTTTGTGGCTGGGGATGGTCTTATCTATCTATCACTTTCAACCTCTGGTTCCGTCAGAGATCTAAACCAATGAGATATCCAGCAGGTGTTACCTTCTATTTGTGAAATCAGTGGCTTATCTAATTGGGCCGCGAAATGCAACACCTAGATTACACAGAGCAAGCTCTCCCTGGGTAGTCATCAACAACATAGAACTTTTAATTTGTGTACCGTATATCTTCTAATTTTTTTTATTGTTGTACACATTGAAACCTTCAGAACTAAGCGGTTTATAAATATGCATAAATAAAGAAATAAAGTCCAACATCAGCCCACTTGAATGTTTTACTTCTCTTATTAAAAGCTGACACCATATCAGAGAGAGAGAGAGAGAGAGAGAGAGAGAGATTTCCTGGAAGCTCACAAAACAATTGCTACAAAACTATTAATAGCACCTCAGATTTTAAAAAAAACACAAATATTTTGAATGGTTTGTTATTTTTCTGAACATGGTTGCAACCTACCTCAAGCTCTGAGGAAATGGAATACAGATACTTAATAAATAAATAAATAAATAAATAAATAAATAAATAAATAAATAAATAAATAAATAAATACCAAATATTACCAGCCCTGCTTTATCTGCAATGCTTTCTTAATACTACATTCATAATTCTGTTCTATCTATATTGATGCAATATCCCCAGTACTGTATACTTATCAGCTTTGGGTGTATTCTTTTAATGAAATCTCACATGGTATATGTGTGGGGAGGGCGGAATCAGTGACAGAAGGCTGCTGCAAGAATCTTCAGATACTATGAATGAAACCTTGAAAACAAGTAGAAAAATCATTATTTCTGTGAAATTCATTCACTTCATTGGATAGCTTGGATTGTGCCTTGATTTCCAATAGATGGCAAGGCTTAAGTGGAACTATTGTTGCTAGAGAGGCCTTCTTGCCATTATTTTTTCTCAGTGTTTCATGGAAATGTTGGAATGAACAAGGCTAAGGTAGCAAGGCTAATGAGTTCCAAAGAGTACAGTTGTACTAATAATGAGATATACATATCCAGGCTGGAATCCTTGCGGGCTGATTGCTCCTTTCTGTACAAGGGGATTTTATAAAATATGGTAATTAACACAGTGGCTTTAGACTACTAAATTTCTTGTGAATAATACATTCAGGAATCCTGGAAAAAGGCCAAGCCTGGCATTTCTTTAACTCATAATTATTGTGTTTTATTGTTGTGGTTTCTCTAACACCATTAACAAGCTAGGACTCTGCTTTATTAGAATTCACTTGGCCCTCAGTGCGCTATGCATATTTATTATGTGAGAGAATAGGATTCTTTTCCTCCAGCCTTCACTAATTTAAAAGAAGATATCCTCAATGAAATGTATTCAAATATTTTGACATTTTGCTTCACCTCACTTACAGAGCAGAAATTGTTTCTGACAGTTATTATACAGTACGGGAATCCTGCTGTTTCACTCTGCTGAAGCGCAGGTTGAAAAGACACAGCGATTGCATTTTGTTCAAAGAGCACTTCTTTGGCCTAGAAATAGCAACACTGTCAGCTGCGATTCACTGGAAGTTTAGATAATATCCTCAGCGCATCTCCGAGAGGCACACCGATTTGGGCTATGTTTTTGTTTTTTTGTTTTTTGTCTTTCCTTCTTAGAACAGTGAAGAAATTGAGTTGATATGCAGTAACCTTCATTCCCCAAACTTTTTCTGATGGCAAAACGTGTCCCAGCAGAAACAGTTGTGGAGAAACAGCAGCAGAATGGTGGCCAGGTGGCCATGAAAGACCATCCCCAAATGCACCTGCAATCCTATTTCTGGTCAAAGAAGGGGAAAGGTCTATGAACACTATCATGGATTCATCCTTTTTCCTAAGAGTGCAGTCTCACTAAGTGTGGGCTGAGGATATGAAGGCAGATGAACAATCTCATCCTAAACCCTGCCGGCTTCATTTTTCATATGGAGAAAAAAAGTGAGAGATAGGATCCAGGCTTCACTTTTCCTTTCCCTGACCAGCTTTCTTCACCATTGAATTTCAGTTGAAATCAAGGGGAGGATGTTCATTTATGTCATTTCTAGGGTTGGTGTAGACTTGCCATGGGGTCAACACATTTCCAGCATGACCCCCCCCCCCCGTTTTTTGTCACAGTTTCCTATTCAAAGATAAGCTGGAGGTTTGTGTAGCATCTGGGAAGTTCCAATGTCAGATCTTCTGATCTCTGTCAGACCCTTCTCTCTCTACCAAAGGTTGTGATTAAAGTGTTACAGGTAAGGAGTAAATCACAAACTACACATTAACTGTCATTATAGCTGAAATCCCATTAGTTTCAACAGATGATTGAAGTACAGTAGTCTTTCATGTCTGAGAAATCAAAGTTGCAAATAAATGATGGCCTTATGTCCTGAAATCAAAACAGAATTAATTTGCAAATTATGGCAGGTGAGAAAAGATCCTGTTATCATGCAAAATCAGCATTTAAAGAACTTCCTCTTTTAATCATAGGTTATCTATAACAATAATGTGCACCCATGTTACTTCTTAATGCATGGGTTGGGGGACATTGTTTGCAGTAAGTCGATAATGATCTACTTACTGCAAATAATGTAATGATTGCTAACTGAATTGCTTTTATCCTATGCAATAAGTAATTTTTAAAATTGTTACTGGTGGGGTAAAATAATTGGGAACTGCTTTTAACATTTATAAAAATACAGGAACTGAAAAGACAGAAGTAGCATATGTAAATCACTGAGTTCTGTTTTTAAAGGCATGCTAATAGTTGTAAGTTACTCTTGGCACTGCTGTAACTAGTTATGTAAATAATCACTTTAAAAGTAACTTTTCAAGCTCTTTCCTGTACACTTAGAGAGGAGTTCCAATATATCCTATGACCTGTGGAATGCTAGTTTATCATCATCAGCTGGCAAAAAGATAGGGAAAAAACATGTATCCTGTTTCCCCGAAAATAAGACTTAACCTGAAAATAAGCCCTAGTATGATTTTTCAGGATGCTCGTAATATAAGCCCTACCCCAAAAATAAGCCCCAGTTAAATGAAACCCCGCCTTCTACCATTGTGCAGCAACCAGAAGAAGATGACCTGGCTGTATTTGAATAAATGTAGATTGTTGTACTCCTTCATGGATTGCTGCCTTGTCGTGAGGAAGGGGCTTGAGTAATTCAGAGAAGCTATGGGCTATGCTGTGCAGGGACACTCAAGACGGAGAGGTCATAGCGGAGAGTTCTGACTAAACACAATCCACCTGGAGTAGGAATTGGCAAGCCACTCCAGTATCTTTGCCAAGAATACCCCATGAACAGAAACAAAAGGCTAAACGATATGACGCTGGAAGGTGGGACCCTCAGGTCGGAAAGTGTCCAACAGGCTACTGAGGAAGAGTAGAAGACAAGTACAAGTAGCTCCAGAACTAAGGAAGTGGTTGGGCCAAAGCCGAAAGGACGCTCAGCTGTGGACGTGCCTAGAAGTGAAAGGAAAGTCCGATGCTGCAAAAAAAAAATTGCATAAGAACCTGGAATGTAAGATCTATGAACCTTGGGAAGCTGGAGGTGGTCACACAGGAGATGGCAAGAATAAATATGGACATCCTGGGCGTCAGTGAACTAAAATGGACAGGAATTCAATTCAGATTATTATCATATCTACTATTGTGGGCAAGAGTCCCATAGAAGGAATGGAGTAGCCCTCATAGTCAAAAAAAGAGTGGGAAAAGCTGTAATGGGATATAATCTCAAAAATGATAGAATGATTTCAATACGAATCCAAGGCAGACCTTTCAATATCACAAGAATCCAAGTTTATACACCAGCCACAAATGCTGAGGAGACTGAAATTGACCAATTCTATGAAGACTTACCTTCTATAACTGACACCAAAGAAAGATGTTCTTCTCATTCTAGGGGACTGGAATGCTAAAGTAGGGAGTCAAGAGATAAAAGGAACAACAAGTAAGTTTGGCCTTGGCAATCAAAACGAAGCAAAGGCTAATAGAGTTTTGTCAAGAGAACAAGCTGGTCATCACAAACACTCTTTTCCAACAACACAAGGAGCGACTCTACACATGGAAATCACCAGATGGGCAATACCGGAATCAGATATTCTCTGCAGCCAAAGATGGAGAAGCTCTATACAGTCAGCAAAAACAAGACCTGGAGCTGATTGTGGCTCTGATCATCAGCTTCTCATAGCAAAATTCAAGCTTAAACTGAAGAGAGTAGGAAAAACCATTGGGCTAGTCAGGTATAATCTAAACCAAATCCCTTATGAATACACAGTGGAAGAACAGATTTCAGGAATTCGATTTGGTGGACAGAGTACCTGAAGAACCTTGGATAGAGGCTCGTAAAACCAGCAACTAAAACCATCCGAAAGAAAAGGAAATACAAAAAAGCAAAGTGACTGTCCAATGAGGCCTTAGAAATAGCAGAGAGGAGAAGGGAAACAAAATGCAAGGGAGATAGGGAAAGTTACAGAAAATTGAATGCAGACTTCCAAAGAATAGCAAGGAGAGACAAGAGGGCCTTCTTAAATGAACACTGCAAAGAAAAAAATAAAATAATAAATGAAAAACCAGAGATCTGTTCAGGAAAATTGGAGATCTTAGAGGAATGTTTTGTGCAAAGATGGACATGATAAAGGACAAAAATGGGAGGGACCTAACAGAAGTAGAAGACATCAAGAAGAGGTGGCAAGAATACACAGAGGAATTATATCAGAAAGATTTGGATGTCCCTGAAAACCCAGATAGTGTGGTTGCTGACCTTGAGCCAGACATCCTGAAGAGTGAAGTCAAGTGGGCCTTAGAAAGCTTGTCTAACAACAAGCCCAGTGGAGGTGAGGGCATTCCAGTGGAACTATTTAAAATCTTAAAAGGTGGTGCTGTTAAGGTGCTACATTCAATATGCCAGCAAGTTTGGAAAACTCAACAATGGCCAGAGGATTGGAAAAGATTAGTTCCAGAAAAACATCTACTTCTGCTTTATTAACTATGCAAAAGTTTGACTATGTGGACCATTACAAACTATGACAAGTCCTTAAAGAAATGGGAGTGCTTGATCACCTAATCTGTCTCTTGAGAAACCTATATGTGGGACAGGAAGCAACAGTTAGAACTGGATATGGAAACACTGATTGGTTCAAAATTGGGAAAGGAGTACGACAAAGCTGTATATTGTCCCCCCGGTTTATTTATATGCAGAATACATCATTCAAAAGGCTGGACTAGAGGAATCCCAAAACGGAATTAAGATTGCCAGAAAAAATATCAACAACCTCAGATATGCAGATGATACCACTCTGATGGCAGAAAGTGAGGAGGAATTAAGGAATCATGTAATGAGGGTGAAAGAGGAGAGCACAAAAAATGGTCTGAAGCTCAACATCAAAAAAACTAAGACCATGGCCGCTGGTCCCATCACCTCCTGGGAAATAGAAGGGGAAGATATGGAGGCAGTGACAGATTTTACTTTCTTGGGCTCCATGATCACTGCAGATGGTGACAGCAGCCACAAAATTAAAAGAGGCCTGCTTCTTGGGAGGAGAGCGATGACAAACCTAGACAGCATCTTAAAAAGCAGAGACATCACCTTGCCAACAAAGCTATGTATGGAAGTGAGAGCTGGACCATAAAGAAAGATGACCGCCAAAGAATTGATGCTTTTGAATTGTGGTGCTGGAGGCAGCTCTTGAGAGTCCCCTGGACTGCAAGGAGAACAAACCTATCCATTCTAAAGAAAATCAATCACCCTGAGTGCTCACTGGAAGGACAGATTCTGAACCTGAGGCTCCAATACTTTGGCCATCTCATGAGAAGAGAAGACTCCTTGGAAAAGATGCTGATGTCAGGAAAGTGTGAAGGCAGGAGGAGAAAGGGATGACAGAGGAGGAGATGGTTGGACAGTGTCATCGAAGGTACCAACATGATTTTGACCCAACTCCAGAAGGCAATGGAAGACAGGAGGGCCTGGCGCGCTCTGGCCCATGGGGTCACAAAGAGTCGGACATGACTTAATGGCTAAACAACAACAAGATTGTTGTACATGAAAAAAATAAAACATCCCCTGAAAATAAGCCCTAATGAATTTTTGTAGCAAAAATTAATATAAGACCCTGTCTTATTTTTGGAAAAACACGGTACAGTGGTGCCTCGCTTAACGAGCGCACCGTATAACGATGAAATTGCATAGCGATCCGTTTTTTCGGATCGCTAATGCGATCGCTCAACGTTTTTTTAATGGGGAAAAATTCGCTTTGCGAAGACCGGTAAGCGTTTCGCTTACCGATCTTCGCAAAACGAACCCCGATGATCAGCTGTTCGGCGGCCAAAATGGCCGCCGGAAGCCAGGAAATGGCCCAAAATGGCCACGCGCAGCGTTTTCGCACCCTCGTTAAGCGAGGCGAGGGCGCAAAAATGGCTGCCAGCCATCCTGAAGCTTCGCTGAACGGTGAGTATTTGGCCTATTTGGAACGCATTAAACGATGTTTAATGCATTCCAATGGAAATCGCTGCCCCGTTCAGCGATGCTTCAGTATAGCGAAGGTTAATCCGGAACGGATTAACCTCGCTATGCGAGGCACCACTGTATATTCAGACCAGCTCTACCGGATGGCAGAACTAGAACAATATTTTTCACATAAAGCTTCACAGATTTTCAGACTGATTCTAATGTGTTTTACAGTTATCTAGAGTTTTAATGTGGGGTATATGGTCCTGTATGACTTAACTGGCAATCCATGCATTAGGTTTATTCAAATTCTACAGAAAAAAGTGTTGTAGAACCTAGCATGGTCCATTAAATATGCAATAACTTTAATCAAGCTGTATATTTCCTACACCTGGATGTCTGCTGGTTGGGCAATGGTGGCATTTGTGCTTCCAGATCCCAAATGCTGCAAGCAGATGTAGGGTGTTGTAGAGAAACAAATTAATGACACAAATTATGCTAACATAAAACTGTACACTTTATTTACCTCATCTAAACGTATTCCTTTTGATGGTGTGTATCCTTTCTCTATTGATCTGTTTAATTAATGTAGGTTTTTGTTTGTTTGTTTGTTTGTTTGTTTGTTTGTTTGTTTGTTTGTTTGTTTGTTTATCACCCTCTTACTGCAAAAGCACTATTCTGGGCAGTTTAACAAATAAAATTCAAGGGCAATTAAAAACACAGAGAGAGTAAAAAACGTGATGGCGCAAAAACAGTTTACAATGTAGCAGGACAAAGGATTAATAAAAATAAAAATAAAAATAGTAAAATTAGAAATGAAAAAAGAGAAAAAATCAAAATATTTGTCTCTTCATTTTTGTCCAGACATTTGAAGAATTATTGCAGCATATTGAGCCAAAGTTATTATGACTGCTACACACATATTCCTAAGAAATTACCAATATCTTAGTTTTGTAAGTTCGAAACAGCCGAACAAAATTATCAGTGGGGGCCCTCTTATGCTTACAGTATAACCTATTGTAACATATACTGCATATATAACATTTTTTCAGCATTTCTTGATATAGGGATGTAACTGCTAACCAAGTAGAAACTCTGCATTGATCTTATTACACTTCAGTCATTCAGTTTATAAATCTTATTCAGCCTTTGAGCTGTCAAGAATCACATGCATTTTGTATTCTGTCACTCTCAGGTGTGTGTGTGTGTGCATATATGTGTATGTGAATTAATGAGTGGGGAAGGAGTGCCAAATACAAGCTTATATTTCCATCTTTCAAACTTTATTCAAAAATAGGACCAGTGAGGACTACTAATGCAACGGCCATGCTGGCTCAGGGATTCTGTGAGGTGTAGTCCAAAAAGGTAACGTCTCCATATTCTGTGCTGATTGAGATGGGGGAGTGTCTGTTTGTCCGTCCGTCCGTCCGTCCGTCCGTCCGTCCGTCCGTCCGTCCGTCCGTCCGTCCGTCCGTCCGTCTGTCTGTCTATCTATCTATCTATCTATCTATCTATCTATCTATCTATCTATCTATCTATCTATCTATCTATCTATCTATCTATCTATCTATCTATCTATTGTATTTCTATCCCACCCATCTATATATTATAGATCCAATGTGGCGAAAGTATAAGAAATTAAAATACGGTAGGAGGGAAAGCCTGCCCAAATAGCCAGGTTTTAAGTTTATTCCTGAAAACACCTAGAGAGGGAGCCAGGTGGATCTCCACTGACAAGATGTAAAAGGTGTAAAAGGTGAATCTTGGCCCTTCTATTTTACACACGGTCTCCCTCTCTTCCTTTGTCTGGATTTCTCTCACACAGATATACTTTATCTTCAGAAAAAGCACACAAGAATCCATCACTTTTCCTCCATGTGGCAAAATGGCCATTTGGGGGGGGGGGGATGACTGATTTTCAATGGGGAAATGGCATTGTTAGTGGTGTACACCTCTGCTCCAATCCAGGATTCCCCTGTAGATCAGCGTTCCCTCCCCCACCAAGTTATTATTTTAAAGACACAATCAGATAGTTGGAGAGGCAGATAACAAATCCCCTGTCCTTTCCTTGTTTAGCCCAGACAGAGGACAAAGCTGAAAGATTATGACTGAAGAGGAGTGGAACCTGTAGTGCAGGAGGAATTTCCCAGGTTGACCTCTGGGTTTGATTTTGTAGACATGTCTGCTTTGCTTCAACTCACATAACCGAAGGTACTGTAGGTCTACCGCAATCTCTTGTCCAAAAGAGACCAACTCTTAGGGAAATGAACAATGGGCAGCAATATTTGTCATTCTGTCTGGACCTCTGATAAATATATAGGAAATAGGAAGCTGCCTTATGCAGAATAAGGCCATTGTTCTGCCTCGCCCAATGCTGCCAACATTGACTGGCAATGGGTTACAAGCAGAATTCTTGTCCAGCCCATTCTGGAGATACTGGAGATTGAATCTGGGACCTTATTTAACAACTGAGCAACAACCCCTCTTCAATATAGCTCTTAATATTTTCCTGGAAGTCTCCTCCATCCAAGCACTAACCAGGCTAGCACTTAACCAAGTACTAATCCACACATCTCTGCTTAGCTTCTGAAAGCAGTGAGACTGGACATATTCCAAGTGGTGCGATTGTCCCTTGTGGGCTTTGAGGGTGGGCTCATTGAAAAGTGCATAAATTAATAGTATTTACATGTTTGAGAAGAGAGAAGAAAGAAGAAATAGTGTTCACAAGTGAATCTATATAGGCAGATCCATAGAGAATCACAGCAGCTGAAGGCATTCCTGATCTACTATCTGAAGCAAAACACAGATCATGCACATACTGCTGCCTGCCAAGAGGTAATCTGTCACATAATTGCAAAAATAGTAAGGCATTCTCTACTGATCCCAGCCATCAATACCCAAGCGATCGGACGTACACAAGCTATCCCTTTCCTCCCTGCTGGGAAGAGCTTTGTCAGATATCACAATGTAGCAGGTTCATTCATTGATATGACTTAAATTAGCAAGATTACATATAAAGCTTCCAATAAAAAGGAAGCAGAGTAACAAGTTATGTTCTCAGATTAGAATATTCATATGTTTTCTTTGCCTCAATTTTAAGATTGACTTGCGGTATTTAGGTTTCATCCAGAAAAGTAAAGATTTTTAGCCAGTTTTGGGGGGAGCCATCTGTTTTCACAGCTGATTCAGATGACAATGACAGGAGTGGATCATGTCTATTCATTCCTATTGCTTATTTTCATTCTGTTTCCAAGATCTCTAGCCTAATCCACTATGGCTACCCCTCCCTTAAACACCCCCCCACAAAAAAAATAATTATAAGCATTTATTTACAGCAATTCTGCTATTCTGGACTCTGAGATGGCAGCAAATGCTAGACATCATGATCTTGTTCACTGTAAAAAAAAAGTTTCCTACCTTCCTCTTTGAGGGGCATATGGTACTAAATGTAACTGTAGACATCTGAAGTTTATGTTTCCCTTGGGAATCGCACTAGCAAAGTAAGTCTAAAGGTGGAACAGAAGCCAATAACATCATGAAAGCTATTTGTTTGGCATTGTCTTGCTGCATATAAAAAGGGTGGCATTTTGTCTTTATGTGTGTTCTGAGAGAACATAAATTTCTTCCCAGACTCTTTGCAGCCTTAGGTACTTTCTTCAGCAGTCTATATCTGCTAGGACCAAAAGCAACTTTACTTCCCGGCTTTGTGTTAAGTTTTTGTGAAGCTCGAGAGATCCTTTTTGTTTTTTATGGTTTGATTTGATTTGGTTTCTGGCTTTGTTTGGTTTTCTTACAAAAACAGGTTGCACGTAGATTTGTATGGTTTCTGTGCTTTTCCTTGTAGACTACAGACAGCCTTAATCCTATCTCACTGGGATTATGTTAATGTAGATAACAAGTCCCACCTATTTAAATGGGTCTCTAATTGGACTGGTGAATTTAGTTCAGTGCAGTTTTCTACCGTCATCTTTGCCCTGCATGCTATCAACTTAAGCTGACCCTCACCATTGTTCATCTTTTATTGTCTCCAGTGGGGGTTTTTTGGCACTGAGATTTCCCTTGGGGGCTTCCCAATGCCTGGTGTCTGATGTGATGATGGCATCTGGACTGTTATAATTGCATTCTATGGGGAGTTGATATTGAAGGTGGTCCAGTTAGTACAGAAAACACCTCCCAGCATGCCATGGCTGACCCAGACTGTATCATACCGGTGCCTCTCTGTTTCTTGAGACCAATTCAAAGTGCCAGTACTGACCCTTAAAGCCTACATGTCATTGGACCCCAATTCCCATAGAAGCTCTTTTTCCCAGGTCATCCTGCTCTAAGTCCATGGGCTAAGAAGACAGTTCCCTCCCTGGTCAGGTGAAGCAGCAGGTGTAATCTGAACAAAAGATCCTTTCCCAAATCAGTAGGAATGTTTGGTGAGTTTAAAAAAAAATTTTGAGAAACATCTTCAGTTTAATCAAATATACTAATTTGTGGCCAAATGAGGAAATATTCAGCACAACCCTACAATATATCCATAAGTAGAGGACCTTGGGCATGTTCTGGTTGCCTACTTCACATGGTCAGTGGTGAGGGACTGAGAAAATTGTGCCTCAAAACATCTGATGGCTCATGGGTTCACTGAAAGGGTGATGGTGATAAGAGTATACTCTAAAAATATATCCCTCAGGATACCCTCCCGTTTTCTCTAATGTGAGCCATCAAAAGATTTTCCCTCTTTTACACCCTGATAGATTATGGGTGCATCTTTAGAATGATCTTCCTCTGGAAGGTCTGACCCTATGAACTGTTCAGAATGATGTAGCACTGGACTAAGTAGAACCAAAGAGGGACAGGGTTGTTTTAATTCTACATCGTATGTAATTATTTTATTTGCATTCTTATTTTTTAGACTTTTGAGTTCTGTTACTTAACCTGAACCTTCCAAATGAGGCAAGTTAGGCACCACTTTAAAAAATGTGCGCTTCCAGTTCTCGCTGGAATCCAGCCAGTTATATTGTTCTGTTCTTAGAAAGAAAATGACAAAGAAAGGGCACCAATTAAATAGAAAATCTGGAACATAAGTGCTACCATAGATGAGGTTCCAAGGCAATTAAACTTGATGTTATCGTTTATGGTTCATATGATATTCACTGACTTGGAATACCTAGTTTTATCCCTGCCTGAAGAAACTGTGAATATAGCAGAACACTGTGCATATTCCTGGGCTTCCAGAGCTATCAAGCCCTTGTCATGAAAGGTTGCATACAGGCTTCTGATTCATCACTCACCAAAATGTAAACACAAACTTCCTCTGTAGGTCTGATGGCACATTCACATATTACAAAGAGGCTAATGCTGCCAGAGTTTATATGATGTAAGAGCAGGAAATAGAATTTTCTTTGAATGTCCATTTCCAGCCCTAAACTCTGCTGTCTTGAGCAAGGGAATGAGATGCAAAGTCAGGGGAGGCAACAGTCATCATGCTCTTTTTGTAGGGTGCTAAAGCAATGCAAATGGGGCACAAGCATTTAGAGTCCGTTAATGCATAGATGAAATTTAAATAAAGTTTAAACTGAGTTATCCTCTCATTAACCCCACAACTTAACTCAATTGGCTAACTCCATTTATTTTCAATTGTTGCAACTGGTCTCTGAAACACATACAGTCAGATAAAGAAAAAGTTCCTCTCTCTCTCTTTCTCTCTCTCACTCACTCTCTCTCTCTCTCACACACACACACACACACACACACACACAGAGAGAGAGAGAGAGAGAGAGAGAGAGAGAGAGAGAGAGAGAGGCGGGGGGGCAAGCAGGTAGGCAAGCAAGAACTCAACACATATATAGAGGATTTCTGCCTGTGGCAAGAAGGCCAGCAGAAGTGGGCTGGCTGCAAGGATCCTGAGCTTAAGATGGAGCAGCACCCCCACTTGCCTTAATGGAGGAACGACCACAAGCTGTACAGTATCTCATTTTGTACCGCAGGCTTTAGTTCATTCTGAAGTAAGCAAGTATTAAGCTCTGTGGTTGAATTCTGAGAAGGATGGCCAGGTCCTATTGTAATTAGAGAATTTTACTCTATAAAGTGATGCCTATTAGAGTTTGGCAGGCCCTGTTTGCATTACTTGCCATGCTTTCATGTATTTATTTATTTATTTGATTTATATCCCGCCCATCTGGTATATTTATACCACTCTGTATTCAATATGGACTATATGCAACAAGCCAGGTCAGTTGCTGCTACATACTCTGCCAAACAATGAAGGAAGAATCTTGAAGACTGCTAAACTATAAGAAGAGATGATGGTATGCACTGTAACAGTGGTTCACCAAGCTTGGGGCCCCAAATGTTCTTGGATTAACACTTCCAGAAGCATTCACTACTATCTGTGCTGGAAAGAATTTCTGAGTTGTAGTCCAAAAACATCTGGGGAACCAAGGTTGGGAACCACTGCACTGTAAGGTCTTCACAAAGTAACCCTGACTTTGACAGGGCCATATTAGGTGAACAGCATGATTGCCACTCACATGGCATTATTCAGAGTCAATTTTTTTTTCTCAAAGCAGAAGATAAAATGTCGCTCCTTAGATTCAAAGCATTCACTTTTAAAAGTTGCGAATTTTTTTTCAACAAAAGATGACAATGTGCCCCTGCTGAATAATTTGTGAATGCAAATTCTGTGCCCCCTCATTGTTCCTGGGATCCTCAGAAGCTGCACATCTTACTTTCTAAAAAATGTAGGCTGGAAAACCAATAGAATTTAAAAGAACTTTTGTTCAATGTGAGAAGCAGTAAGGGTGTTAGTTTTCCAAGTCGTTATGGAATCCAATTATAAGTCTCTTTATATTCATGCACCTTTACCTAAAGAGGATCTTTATTCTCCTTTGGTGTCATTTTCTCAGCAGGAGCTTCACCTTAACATTGGTGCTAAATCTCAGCGCCTTTTTCATTAGAAGACAACTGCCATCAATTCCCAAGATCTTGAGGTATATCCTAGCTAGCCACACACTACAAAATGTTTTAAAACATTCCATTGCTACCGGAGAAGGTTTCCCAGGATCATTATTTGGAAGCTTTTCTTTAAAAAAAATTTTTTTCTGGCTCACAAATATAAAACTATTTAAAATATTTGATCATGGAAAAAGTTATCTTACTATTTTAAATCTGAAATGTCTATTAATGGATAGATGTAGACTAAACCAGATATAAGTAGACGAATGATTTGGCCCATCAATACACCTTTCTTTTAATGATCATCATCATCTCAATGTAAGAAACAACCATTTGGAAAGAAATTAAAAATAAACCACTACATGGGCAACACCTGAGAAATATTGATGGAAATCATGATCGTAATTCAATATGGACATGGCTAAAATTGGGGACCCTTAAGAGAACCTGAAGGCTTGATTTTTGCTGCAAAGGAACAAGCACTCCAAACCAATGTGATGAAAGCTAAAATCCAAGGAGTTAGTGCTAACAGCAAATGTCTACTCTTCCCAGAAAAAGATGAAACTGTGTCACAGCTCATCTGTAAATGTCCAAAGATTGCACAGATTTCAAAGTTACACATGATAAGTGCACTGCTCATTATGCAAAAACTATAACTTGCTAGCCTTCAAAAACCCATGAATGAGAACATTAGGTAGGGAAGGTGTCAGAAAATGAAGTCAAGATCTTGTGGGATTTCTGGATCCAAACGGACAGACACTTTGAACATAACACACGAGACATAGTAGAATCAGAGAACAAAGCACCAGGATTGGATTTTTTGCTTCCTGAACTCATAAAATCTAACATTAGCTGGTGGGCACCCTTGCTAGCAGCCCTGTTCTCATTTATTGATCAAACAGGCATGCAA